>NC_132843.1:58158145-58496895 GCF_048164855.1 Canis lupus baileyi | reverse complement strand
GCCAGCTTGTCCCTAGAGAAACAATGAGGGCAAGAGCATCAGTTGGAAATGCTGAATGTCAGCAGAGAAGGTAAACATCACAGCCAGTGTTCAATGGCAAACAGCAGAAGAACAACAGAAACTGGTGGTCATGAATTTTTAAGGCACATCCTTGTGAAGACTCCCAAAAATACTAGAAATAGAGATACTGTAGGAGGGTAAGATTTTGGTTATATAATGAACTAATGTAATTTGATTGTTAATGGTAATATGAGCTCATTCATACCCATAGGACTATGTGGACTGGATTTGTCTCTGACACTAAACTCAGTCTTTTTCTGCACAGCTACTTTTCCAGTGTCCCTCTCTGAATTGGGGCTACTCCTATTATCCTCTCCATGACACAAGTAGAAAACCCAGGATTCCCCCTCATTCCTCCCTCCCCTCTCCTCCACTCTCCTCAATATAATGAAAATTATATTAACAATGAATCTTTTCTAGGCACAAACTATAGCCAACCTTGTCAGGCAAGGGATAATTTTGATTTCATCCAGAACAGTTTCCAAAATTGACACAAAATAAAAATACAGTGATGATCCAATACTTCAGATGAGACTCTCTGCCAAAAGGCTGACTGTGCTAATAATAATTGCAGCACTTCAGATAAATTCTTTCCCTGACTTCCTGATAATCTCTCTCAAAAAGTTCAGGAAACAACAAAGAGATACAATAGTTTGATTTAAATTCTTACTAATAGAAGAAAAGTATCTGGTGACATGGCAGTGGATGAGTTCCTTCAATGAAAGAAACATTTTACTTTTTGCAACAGTTGAGGCTGATAACAACAAGGACTTGAGCTTTAGGGAAACAGATTTCTAAAAGAGAGGAATGATTCCTTAACCTAAGATTTTCAAGGGGAAAATGGCCTTTTGGAAGTAGAAGTATATAAACCTTGAAAATGCACTGAATTCTAGATTGTCCCAATAAAGGTGAAAGGAGATATGAAACATCAGAAAGAACCAGATTTGATAAAGGAACTATGTGCTAAGCTAAAATTTTTTTAAAAATACATGCAGATTTTGGAAAGAAAAATAACATAAAACTGTGAAGAAGAAGAAGAAGAAGAAGAAGAAGAAGAAGAAGAAGAAGAAGATCAAAGAAGATAAAGTTGAGTACAACCATAAATATGAAAAAATGCAAGGTGATAAATTTTGCAAAGTGAAAACTTCCATTTTTTAGAATAATAAGTAAAATAGTGTAATGACACAGAATGGGTAAAAAAGCTGAACTCTTCAAAGTCTGCCTTGCTACCAAGATAAATAATCGTGAAAGTGCAAATCTATTCAATAATTCATTAACCTGGCAGTTTTTCATGTACTCTAATAATAATGGTGATCAAAATTGAGTCCCAACTGTATGACAGATGCTTCATATATATTTTCTCATGTAAAGTTCACAACAATCTTGTAAAGTTAGTGTATTTATTTTCCTTTACATATAAGAAATTCAAGTTTACAGAATTAAAGTCCCTGGCTCCAAACCACACAGCTTGTAAGTCTTGGAGGCAAGTTTTAAACTCAAGTTTCTCTAACTCCAAAGCACACATCCTTTCTTCTATTCTTAAATTGGTTTCCCTAGCATCGGTGAGTCACTGTGTTAGGCCTTGGCAATAAAAATATACATAATATATGATTCTTATTTTCAAGAAACTCAGTCTTGCATAATGGTAATGCAAGGTGACAGGCACTATAGTAGCAGTACACACAAAATTACGCTTATCATGATGAGCCCGGAGTAATGTACAGAATTATCAAATCACTATACTATACACCTGGAACTAACACAACACTGTATGTTAGCTATACTGGGATTAATTTTTTTTTTTTTTAGTTACATGCAAGAACAGAGGAGGAAGTAAAAAATTGACAATAAGGCACTGTAAACTTTGTGGCGGACATTGTGAATTGGTTTGTGTGGATTATTCTACCCTCCTTCTTGTGCATTCTTGTTCTAGAGAGCAGAGAAGTTAAATTCTGCATCCTTCCAGTTCTCTTATACCTAGGGATCTGGATGTGATTTCGAGTCTGCCAATCAGTTGTGCTCTAGTTGGAAGATGGCAGTGAGATGAAGACCTTACTGCTTTTTCTTCCTTCACCTGCAAGCATGGCAGGGTGAGAGTATACATTCTAGGGTGTGGAGGAGCAGGCTGTGGGGCCAACACTTGTTCCTGGGGCGGATCTAGTAGGCAGAGCATGACTGCAATGGTGGCACGTCAGTGATTTCCTGATCTCCCTCCAGCAGCCACACACTGTGTTCCTGAAACGAACAGGGACCTAAGGATTCCCCACATTCCTGTCGGTGGCAAGAGGGTGGCAGCTCCACTTGCAGGCCTGTTCTTCAGTGCTGCTCTAAGACATATTCCTGGATGCCCAACCTAAATCTACTACTCCAGCCCTTATAAAAGCTTTATAAGCACTAAAATCCTGTGTATTTAATCCTTTTTGGTTAAAATGGCAACAATGCTTTGTGGTTTTGGCAACTAAATACTGATTGATTCAGAGATGCTATTCCAGCTGTGTTTTCCACATTTGATTTTAGTTCTCAAGGTAGAAAAGTCAGGAAAGACGTAGTCAAGCCAAATATATACAGATGACCAAAAGAAACTAGAAGTCTTAATAGATGGAAGAATTGTTTTTGGAATGAATTCATCTTGGGAATGATAAAATTGTACCCTAAAATCCCCCAAAGGACATGTTGGGGTAGCTACATAACAACGAATCTTTGTGAGTAATGATGAGGTGCATGGCAGCCAAAGACTGAAAGATATTTCAAGTTCCTTCAGAAGAAGGAGATGGGGGATGCCTGAGTGGCTCAGTGGTTGAGTGTCTGCCTTTGGCTCGGATCATATCCTGAGGTCCTGGGATCAAGTCCCGCATCAGGCTCCCTGCATGGAGCCTGCCTCTCCCTCTGCCTGTTTCTCTGCCTCTCTCTCTCTCTGTGTGTCTCTCATGAATAAATAAAATCTTAAAGAAGAAGGAGGAGGAATAGGAGGAGGAGAGGTATGCCTGGGTGGCTCAGTGATTGAGTGTGGGCCTTCAGCTCAGGGCATGATCTCAGGGTCCTGGGATCGAGTCTCGCATCCGGCTCCCTGCGGGGAACCTTCTTCTCCCTCTACCTATGTCTCTGCCTCTCTCTGTGTGTCTCTCATTACTAAATAAAATCTTTTTAAAAAAAGGAGAGACTTGGAAACTAAAGATCAGTGAGCTCAGTATCAAGTCCCAGAAATATTTCCAATGTGCTATTAAACAGGCAAATCTGTACTACCCATGTAAGAAAAAGGTAATTGCAGAAACTACCATGGGCTCACTTAAGAAAAAAAAAATCATACAAAAGTAATCACACTTCTTTTGTTGTTGCTTTGGGTGTTTTGCTGGATTTGCTAAAGTAGATGATCCCTTAGAAAAGCATACCTTGGTTTAATAGGTTATGTGATACCTTGCTCACAAGATCTTTATAAGAAGGATGGAGAAACGTGCACAGTTATGCATTCATAACAACCTGCACCAAATGTAGGGGCAGCCTGCAGGGAGGCTCTTAATATCTTAGCCCAGGTGTCTGTAGTTGCCCCTATTTCATTGGCTTATATCATCAATGTCTTGCAACAATTCACTTGCAACGGCACAGTGTAAGTTTATCATGTTTACAAATGACATTAACTGAAGAGAGATCATATTCTGGGTAGCACAATAAAGATTCAAATAAGTCTCGCAAAGCAATTATTATAGGGGGACACTCAAAGGGTAAAATTCAAAAGTTTCAAGTGTAAATCCAAAGTTAAAAACAAATAAAGAACACGATTGCTAAAATATAATATTAAGGACTCTGGGTTTGGCACCAATTAATAGGACAAAAAGAGTCCTATAGATTTTAGTTGCCAACAAATTTCCATCATTCCCTGAGGGAAAATGTATAGCCCCCTGGGACTCAGTGCTGAGCACAAAGTGCACTGCCCTGAACAGACGTGTGCTTGATGAGCCTATCCTTCTTTAAGGACATTGGAACCTGAGACATGCCCAGAAGAGGGAGACAAAAAAGGAAGGAGATCTGATAACAATGTCATATGAGGAATGGCAGAAGAAATAGGGCATATTTAATCTAGATGGCAGGGGTGGGAGGGCAGCCTGAAAACTGGTTAAAGATCTGCTATCCAATGATGTATAAGCACCTTGCTCTGTATAAGTCCAGAGGAAAGGACTAGAGCCAAAGAACAAAATTATGAGAAAATCTCTTTTTGCCTCAATATACTTTAAAAACTTAATAAATTTTAATTGTTAAAAAATAATTCCCTATCACTAGAAATATCCAAACAAAAGCTAAAGAATCACTTTGCAGAGGTGTTGAAGAGATGAGTCATAAAACAGAATATAAAACCAAACTACTCCTTACAACTCCAAATTGTCACAATGTTGAAGATCTAATGCATTCTCGTTGCAATGATGATCTTAATATAACTGATTTCTACATCTATTTCTTCCTCTTTTCAATTTTCTCACTTTTTAAAAAAAGATTTTATTTGTTTTACTTGAGGGTAAGACAGACAGAGAGAGAGAGAGAGAGAGAGAGCAAGTAGAGGGAAGGACAGAGAGAGAAGGAGAAGCAGGGCTCGATCCCAGGACTCCGGGATCATGACCTGAGCCTAAGGCAGACACTTAAGCAACTAAGACTCAATTTTCTCACACTTTTTGACCATTTCTACCAGGATAGCCCCTGTTGTGGGCTGAACTGTGTGTCCCCAAAAGACATTGGAGTCCTAACCAGCACCTGTGAGTGTGACTTTATTGTGAAAGATGGTCTATGCAGATGATTGAATTGAGATCATTAGGGTGAGCCCTAATCCAATATGGTGTCCTTGTAAAAAGCAGAATGAACATAGAGGGCAGACAGTGTGAAGAAACAGGGAACACGCAGCTTATAAACCAAGGAATGCTTGAGGCTACCAGGGGCTGGGAGAGAGGCCTGGAACAGATTCTCTTTCACATCCCACAGAAGGAACCCACCCTGCTAATACTTTGATCTCAGACCTCCAGCCTCCAGAACTGTGTAAGACGATACATTTCTGCTGTTTAAGCCACCCAGTGTGGAATACTCTGTAATGGCAGTGCAAGGAAACGAATACAGCCCTCATCACGGCAAAGTTATCCATCTCACTCATTTAATACTGTCACCTGTCCCAGATAACCCAGTACTAATTTAACTTTCTCTTCTATTCATGCTGTAATAATGCCACTGTCGCTATCTGGTTGCAATAGGTCCTTTTTACTTTATTTGCCATGTACTAAGATGTCCTCTTACTTTTCTCCTCTAGTAGCCAGCTCCAGTCCTTCCTGTGCAACATCAATGCTGATTTTCCCTGTTCACTGTTGGTTCCCTGTGGCCTACACAATGGTCCTTTAAAATCCTTTAAATTGCCACTCAAAGCCCGGTAATCTAACCCCAGCCTATCCTCCAGGCTTGCACTAGTACCACTACATCATTGATTGAGCTACATTGACTTACCCCTTGATACCACACATGCTTCTGATTTTTTCTTTTTTGCCTCCCTGCTTTGCTTAGGTAGTTCTCCCATTACATATATAATTATCAAAACTGTAACTGACATCCAAGTCCCCTTTTCTATCTCATTTCTATAAAGCCCACCCTGGTTACCCCAGCCTGAAATGAGCCCCTAACTCTGAATCTCTACCTCATTCAGTCTAGTCTACAACACATAACAGCAATTATAATATGTAAACCCGCTTTGGCAATATTTGCCAACAGTAGAAATCCTACCTTTAGATATTTAACTTAAAAAGATACTTGTATGAGTTTCAAATATGCACAAATAAGAATAGTATAATAGCAACATAAAAAATATAAGAAGATAATATAACATCATTGTATATTATGCTAATAGAATACTATAATAGCAAATAAAAGTATAATAACAAAGTATAAATAATGTAAATTTCTATTAACATGGATCTGACAAGATAAATTAAAAGTATATAATATTTGTACCATGAATGCATTAAAAATGATCCAGATCTATATAGAAAAGTGCCCCCAAAATAGTATTGATTGAAGAAGTAAGCTGTGCAATGGTAAGTGTAATATAATTCTATTTATTTGAAACCATATACATGTCAATCTAGATATCTAGAAGAGGATGAAATAGGTAGTAAGATTTAAACTAATTTTCTTTGTATTCTTCTGTATTGATATTATACACACACATACATATATATAATACAGCATTCTTTTTAATTTTTTTAAGATTTTATTTATTTATTCATGAGAGAGAGAGAGAGAGAGAGAGAGAATGAGAGGCAGAGACAAAGGCAGAGAGAGAAGCAGGCCCCATGCAGGGAGCCCGATGCAGGACTCAATCCCGGGACTCCAGAATCATGCCCTGGGCCAAAGGCAGGTGCTAAACCGCTGAGCCATCCAGGGATCCCATACAGCATTCTTTTTTTTTTAAGATTTTATTTTTTATTTATTCAGAGAGACACAGAGAGAGAATGAGAGGCAGAGACACAGGCAGAGGGAGAAGCAGGCTCCATGCAGAGAGCCCGACGCGGGACTCGATCCAGGGTCTCCAGGATCACACCCTGGGCACGCTAAACCGCTGCGCCACCGGGGCTGCCTATTTAATGAGTAATGTTTTATTAAATAAAATTTTAAAGTAAGTGCACACTTTCTCAGCACATGTTGAGATGGGGTTGTAAAGTTTACAAGGTATTTCCATAAGTTATTGCCTGGGTGCAGTTTACTCTAGCAGCAGGGGAAAAACTGGTGAGACTCTGAACAATATATTATTAATTCAACAGCAAAACACTGATGATATCATATTTATATTGTTATAGTTATGTTAAAAAACTAGCATTTATAAAATAGAGCCTTTTTTATTTCAATATTCAATATTCTTTACTTTGTTACCTAAAGTTCCCAGAAGTCAAGTACCATGTCTTTCTCAATGTGAGAGCAACTTAGTATATCATCCTTCATATTATCAAGTGCTTATTTAATATTAGTTGAGTATATCAATGGTAGAAACAGTCAGAATTAGAATATGAACCAAAGAACATTCTATTCTTCCCCCCTCACAAGTATGCCAATATTGCCATGCTGCAGACTCTTCCACAGAGATATAGTTACCTCTAAAAAAGCCAAACTTAAAGAAGTAACATAGGACTTGTTGCCTCCAATGGAGAGCAAGAGACAAAATTTCACCCAAAGACAAAGCCTAAAGACAAAAATGTGCTCTCTTTGACAACTCTTTGCTGGTGACTAAAGACAGAGCAGGTTCTTGGCAAAAACAGAGTGTAACGATAATACTCTCTGGGTCTGGGTAGGAATGGGCAATGTAATTCCACAGGCATTACACAGGGTTTAAAAATAGGAAGCTGTTCCCGGGAGGAGTGGTCCTTGTGGGTAACAAGGGAGCGGACACAATATGTTTCAACTAGTGGTAAAAATCCATGAAGTCATCCAGTATTTTAGTTACTCTTTTGTGTTTCTTTTCTCTTTTCCTCCATTCCTCCTTCTTCCATTGCTTTAGAACATTTTAAAAGCTTTCCTTCAAATACAATTTTTAAGCAAATCATTCTTTCTGTAATATGTCATACACATTCATGTATGCACACACCCCAGCACTACAGAAGTCAGTTCTTTCTGACGATGTACATGCACCAAACTGAACTCTTCACTTTCTATTCTACTGAATAGTGAGGAAGGTGAGTGACTCCTGTAATAGGATTATGATGATGGAAAATCTTTCATACTTTGACTTTGGAAGGCAGGATGACACACTTGTGAAATTGCACTGAGGTCAGACTCTAGCTGAGGCTACATGTTTGCTCAGCCCCTTCCCCTGCCTTATCCTACTTCCCTCATCTCTTTCTTCTAAAAGAAACTCTCAGTAAACCACAAATACCGAAATTCCTGTCTGAGGCACCACTTCTTGGGAATCTCCTCAAAGACAAAGAGGAACATATGCCCATGCAAGAGAAAAGGAGGAGGGAAGGAAGGTAGAAATGCAAATGATTTTGAGGGTTGATGGTATTACAGTGAGAGACCACTTCTCTAGTTTATCCTGCTTTCCTAATAAAGGAGAAGGTGAGGTGATGAGTCCAGAAATTTCAGAAGATTTAGAAAGTGTGAAATACTCACTATGGAAGGACAGAGAACAGGAAACCACTTACTAGGGAGATACAGGAGGATGGGTTAGACAAGGTCTATGAACAAATACTCCCATGCTCATCTTCTTCCAAATCTAGTTAGTTATAATTTCTACTTAGAAGCAATCAAGGAGAAGGAAAAAGAGGAACTTTTCTATTGCCACTAGTGATTGCAAAGTAATGATTCTTCCCTAGATACGGAATTCATAAATGTTACATAATAAATTCTGTTGATTATAAATTGGACTTAAAGATGTTCTGCTTCCATCCTCAACATTCTTTGTAGAATTGTCACCTGCAAGGTCACTAATAACCTCCCAGTGACTCTATCCAGTGGACACCTTTCTGTCCTTATTTTCTTGACCTCTTTGAAGCATGTGACACCATTGACCACTTTCTTTTTGAGACTTCCTCTTCACTTGCCTTTGGTAAGTCAACACTCATCTAGTTTACCTCCTACTCTATAGACCCTCCTCATATTCTCATGGGTCCTTCTTTCTCTCCCTCTCTCCTAGGTACTGTTTCCCCTGGGCCCATCCTTTGCTTTCTTATTTCTCACTCTATATCTCCAAGAATGAACACATTCACTCCTGCAGCTTTTTCTGCAGTGATTAACTCAAAAATGTATCTCTAGGTTAGATTTGTCTCCTCAGTTACAGGTAAATATATCAAATTGTTTAATGAATATCATCCTCTAAATGTCCCTCAGAGACCTCACATTCAACAAGTCTAAAAGTCAACTCATCCTCCCTTTTAATTTCCACTTCTTGCATTTCCCCATGATGGAGACAAGTCTCACCATTACTCTATATCCAACACAGAACCCTAGAAAGGATTTATCCTAAACTCTTTTCCAATTTCACATCCAAATAATCACCAACTACAGTAGGTTCTAATCTCTCCCACCCACCATCCATGTCATTGCTTGAAGCCACCATAGTTTCTCTTTTGTGAGCAAAATCTTTATTGGCTAGCTAATCTTCATTCTTCCCCCATCTTCTTCCATTTTCCTTATGGAAATCTGAGCAACCCATTCCTCTGCTTAAAACATTCCAATGGTGTCCGATGTGTTTGAGACAAAATCCAAATGCCTTAATATAATTTCAAAGCCTTTCATGATCTGGCCCCTTGCTACCTGCCTGGCTTCATCTCTGGCCATTATTTCTGTTTTCTGAATTCCCAAAGTACTCATAGCTCTGCACTTGTGTTATGGTCTCTCTTGGTTTCATGAAATTGCACAAATATTTCTTCTACCTAGAATGCTCTTTTTTTCTGTGTATTTTTTTTTTTTTGCTAATAACTACCCATTATCAAAATTAGTATAGACATCACCTCTTACAGGCAGGTTTCCCTGGTATCCATCCCAACTGCTGAGTCCAGAGTTGGTTCCTGGCCTAGGTACTACCTCAGTACACTCTGTCCCTCCAGCATAGCACTAATGGCATTATGCTGGTGACTGGTGGAAAGCTGAAACTTCATCAAATATCCTTCTGATTCCAGGTATGGTCCAGTACCGCTTCTAATGATAGCTGGAATATTTCTCAATATTGAGTTCCTGAAAGGAATTAAACTCTAGTGTGGGATATACATATTGTAATGTAGAAAATAGCCATGTTTGTATCATATTTGGCTTCTTTTGATGAAACAATTCAGTGGAAATGGCAGCTAGATAATAAAATAAAATAAATAGCATTTAAAAGACATCCTCTCACTCATAGACTCCAGGACAAGTGTTATTGGTCGTAAGGAGGTACAGAATAGGAAGGTCCAAATACAGCAAAGCTTTCTGAGCCCCTGTAATGGTACTCGCAACTTCTCCAGAAGTTGCATGTATCTACAGCCAAGGATTATTATGCCTCAGGAGACAGAGGGCTCTAAATTCTACCTTCTCACTCAGGAAGTTCTCATAAGCCCCCAGATGCCAATCAGATGTCAGTATACCTGCCTCCTGATGAAAAGTCTCCTGATGGGAGAATTTTTCTTTGCTTTTTTGCATTATCATGTGTAAATTTTGATTTCAGAAAGTGGCCAGATCACTGAAACCACTGCAGTTGTCCATCTGTCCATTTGACTGAGGAAAGAAAACTCTGTGTATGTGTATACACACACACACACACACACACACACACACACACACACGGATGCAGTCTCCCTTCCCTCCCTCCTCCACTCACCCTTCTGGGCTTGGCCCTCACTTTTCCTCTCCTCTGAGAGCTGAGGCTCAAAAAGACACACCTTTTCCATTGCTCTATTTATTATACTGCCTTTTCTAGATGGACAGGTCCATCTTTTATATAAAGAGCACATTTTCCCTCCTCAATCTCTGTCTCTTACCACAGACATTAATGATTTGAAGCCATCTGAGGATCTTTTGTTGGCTGAGTGATCACATTCAGACTATGGCCTAGCAATGACTCACACTCTTGTGGTCTCCTTGTGTTTACCATGGATATTCTATTCCAGCTGGATTTCCCTTTCCCCAGGAAACCTAGAGCTAAGCGATTTCTCCATTTTTCTTCTTTGACTGCAGCATCTCTATATGACCCTTTCACCACCAATGTGTGTGTGTACTCCAGACTGTGTGTGTACAGTCTTAAAGGGGTGTGTGTGTACTCCAGACTGTGAATCTGCAACTATGGACTGCAGAGCAAATCCAGTATGTGGTCAGTTTTTGTATGGCCTATGAACTAATAATGGTTTTTCCATTTTTAAAGAGTTGTAAAAAAAAGAAAGAAGAGAAGAAAATGCAAGAAAGACCATGCATGGCCTGAAAGCTTAAATATTTACTATCTAGCCGTTTAACAGAAAAAGTGTGTCAACTCCTATTCTATACTAACATATGTTTCTAAAACATGAATCAGAATTCAGATAGACATGGACTTAGAATCCAGCACTGCCACTTATCAACTCTGTGACCTTGGACACATTATTTACCCTCCATTTTCTCATCTGTAGCATAAAGTAATAATTAATTCTAATCACTATGTGAAAGCAAAATGGCATGTGACACAAAGCACGATAGTAGCCACTCATAAGAAGAGCAAAATAAACAGTAGCTATTTTTTGCTATTGTTACTTTTTTTGATTCAGTGAAGTCTATTACATTTTTTATATTCACATAAGAAAAGCTGACACACAAGAAAGGCAATACATTTTTAGACCAATATGTGAACCAAATCACTTAACTACCCAGTGATTGCATCACTTCACTCTCAAAAAAAAGGAAGTGTCATAGCCATTGTTTTATGAAGATTAGAGGTAAGACAAAACTTTATATATATGACTCAAAATGTCTTAATGGGATCTCAGAACTACATTTTCTATTCTTTTTCACCTAGGCAGAAACCTGAGAGCAAGCCTTTCTCCCTCATATTCATTCTTACCCCTAATATCCACTCAGTCACTGAGACTTAACTAATTTATCTATTAATCATTCCCAACTGCAACTCCTTCACTCTAATGTCACTGCCATGGGCTCTCATTATCTCTTGCTAAACTATAGCAGAGGTCTTCTATCTTTTTGCCTACCATTTTACCTTCCCTAAGCTGTTAGGGACTTACCTACCTAAGCCATGAATCTGTCTAAACTCTCACATTGCTTACAACTACCTCATCTCTTGTCATTATCTGGCTCATGCTTCACGTTCCAACAACATCAAACCACTTACAGTTCCCCACCCATACCCAATGATACTGTTTAGTGCATCTCTTCTTTTGCTTGTGTTATTCCTTCTTTTTTAAATTATAAAAATACTACATGCATGTTATATATAATTTTGAATGCAAAAAAGAATCATAAGAAAATTATATAGCATCAAAATTCTAATTCCTCAGAGATAACTACCATTTGATATATTTGTTTCCATTGTTTTTCTATGCATATAACACAATAACTTACCCTATTGGGGACATGCTTTCTCTTTGAATTTTGAGCTTTTGCTATTACACCATTATTTGTTCTGACCCATACAAATTTATTTTGTTCAACTAAATATGCAGTCAAGTATCCTTGGCAATTGTTGTTATTTAAACTGTAATAAACCATAGAAAATTCACAATTGTGCCTTTCTCAGCCACTTATCCTTCAGGGCAAAACTTTTCCATCTCAATCAGAGGTATTTCTATAAGAGAAAGAACAGCTTGGGCACTGCCCAGAAAAATGGAGCATTATCTTTCACTGAAGCATGGAATAAAAAAGAAATTCTGGGAGCATGAACCTTTCTGCCTTGTCATTTTATCTAAGTTTATTTATAGAGACAAGTAGAAATTGGTTATAGAGTCAAGTGGCCTTTCTGGGAGTACGCAGTTATTTGAGCTAACCTCGATGTAAAATTGCACATACTAACTTAGACCTTCCTGACTTAGGTCACTGCTCCTGCAAACACTTGCATGAGTCTCAGTAACACCTCCGTTACAGAGAAGCCCTTAAGACCAACATGATGATTCTGACTCAGACTAGAGAGATCAAGAGAAACAAAGGCTCCTTAGGTAGCACAAAAACAATACCATAGTGAAAGGGAGCAAGGGAGCAAGGGAGGGAGCGAGGGAGGGGGAAAGGGGAAGAGAGGGGGAGAGGGAGAGAGAAAGAGAGAAAGAGAGAGAGAGAGAGAGAGAGGAATGTACTCCATACTTTATTCTAAATGCAGATTATTAAATATTCTGAGACCTCCTGCACTAAATAAAATAAAATCTGTTTAAATTCCTAGGGGATGTCATGAGTAGTAATACAGATTGTAGCTTTGAATTAAGATGGCCCAGGTTAACTTGGGTTTAGCCATTTTCTTGTTGTATGACTTGGGGCATTATATATCACTAAGCCTGGATTTCATTATTTAAAAACTGATTGCGATTATCTTAAAAATGAACATAAAGTAATCTAAAAACTGAGGATAATAATAGTAGTTGCCTCCTAAAATTGCCACACAGGTTAAGTGAAATCATATACGTAAAGTGCATGGCGAAATACCAAGGATACAGAAAGTAATTGTTATTCCACTCATCATTCCTCAAACACATTTGAAAATGGCACACTATTTATTGTTTTTCAAATCATATCTATTTAAAAACCAATGGAGCATATTTTCACAAATTGGTCTAAACTCAGAATCAGGCTCCTTTTCAAAAGTTGTGGAAAGGTAGAAGGTAGTAATCAGGGAAAATGGAGCAAAGGCAGAACTTAGAATTCCTGCTTTACTGTTTGAAATTTTATAAGGAGAATGTATTATTTTAGAGGAGAAACTCAATTTCTAAAGGTTAAAAGGGCAAATTAGACCTTAGAATACTCACTCTATACCATGCAATATTTTTAGGTGGTATAAAAGAAGCAGATTTATGATTAAAAGGCCAGCACAGACAAGGTAACGAATCAGACCCGGCACATGACAGTAAGTGGGCAATGCTTGTCCATGTAAGAGAACTCTTCCCTCAGCAGAGTTTGGGCTACTGAGTCTCTATTCTTCTAATTCCACTTCAGTATTTGAAACCAAAAAGAGAGGTCAACTAACAACAATCAACAAAGAAAATAGAGACATAGAGAAAGGACCAAGTGAGTTCATTCTTTTTTCACCTGGTATTTCTCCCAAAGACACATTTGACAAGCTTAAAAGGAGGATGGATGGGTCATCTGTTTAGCCTCATCCTTTATTTAAAAAGCAAAAAGTCAGCATTTCCAACTCCAGGATCTATTAACAAAGTATTTTCAACATTCAGCATTCTCCATTTGTCTTCCTGCCCCCTCCCCACATGCTCACACTCACGCACATACACACACACACATCACACACAAGATTTCTTAAAACCCAAGTTTATTTTTAGGCCAGAGAGATTGGGCGTTCCAGATCAGGGCCCTGTGCTCCTGAGCAGACATTCTAAAAACGTTTCACTGCCAGATATAAAAAGGCCGCTGTATAATTTATTAGAGGAACTTTCACAGGGCTCTGATTACTTTTTAACCAGAAAGTGAACAAAATATCCAAGAATCCTGATCAGATCCAGTATTGCGCTTGGCACATGGGAATCTGTAGGGGCTAGGAATTCTCAGCAATCCCCAGCTCTCCAGCCTGTTCATCCACAACACGCCATGAAGGAGGGTTCGATTAGCTGGCATTCAGTCTTCTCTCTTCCCCAAGACTGTGCAAGTCTGTTTCCCTAAATAATGGAGGAGATTGGGCCAAAGAAAACTCAAAACAATACACTCGTTTAATAGCTCTAATGGCTCTGCTGAGGCCTGCCAATGAAAACGCTGGCTAAATTGTTCCAGAGAGGCTTCTACCGGAGCTAAACAAAACCTGCCAACTTTCTACCCACCATCTCCTCCTCACTGCCACTCAATTTTTGTTTCTTTTCTTTTTTTTTTTTTCATGTTGGCTTTTTTCAAGAAGAGTATGTAAAATGCCCAAAGAATGTTCTTTTTTCAATATGTATTATGTTTGGGGTACAGATTCATGTTTACTTTTCATGGGTATGTGAGCATATTTTGAAACCCAAATCAAGATGTGGTTTTATAGAATAAGGGCACTTTACAAAACAGTAGAAAAGAATATTTGAAATGATGACTGTCCTGAAAAATCCTAGTAGGGTCAACCTCCATTATTAAGCATCTAAACATGTCAGATATTGTGTGTTGTATTTTCTTTCAAAAATAATTTTTTGGGGACACCTGGGTGGCTCAGTAGTTGAGCAACTGACTTTGGCTCAGATTGTGACCCCGGAGTCCCGGGATTGAGTCCCACGTCGGGTTCCCTGTAGGGAGCCTGCTTCTCCCTCTGCCTATGTCTCTGCCTCTCTCTGTGTGTCTCTCATGAATAAATAAAATCTTTAAATAATTATTTTGTGGAAACTTGCCATTTCTTAGCACTGTACAAGGCACTTGGGATGACACAGACATAATTTAACTAAAAAGAAAAGGTCTCCACCCGAGATAATAACCAACAAATAACCTCCACCCCTTCTTTCTCAAGGAAAAGGGTCATGGTGACCCTCTCGGGCAGACCTAAAGAAGAGATTGTCAGTCGGGAGAAAAGAATGAAAAATGACAAAGAAGAAAAATTGGGATCAGAATCTTAAAAAAAAAAAAAAAAAGGCAAAAGAGTATAGTCTTAGGGAAAAGAAAATAAAGATGTTCCTAATAAGGCAAGGCCACCAACAATGGAATCAAGAGCCATCGTTGCACATCAAGACAATTCTTGTTCACTTTTGTATAAGGAAAGCAATTAAAAGTAGACAGATGGCATTAGATCCCATGCCTCTCACCTTCAAATACCAAAAGGAAGTCATCAAATTCTTTCAAAGTCCTTCAAAAGAGTGTAATGCTATCACTAGGATTTGGAATTTTTCACTAGGATTTAGATTTTCTTGATACAATTCCTACTAAAACCACAAGAGTCCCCTATTTTTACTACAGTTCATGTGGCACAAAAAAACTATGGTGCCACTTTCGACTGATTCCATACTGACTTGACCGCAAGTACTTTGGCTTCAAAGTACTGATTCCATGATTCAGAAAGCAGGGAATGAGCATGTGAAGAATGTTGCTATGAACGTTGTTACAGAGGAGAGACTGGGCAAGCAATGGGGAGGTTTCGTCCTGAAGCAGCGCAGTAAATTGTGTAACACACCGGTACAAACACAGGTTATCTCCCTTCCAGTCCATCCTACACTCCGCTGCAAATTAATTTTTCAAGGAATAATAGATGCTGGTCATGACAGTCTCAAAAACCAACCATGGCTCTTCACTGCCCAATAATTAGTTTCAAAATCCCTAATTTTATGTTGAAGATCTTTTATGTTTTTGCTCTGTAGTCTTTTCTTTCCCTATCCTTCTGCGAGTGACCTGATCCAATTCAATGACTTTGCTCTGCATTCCCTCAATACAGCTAGAAATTTTCTCCAAACTTTGACTAATGCTATCCTCATTGTCTGAAATCCCAAATCTCCACCAATCCATCAATATCCAAATGAACTTTTATCTCCCTTACAAGTAGGACCTAATTCCTACATCCTCACTCTTATACTGTATCTACAATGAAACCCATGCCCTATTTCAACTTGTGTTTTACCTTGTTTTATGTTTATATTTCTATTTGCTCCATGCCACTGGTCGTTCCTTAAATATATATTATTTCTTTTCGTTTCCCATGAAGAGGTGGATTTTTATAGAATGCATTCAACAATTACTTATTTTCTAGGTCTTTATGTGCCAAAAATGTGTCACATATTCACTGAGAATTTCCAAACATTTCTGTGCATCACAACCACTGCTGAGATTCATGAAAATATTTGAGTAAAGTCCAGACATCAGAATTTCTAAAAAGCAAATGATTCTGATGTACAACAAAACTTATGAGGCCACAGTCTATAACATTTTAATAATGGAAACCATTTTGAGACAATGATCCTAAATATTTAAGGTCCACTTAGAAGTTAAGATCAGTCCATCAATTCTACCAATGTTCCCACCTGTAAGCCATGATAAAATCATATTTGCTTGCCCAAAGTTCCCCCTCTGACCTTTTCTCTAATTGGCTACCCTAAGTGACTAACAAGTACAATAGACTCTTGAACAACACGGATTTGAACTGCGCAGGTTCACTTACACGTGGGATCCTTGATAGTACAGAACTATACATTTTCTCTTATAATTTTCTTAACAATGTCTTCTTTTCTCTAGCTTACTTCATTATAATAATACAGTATGTAACACATATAACAGACAGAATATGTGTTGACCATCTATGGTACAGGTAAGGCTAATTTAGAGCTTATGCAAGTTCCAATACTGACAAAGGCTTCTAGTCAACAACCAGCTATTAGCAGTTACATTTTTGGAGAGTCAAAAGTTATACGTGGATTTTTGACTGCATGGGGTTTGGCACCTCTAACCCCCACATTGTAAAAGAAGCAAATGTGTAGCCAACCTTCTGGGAAAGCATTTGTTCAGATAGATTTGCTAGCTATTTAAATTTAGAACTTACCCAATTCTAATGCTGAATTCTAGTCCTGGCTGGCTAGATTAGTAGCTGGGTAATCATAGTTTAAACCATTTAAATCCTCAAGCCTTGTTTTCCCTGATCAAAATATGGAAACAAAGAAATAGGCAACGTCAATACTTTTTTTAAAAAAATCTGTAATTACCCCTGAAAAATAGGGAAGCTCCAATAAAAGTTCTACACTACTGTACATGACTGTTGCTTGATAGTTGTGTTTACTGATAGTGTCCCTTTCATTGTCCCTATAGCAGAGTGCATCAGTAGGAAGCCATTTTATGGAGGTGCCACAGAGAGGAAAGAGCATTGAGGTAAAGCTGTTTCCTGTTATTTACTCTAATTCCCTGGTTTCAGAATTGATGACAAACTTCATTTGGCATTCCTAGATCTGTGGGTTCTGGGTCTCCAGGATTCATCCTAGTAATGTCAGGTTAACTCGGGGCATTTGGCAGCACCATATGAGGTGCTATGAGTAACATCAGTTTTGCAACCTCATTTGTCATATAATTAAATTATTATATAATGAAAACTCTGTACCACACAATAAAATGTTTATTCTCCTACTGTGGTACAGTATACTTAAGCATAAAACAGCCACAAGGGAAGATTGGAAATGACATGGAAAGGTCAGCCTTAAAATTATTTTAATTCACTTATAAAAAAAAAAACAATAAAAAGAACAAACCCAGGAAGAATTAATTTCCAAACCAAAGGGACCAAGGAAAGTTGAGTGGAAAACAGGAAATTAAAGGAGGAGAAAACAAATACTGGGACAGGGGAATAGAAAGAGAGTGGGCCATAGAGATGAGACTATTGTCACAATTTCTCATGATAAATTATAGAAGGTTGCCACTGAGAGTCATTAATATTTGCTATTATTCTAAGATGACTGGCCAAACTTGAGAATTCATAGCATCAGCATGTCATCGTGGTACCCTGAAGCTTTGAGAGTGGCTATAGGGCAATGTTTCCAAACATTGGATTGTGACCCATTATTAAGTTATAAAATAAATTCAGTGGGTTATTAACCAACATATATTTAAAGAAAGAAGAATAGAAGGGAAAATATCAGCATGCATTATATGCTGTTAACAGTAAATACTGTATTTGGAAACTTTGGGGTTGTACAAGACATAAATATGCACACACTCATTCTGGATTGCCATGCAAAATGTTTTTCTAACTAGGAGTCAGGATTTTAAAAAGTGAAAGCTTCTGCTATAAGAGTAGATTGTTCTGCTTTTTAAATCATAATCTATCTTATTAGAGAGGCCCTCTTTTGCTCCCTGTCCTCTGATATGTGAGAACTCCCCAAAATTTAGTCCTCAATCCTTAGCTCCATTGTAGTCCTATGCTACTCCCTTGGAAATTTTAACTACATCTACCAATTCTATTTATATGAAATCTCTTAAATTCATCTCCTTCCAGACTACAAATAACTGGCTTCAGTCGCCTACTGGGTTGTCACTCCCAAAATCAATGTATCTAAAGTCAAATTACCTGGGTCCAAGTCCCGATACCATCATCTACTGACTGTGTCCCTTTGGGAAAATTATCTAATCTCTGAAGCCTTCAATTTCTTCACCTGTCAAATGTGGATAATAGCATTTTCTTATTGTTAAAGACAATAAAGTATATTATGGTTAATAGCTCTAGGGACACTTTAGGTGTTTCATAATACCTAATATTTCTCTAATCCCTAAAACTAAATTCCTCATAAGATTTCCAAATTTTTACAAGACTCAACATTTCTCCAAGACTTGAATTATTGGAATAATTCTTGACTTCTTGCTCTCCTTTCATCCCCATCACTTACTAACTCCTGTTGATCTGTCAGGTCCAACCAGATCCCAAATCTCAGCATCCCTCAATTTCCTCATGAGTTGGCATCACTTGATTCCCAGACTGAACCTCTATAACCCTTGGTTTTGGCTCAAGGCAGGAAGTTTACCAGCAAACCATTCATCTCAGAGATGAGCATTATTAAGTCACTCTCATGAAGTACCCCTGCTGCTGCTCCCCATACTAGCCAGGTGCCCTTCAGCAAATGATCTACCTCTGTGTTCTTTCATGTCTTTGTCTGTAAAAACAGAGACATAGCTTTTCTTAACCTGTTTGCTTATTAGGAGGATTAGATACAAAGCACTTAGACCAGTGCCTGCAATAAAGTAAGTGCCCAGGAAGAATTTCTTCTTCTTCCTCCTTCCTCTAACTTTCCTGTCTGATGTAGATAACTCACTGGTATTGATTAAACATTGATCACAGTAGACTGTAAGCTTTTGAAGGCAGGGCCTACCTGCCTTTAATTTTGTATCCCTCAAGTGTTTAACACATTGTTTGTCATGTTTGACCTCCAATAATGTTTTAAGAATCTTATAGCCTACATTTTCCAAGAAGTTTTTTCTCTTTTTCTCCCCAGTCTTTTTTGGATGATACACCCAAGTGCTTCTAGAATATAACTGACATACTCTGTCATAATACTAGTCACATTGCATAATAAATTTTACATTTGTCTTCATATCCCAGGGTCTTTACCAATGTCTGGCATTTAGATGTTCAGTAAATGCTTAATTAAAGAAATATCAGTGAGAATTAATACATTAATGAAAGTCTTCCTCATAAGACCCAGTCTCTGCCATATGTCCCAGTTCTAATCATTGAACTTGCATCTGTGTCATTGTCTCTAGATTTATTTCCTTAATTACCTGCTGAGTAGCCGAAATCCACACAGAATTGGGCCCCAGCCTGCTTCATACATAGATCCCTTTCATGGTCTGAAATTCTAAAATCCATCTTGATATCAGAGGTTCTGACAGTCTCATCAGATACTAGTTGCCCATCTGCCTATCTGCATGTCTGGACTTCCAGTGACTCACACATACACACTGAAATTTTCTTCATGATCACTCACTTGAATGTCCAATTATTTAATGTTCTGATCTATCATTAAATGACAAAGTTATATTTCTTTTTAACTGGGGATAAATTCTTATTTGGTTGATATTATGAAAATGATGTTCTACTTCTATAATTTCAGGCATTATCAGCTGATGGAACATCTTTCTGATGGACTGGTTTTCACCTAAAGACTCTGAATTCATATCTCTTGTGTGTCTGCCTATTCAAAAGGAGGCTGGCTCTGATACTGTGTGTAACTTTCTGTTAATATCAGAGTGTACTGTGTGTAACTTTCTGTTAATATCAGAGGGAGTTATTGGAGTAAATGTCTCTCTCTGGGAATATACTATAAACCACAACAGATGGGGGTCAGGTTGGTCTGTTTACACCAATTCTTGATTGCTTTTCCACTGCTGAGGAAGACCTTAAGTTTTATGGGTAGCATAAATCGCAACTATAGTCTAGGATTCCATATTCAGCCTCTAACATAAAAGACCTGTCAAATGCAATACATCTTGTGAAGAGCAGAACCAGAAAGGAAAACTGAATTTTATCTGTAAGCAAGCTCTTTAAAAATTGGAGACTGTAAATCCTTATTTAATACTGAGAGTTTTGATTCCAGATGATAAACCAAATGAAAAGGCAAATACAAGATTATTTTTTCAAAAGAAACTTTAAAAGCCAGCCCACACAGGCACATTGTATCTACTTCCATTCTGCTTGTGTTTATCAACCAGAGATCAGTCTCTACTTGTTTACGTTCAAGAGAAAGCATTCATTCAAAGAAAGTATCCAATAGTGGCATTATAAAAACATACAAACACAAAGTCTTTTGCTCCCTATTTTATTATGTTTTTTTTTTTTTAACACCATGCTCTATTTATCAATTTGATTGACCTCAAGTGGGCCCTTATTTTGTCCAGATCCTACTATATTTTCCTGGTCTATTTATTCTCTTGTTCACCTAATAACTATTTCATCTCTTTGCTCTGCTCAAATGTTTAACATCTTTTCCACATATTACTCTCAGTTAATGACCTTAACGCCTCTTTCACAAGGAAACAGAACTGAGAACATTCAGACAGATTCTGGCCATCATATCTAATCTACTTATCCCACCCCCACCAGACTTTCTGCTCTGCTTCTCCAGTGAGTGAACTGGGCAAGCTCTAACCCATAACCAGTCCTCCTAATGCTCCCTAGATTCTATCCCATTGACATTCTCTAGGATATCTTTCAGAAGTTCTCCATAAAACAGATTAAATTTTAAAATGACATGCTTCTAAGAGTATCTTCCCCTTTGTTTTCCTTAGTGAAAAGATAATATACACTATGAAAATGGATACTTAAGTATTTTTAAGAATAACGAAAACAACACGTATGTCTAGGCTCTTTTAAAAATAACATCAAAATAAAATTCAGTTTACACATGCCAACCAGATTAAATCAAAACCTGATGGTAAGGGAAAATGCTTTGGACTGGGTCTAGAGGCCTGTGTCTAGTCCTTGTTCTTTGGGAAATTCACTGAACATCTCTCAGCCTTAAAGGATTAGACTTAGAGATTTCTATGGTCCCATCCACTTTTCAGATTCTTCTCTAGTACTTGCATTCTTTCAGACATAATTCTTTTGAAAGCAATTTATGGGTAACAAATTTTTTACTTAATCCAACTACTTGTTTTCAGAATATGTAGAGGGTTTTTTTTTTTTTTTACCTTTTTAAAAAGTTTGTCTTAATCCCAGTAAACAGTGTTATATAAATTTCAGGTGTACAGTATAGTCAGTGATTTCATACATCATCCAGTGCTCATCAAGACAAGTGTACTCCTAATCCTCATCACCTGTTTCACCCACTACCCCCACCTACCTCTCCTCTGGTTTGTTCTCTACAGTTAAGAGTCTGTTTCTTGGTTTGCTTCTCTCTCTCCTTTTTTTTCCCTTTGCTCATTTGTTTTGTTTCTTCAATGCCACATATGAGTGAAATCACATGTAGAATACCTGGTTATTTGATAGTATTTTGTATTTGATGCCAAACCAGTGGATACTTAGAGACATAGTTGTAGATCAGATATATACAGCTGAAGGGATTAAGTAATTAACAGGTAATACACCCTTCTGGTAGCTGAATCCCTCAGAAAACAGGGCCAACCTTTCCTCTTGGTGCCCAATAGGTCTGCATATACAAGCCTGATCACTAAGGAAATAAGAAGAAATAAAGAAAGCCCCTCAGATACAAGAGGAAAAACAGGTGTGATCTGAAGGCTACCCATGTATCCAATCTTACTGCCAAAAAAATAGAGCATTTCATTTTCTGAGCACCTAGCCCAGAAATGTAGTGAGATTGCTCATCAGCCTCTACTGTCTGGACAGGAAGCTTCCAGCTGTCCTTCTTAAACCTCATTGTACTTACACGCATTCTTCTTTTCCTATCCTTCAAATGCACTCACTTTTGATCTCCATGTGAAATCAATTCGGGTATATCACCAATGATAGGAATTTCTAAAACACCGTCTAGGTTTTAATTTTCTAAATCCAATGATATATCTTATAAAGGGTTAGTATCCAAAATATATAAAGAAATTTTAAAACTTAACACTCAAAAAACAACCCAGTAAAAATGGGCAGAAGACATGAATTGACATTGTTCCAATTTTATTTTAAATGGCCACTATCATAAATCCTTTTGTTAAATGAAAAGCCATCCTCAGTATTTGTCAGTTTTGCTTTTTTGAAACAGGGACACAAGTACACGTTACAAATCATTCAGACATTTGCACCCAAAGAGTAGAAGGCAGGCATGTTCTTTAGTCATCTCAGCAACAGAAATGTTAAAAAGAAAAATCTCAAAATAAATTAGCATAATCTTATGAGTATAATGTTTAGCAGAATAAGCAAGTGTCACACAGATGCATGTAGGATGTTATCATTTAAATAAAGTTCAAAACGAGGCAAACTAAATGTATATTTTAGGAATACATGCATAGATGATAAAACTATAAAGAAAAGTTGAGAAATTATTATCACAAAAATTAAATCACAAAAAAAGGGAAGGGAGAGAGAAAGTGATACCAGGGATGGAAGGGTGAACACAGGCCTTTTTTAAGGTGCTAACAATCTATAGCTCACATGTGTGGCAGATGCCAACTCTGTAATTATTCTTTACATCAAATATGTATGCTTCATATACTCTATGTATAATATTTTTATAATAAAGAATAAATTAACACCAACATCAACACCAGTTTTGAAATAAATCTGACTTCTTATATTTTTCAGTTTGGGAAAACAGTGGGAAAAGAACATGGAAAGGAGACTTATACTTGAACAACTATGGAGTGTATCACTAATGGATTAGTTTAGTATTCTTACACAACTGGTGGTAGACTGTGTATATGAGTATGCATTTTACAAGGGATGGGGACTATTCACTTATCTATCAATTCTTTGCTTCAATCAATATTTATTTAAAACCCATCACATATGAGGCAGTAGAGATACAAAGATGAACAAGACATGAGCTCTAATCTAGAAGAGTGTATAATCTAGTGCTAGAAGACTAGTACCTTTCTAACTTGCCAAAATGATAGCCCTTCCCTTCCTTTCCCACTCTTCCCAGTTGGAACTTCCAATGTCTCTTGTTTTACTCTCTAGTTTCCAAGCCAATCATCTGGACAGGATTTCTATTGGTGGCCTCAGGATCCATCACTTGGTAGAGAGTGATAATGCTATCAGACCCAGTGTTCATCAGGGCAGAGTAAGCCCTGGGCTTCTGACTCCTACGATATTAACTAAGCCTACTAAACAGTTTCTCTTCCTAGCACTAGCCTTCAACTCCTCCTGCCAGTTGGGTTGCCCACTCTCCACAGCCCCACACTGATTTGAGTGATTTCTCAAGCACATCATTCCCTGTATGGTATCCCGAAGGGTCAGTGTCCTCAGCTGCAGTGTCCACTAACTGAGCTACCTATTGCTGATACCCACACACTCAAGTCCACCAAACAGCCTCCTGCCTGACTTCATGGGGCTCATCCTGCAACCTGGTTAAGTCCCCTAGTCCCAGCCGACCAAGTGCTCACTCTCTCTGCCTTTCTCCTGAACAGTCTCCCTAGGCTTTGCTCCAAAACAGACTAAAATGACAACAATGTAATAAATATAATAGAGGTATCTACAGAGTGATTCAGAAGCAGAGAGGAAGAATTGGGGTGGGGATGGGAGTAAAGGAAACAACTAATTTGAATCTTAATAAGAAGTGTACCAAATGAAAGAACAAAGAAACTTTCCAGCAAGGAGGAACAGATTCTTCAAAGGCATAAATATGGGAATGAATCTGACATGCTGGGAAAACAAGTTTTATGCATTCAAGGAATGATGATAGAACAGTAGATAAGGGGAAAAAGAAGAAAGATCTTAAAGTCTTACCAACAAAAATGTACCCTATTTGGCATGCATTTAATTTATTCTTGTCACAGTAACGATGACATAATGAGGTAATGCATTGTGTTATGGGGAGATTAGTGTGGGCTCACTCATTCTCAAAATTTATAAGGCTTAGCATTCAAGGAACTCTGAGCTTCTTTAGTATGACTGCAATCATCCACATGTTTCCTCAGATAGGTGACAGAAGCAGGTACAGCACCTACCCAGATTCAGTGATTTTTAATGGACTTATGTAAGGTCACAGAGTGAAGGAAGGAGCCCAGGAGATGCTCAGCAAAGTAGTGGTGATATATATTTAAGTTGAATCAAACGGAAACTTGATCCTTGGAGAAATCTCCCCAGAATTCTGTACACTCAATGCTATTTCTTTGAGTGCCACGACAGCTGTCTTTCCTGTCCCCTTGTAGAAAAGGCAGCTGTTCAGGGAAGGAGGTCTTCCAACAGGGACAGTCCCAGGTGAAATGAGGACTGGCTGTTTTTCTATCCCAACCATAATGAAAGTTGGCTTTAACTCTTCCTGGCATTGTTGGAGTTTACACTATTCATTTCAATGGCCTTCTGGCTGCCAGAACCTCTTTACTGCCCAGTGATCTACACGGCCAATAGTGAATCATCAGAGACACACATTGACTTGTTCACCTCTCTGAATTAGAGACACGCTAACTCAACCGGCCAAGACGACTTTGTTTTGAGCAGAATGCAAAAGGATAAAACATCAGGCCAGAGAGTTGGAATCAAAATGGAAGTTCTTGGGATCCCTGGGTGGCGCAGCGGTTTGGCCCCTGCCTTTGGCCCAGGGCGCGATCCCAGAGACCCAGGATCGAATCCCACATCGGGCTCCCGGTGCATGGAGCCTGCTTCTCCCTCTGCCTGTGTCTCTGCCCCTCTCTCTCTCTCTCTGTGACTATCATAAATAAATAAAAAATTTTAAAAAATGGAAGTTCTTGAAATATATGTAAAATGGTTATAATGATAATAAAGAGCAAAATATCTCAAGCTATTAATTTGGTCAACAACTTCCCTTATCATTTGACCCATTTTTATTGCTCTTGGACATAGGTAGGCAGAGCTGGAGTTGATAAGAGCAGATGATTTTGGAAATTCTATTATATTGGACAGAGTATACTATCATGTCCTTCCAAATCTGTACCTCAGCTGCACTGAACCTCAAAACCCCGACCTCAAAAGGAATCTTGCATTCTTATGGCTTACCATCATCAAGTTTGTTAGTAATGGCACTTGCTTCAAGACCCCTTGGTAGCAAAAAGATAAAAGGAAAAAGGATTGATAAGTGACTTTTAGGGACAATACTTGGCCTAAGGTCATTATTCTAGGGCCCATTAGATCTTTAGAGATCACCCTTGGCCTCCTTAGATCAGTCTGTATATTTATACCTTCAACAAACTTATTTAGCACAAATTTATTAAGTGCCTATGACGTTCTTGATGCAAGATTATACAAGTCAAACTGTGTGAAATTCTGGTTGTTTCATCTATAAAATGAGGATAATGTGCATCTCTCAGAATGAGAATTAAAAATATAATAAATTCAAAATACTTACCTCAGTGCCTGACACAAAATCAGGGCTTAATAGTTACTTCGTTCAATTACAGCAGCACAAAGACAAATTGGTATACTTCCATCAAGGAACTCACAGTGTAGATTGTGCCTAAATTCCCCCAGTGTCCTAGAATTACTATAAACCTGAGATAAGTTATACCTACTTGATCCTTCACAGGCTCTGTGGGCAGAACCAATTCAAGACTAACCTTAATTATCAGTGTTCTGGGATCCCTAGGTGGCGCAGCGGTTTGGCGCCTGCCTTCGGCCTAGGGCGCGATCCTGGAGACCCAGGATCGAATCCCACATCGGGCTCCCGGTGCATGGAGCCTGCTTCTCCCTCTGCCTGTGTCTCTGCCTCTCTCTCTCTCTCCCTCTGTGACTATCATAAATAAATAAAAATTAAAAAAAAAATTATCAGTGTTCTGAGCAGAGGATCCCATGGAGCTTTCTCCTACATGAATTCTAGATCCTAATTCTACCATTCCATTTAGCTGCTACATGAAAAGAAAACCATGGAATATTTTATCATTTAAATATAATTGATTAATGAAGCCATCAGGAAGGTGCTGTCAAGTGACAATGAACATGAATAATATCTCTGGCCTAAGACCCTTCACAATTTGTAGAAAGTATTCTCAATTATAATTTTTTAAAGAGAGAAAGAGTAATGTTTCCTGGCATGAGATGGTGTTGTATTCACTAGAGGCAGTTATTGCAAGAAACATGCCGTAGATCCTTATATTGAGTCCTCAGAGCAACTGAGTCACAGGAATCACCCATGTCAGAGAAAAATCATTGCCATCAACTGGTCTTTCCTGGAATTTTAGTCTTGACTCCTATGAAATTGGCTTTGCCAAAAACAACTACCATTGCTTGTTTGCTCTCTCTCTCTCTCTCTCCTTTTTATTTTTCAGTTTGTACTTTAAGATAAAACCTGGTATGCAGAATTAGTCAGAATTACTTGGAAAAGTGAAGTCTGATTAGGAAGTACAGATGAAAACTTGCATTGGTTATTGCAGACACTGAGTTGGGGAGCAAGGTACCAGAAAAGATGACTGTGAGAAAAGCAATTTGACTTCCAGGTTTCGAAATGACCCCACTCTGTCCATTACTGTACCCAAGGCCTCATTTGGGTTTGTAGGTGAGCCTATTACATTATTGCAAATTTCAGGCTTGTCATCTTCTATTACAAGGTATGCTTGCTGACTTTATTTTTTTAAGATTATTTATTTATTTATTCATAGAGACAGAGAGAGAGAGAGAAGCAGAGACACAGGCAGAGGGAGAAGCAGAGGGAGAAGCAGAGGGAGAAGCAGGCATCATACAGAGAGCCTGACGTGGGACTCGATCCAGGGTCTCCAGGATCATGCCCTGGGCTGCAGGTGGTGCTAAACAACTGCACCACCGGGGCTACCCTCTTGCTGACTTTAAAAACAAAGTGACTATTCAATCTGGAGACATCTCAGAAGACCCCAAGTAGCTTTCAGATCAATAACCTACCAGTTGTCTTCAACCTCAGAAGGATAGATTCAGTTATTAGTATATTTATAAAGTGACATTTTCCCCTCATACGAATATATTAATGATGTATTCTAGTCTTTCAACGACTCTTTATACTTTGGGGATTTCTGTTCCTTTGTCAACCCTGAAATAAGAGCTAGTTTGCTGCCCTACCAATTTTCCTCCCTCTTCATCTCCCTCTGTGGCATCTCTTATCTCTTTGCTGGTATCTCTATATCTGAAGGCAGTATGTATCTTTAGTATAGAATGGGTAAAGGTATTATTAGGAATATCTGTATTTTCCTAATGAAGAAAAAATATGGAAAATAGGATGAATTAAGTAATATCTATCTTGGGACAATGTACATTAATCTTCAATGCAAATACAACTTTATTTTACTTTTGTACTCAATCCCTTATAAGAGTATTTGCTTATAGAGTAAATTTCTATAAATTGAGCCTCACTTGAAATGTTTTTCCACTAACTTCTATTATCTAAAGAAATATGATAGTGCCAGACAGTAACCTGACATCTTGAAAATTGAGTAAATATGTTCCCAAGAGCCACTTCTTTACCAAAAGAGGTATTAACAGAAATAGAGCATATGCTATTCCAGGAACATATGCTTAGCATGTGCCTTTGTGATGACTGTCAGGAAGTATTTTCATTGAGTAAACTGGCTCTCAGTATACATTACTGTATGTACATGGCCCTTTATGGGAATGGTAATAAAGTCTCAAAGTGTCTATTAGTTTATTTCTCTCTCTTTTGAGATAAGCAACTTCACACCAGTTTTTTATGCTTTGCAAAACCATCTGCTTAGATTGAATTATTCTATTATGCTGGCTGTAATTGAGTGGATCAGGAATTAGTGCATTAATTGAAAACCAACAAATAAAAATGTTCCATATTGGATTATGGCCCATTGACCCAACTAGATCTTCTCTGTTCAAAGAAGGTAAAGGTAGAAGAGGAGGATCAAACAGAATTTCTAGGGCCACTTTTAGTACCAGTGGAGCAACAGTTACATTCTTACACTAACCCACATTACTTGAGGTCACCAGGACACCTGAAAGAGCTAAGCTCAAATAGCCCTCATTATTAATTCATTTTTTTCATAAAGCTCTAAAAATTGCCTAATGAGAATCACTATGATGGAGTATGATAGACATCATCAATGATGATTTCCAGTGATCCTTGGCACCTGGTATTCATACCCTTGTATTATCCCCTCCTCTGGAGTGTGGATTGGGTTTCATGACTCATTTCTAATAAATAGAATAAAGACGGATATACTTCCAAGATTAGGCTATAAAAAATCTGCAGCTTCCATCTTGGGTTTTCTTTCTACTCATCTACTCTATGGAAAGCCATGTGGTAGAGCAGCCTTATGGAAAGGCCCACATATGAGGAACTGACACCTCTTGCCAACAACCATATGACTGAGCTTAAAAATAGATACAGTCAAGTGACAAATTACTACAGCCCAGTCTAATATCTTAATTGTAGCCTCTTGAGACACCCTGAGCTAGAACCACCCACCAAGCCAGCCATTCCCTGATACCTAACCCTCAAAAATTGGGAGGTAATAAAGGTTTGCCATTATTTAAGTTCCTATGTTTTGGAGTAATTTGTTAGTCAGCAATAGATATTATTTGGAGGGATATATTTATACAGGGGTTGGCAAACAAGAGCCTGTAGGCCACCGACTGTTTTTGTAAATGAAGGTTTATTAGAACAGAGTCATATCCATTAATTTACATATTGTCTGTGACTGCTTTCACACTACAACAATAGTGTTGAGTGGTTGAGACAAAGACTGTATGGTCTGCAAAGCCTTAAGTGTTTATAGTATTTGCCTTTTTTAGAAAAAAAGTTGCCAATCCCAGGACTTAGAATGAATTTGATTTCAAATGACCAAATAATACTTCTCTGGAAGTGGAACCACAAGTACTGATCTAACTTCTTCTTTTTGAAGATTAATATAACTATTGCTGTAACAGGTAAATGATCTGTCTAGCATCATATAACCAATAGCAAAGCTGAACAAAAGATCCAAGCTTCCTAGCTCCCATTCCAGTAGTTCCTTCAATTTACCATAATACACCTCCCTCAGATAAGCCACCACAACAACATGTTGTTTTATCATGAGTTTCCTATGTTACTTAATAAATCACTATAGGTCCCACTACATTATTTCCTAATAGCACAGGAACATTCACTAATGTGTCTCAAAGTCTTAGCAGATGACCTTATCCCCTGATATAACTAAGCTAATTCAAATATATATGAAAAAGGAAAATGACAGATTATTGAAAGACTCATTGAAAATAGTTATTCAATTTAATTTCATTACAGTTGACCCTTGAACAACATGAGTTTGAACTTTCCAGGTCCATTTACATGCAGATTTTTTTCAGTAAATACAGTGCAATTCTGTAAAGGTATTTTCTCTTCCTTTTGATTTTCTTAATAACATTTTCTTTTCTCTAGCTTGATTATTATAATACAGTATATGATACATATAACATACCAAATATGTATTAATTGACTTATTGATAAGACTTCCAGTTAATGGTAGGCTATTAGTAATTAAGTACTTAGGGAGTTAAAAGTTATATACGGATTTTCAATGGGGATGTGGCACAATTCATCCCAATGATATTCAAGGGTCATCTATATTTTTACTCTTGCCAAGGGATTATGCAGCTGAAAGTGGTAAGCTAATGATGTATACTTACTGTCAAAAATTACCTGCTGGATTTAGGTATATAAATCCTTTCATGAGAGAAAGCAAATAAGCACCACCAATTTGACTTTCTTATGACCAGAGCAGACACTGATAATCAAATACAGCATCCTTTCCCACTAAACCTTGCTATAGTCTCAATAACCCTCTTCTACACCATGCTGCAGAAACTTACCAGCATTCAGTCAAAGTTGCCACCTGGGTTAAAACTCACGTACCTTCTCTGACAGACAACAATGCTACAGTCTCTATACTGGAACATACTGATATAAGTTAATTTCAGACATATTTTAAAGCAATTAGTGACCAAGGGAGCTTAATTGCTGTCTATTTAATGCTAAGACAGCTACAAGACACACATGGGAAGAACAGAGCTAATGGTGCAATGTATATGAGGGAGGATCTGTGACTGTGGCCAAATGCACATCAGGGTCCAGCTGCACAGCTACTTTCTCCATAAATCTTTCCCTGATATGCAACAATATGTCCTGGCTTACCTGGGCAGTCCCAGGTTGTTTCTCTTATTCTACCATAATCATCATCATTATACAAAGAAGGTATTTGTTGAATTAATGAATGCCTGAGATCATAAAATATCTAACAGCTAAAAAATCTATCCCTTATTCACCTCAGTAAATCTCACAGATAAACAGTACACATGCTTTACAAATATTGTTTGAATAAATGAATAAACAAATGCATGAATGCTTACAATAGTTTCTTGACCTCATTGGTCAACTTTGCTCAGTATGTTTGTTCTTCAAAACATTATAGATGGGAATACTGATAAAAATTCACTTATTGAAATATCAATTAATATGCACCAAACAAGAGCAGCATATGCGACAGGGCGAATTCTTTACTTCCAGATGTATTTAAGTGGTTTACTGAAATATGGTGAAGTCTCCTTATCTGGTCATGTTGGTATGGTTAGTAATAAACATGGGGTCAGTAGTGGCCCATCTCTGAAGATATGGCATGGATCTGATGACCTCTGAAGGTCTAGGTGACTCATCTTAAAAAGCTATTTTGACAAAATCGGTCTCAGAATATGAACCATGAGCAGAGACCATCAAATAGTCTACAGAAGTTAAGGAATAAAAGGTTTTGCTTAATATTAAATTATCTCAAATTCCAAAATGGAGGAACTGAAAATAAGAGTCTGGAAGAGTACTGATGGAAATCAGTACTTATTAGTATCAGAAATGTCTTCGGATTGTCTGTCATGACATAACTTAGCTACATTTCTCAAATTCTAGCTTGTGATCTAACACTCCAAGCATCATTCTCACAGCTCCAAAACCATTACTTTTAAGTCTTAAAACTATGACAGCACTTTTTAGATCAGTTCCGATCTTCAGACTAGTCATTATAATAAATGAGATGCTCTGATTTGCTAAAGAAGGATTGCCTCTTCAATCTCCCATAGAGTTAACATTGACTTGAAGGCTTTTCCACACTTCTGTGGAGTTTACATAGAAAAGGACCTAATCAGGTAAAGGCAAGATGGCGGGAGAGTAGGGTCCCCAAATCACCTGTCTCCACCAAATTACCTAGAAAACCTTCCAATCATCCTGAAAATCTATGAATTCGGCCTGAGAATTAAAGAGAGAACAGCTGGAATGCAACAGTGAGAAGAGTTCGCGCTTCTATCAAGGTAGGAAGACGGGGAAAAAGAAGTAAAGGAACAAAAGGCCTCTAAGGGGGAGGGGCCCCGCGAGGAGCCGGGCTGAGGCCGGGGCGAGTGTCCCCAGGACAGGAGAGCCCCGTCCCGGAGACGCAGGAGCTGCACCGACCTTCCCGGGGGAAAGGGGCTCGCAGGGAGTTGGAGCAGGACCCAGGAGGGCGGGGATGCCCTCGGGCTCCCGGGGACAGTAACAGCAACTGCGCGCCCAGGAGAGTGCGCCGAGCTCCCTAAGGGCTGCAGCGCGCACGGCGGGACCCGGAGCAGCTCGGAGGGCTCGGGCGGCGGCTCCGCGGAGGGGGCTGCGCGGCCCCGGGAGCAGCTCGGAGGGGCTCGGGCAGAGGAAGAGGCTCCGTGCGGAGGGGGCTGCGCGGTTCCAGGAGCAGCTCGGAGGGGCTCGGGCGGCAGCTCCGCGGAGGGGGTTGCGCGGCCCGGGAGCGCGAATCCACCAGCGCAGGCTCCGGAGCACAGGGCGCCGGGACACAGCCCAGGATCCGGCCTCCCCCGGGACAGGCAGAGGCCGGGAGGGCCCAGGACAGCGAGGACGCTCCTGCCCCAGCTGAGCAGATCAGCGGCCCCGCCCCGGAGCCTCCAGGCCCTGCAGACGGAGTTCCTGCCGGAGCTGAATCCAGGTTTCCAGAGCTGCCCCGCCACTGGGGCTGTTCCTCCTGCGGCCTCACGGGGTAAACAACCCCCACTGAGCCCTGCACCAGGCAGGGGCACAGCAGCTCCCCCAAGTGCTAACACCTGAAAATCAGCACAACAGGCCCCTCCCCCAGAAGACCAGCTAGACGGACAACTTCCAGGAGAAGCCAAGGGACTTAAAGTACACAGAATCAGAAGATACTCCCCCGTGGTTCTTTTTGTTTGTTTGTTTGTTTTTTTGTTTTGTTTTGTTTTGTTTTGCTTTTTGATTTGTTTTCTTCCCCCACCCCCCTTTTTTTTCTCCTTTCTTTTTCTTTCTCTTTTTCTTCTCTTTTTTTTTTTTTTTTTTAGTTTTTTTTCTTCCCTTTTTTTTTTCTCTTTCTCTTTTCTTTCCTTCTTTCTCTCCTCTCTTTTTCTCTTTTTCCCAATACAACTTGATTTTGGCCACTCTGCACTGAGCAAAATGACTAGGAGGAAAACCTCACCTCAAAAGAAAGAATCAGAAACAGTCCTCTCTCCCACAGAGTTACAAAATCTGGATTACAATTCAATGTCAGAAAGCCAATTCAGAAGCACTATTATACAGCTACTGGTGGCTCTAGAAAAAAGTATAAAGGAATCAAGAGACTTCATGACTGCAGAATTTAGAGCTAATCAGGCAGAAATTAAAAATCAATTGAATGAGATGCAATCCAAACTAGAAGTCCTAACGACGAGGGTTAACGAGGTGGAAGAACGAGTGAGTGACATAGAAGACAAGTTGATAGCAAAGAGGGAAACTGAGGAAAAAAGAGACAAACAATTAAAAGACCATGAGGATAGATTAAGGGAAATAAACGACAGCCTGAGAAAGAAAAACCTACGTTTAATTGGGGTTCCCGAGGGCGCCGAAAGGGACAGAGGGCCAGAATATGTATTTGAACAAATTCTAGCTGAAAACTTTCCTAATCTGGGAAGGGAAACAGGCATTCAGATCCAGGAAATAGAGAGATCCCCCCCTAAAATCAATAAAAACCATTCAACACCTCGACATTTAATAGTGAAGCTTGCAAATTCCAAAGATAAAGAGAAGATCCTTAAAGCAGCAAGAGACAAGAAATCCCTGACTTTTATGGGGAGGAGTATTAGGGTAACAGCAGACCTCTCCACAGAGACCTGGCAGGCCAGAAAGGGCTGGCAGGATATATTCAGGGTCCTAAATGAAAAGAACATGCAACCAAGAATACTTTATCCAGCAAGGCTCTCATTCAAAATGGAAGGAGAGATAAAGAGCTTCCAAGACAGGCAGCAACTAAAAGAATATGTGACCTCCAAACCAGCTCTGCAAGAAATTTTAAGGGGGACTCTTAAAATTCCCCTTTAAGAAGAAGTTCAGTGGAACAGTCCACAAAAACAAGGACTGAATAGATATCATGATGACACTAAACTCATATCTCTCAATAGTAACTCTGAATGTGAACGGGCTTAATGACCCCATCAAAAGGCGCAGGGTTTCAGACTGGATAAAAAAGCAGGACCCATCTATTTGCTGTCTACAAGAGACTCATTTTAGACAGAAGGACACCTACAGCCTGAAAATAAAAGGTTGGAGAACCATTTACCATTCGAATGGTCCTCAAAAGAAAGCAGGGGTAGCCATCCTTATATCAGATAAACTAAAATTTACCCCAAAGACTGTAGTGAGAGATGAAGAGGGACACTATATCATACTTAAAGGAACTATTCAACAAGAGGACTTAACAATCCTCAATATATATGCCCCGAATGTGGGAGCTGCCAAATATATCAATCAATTATTAACCAAAGTGAAGAAATACTTAGATAATAATACACTTATACTTGGTGACTTCAATCTAGCTCTTTCTATACTCGATAGGTCTTCTAAGCACAACATCTCCAAAGAAACGAGAGCTTTAAATGATACACTGGACCAGATGGATTTCACAGATATCTACAGAACTTTACATCCAAACTCAACTGAATACACATTCTTCTCAAGCGCACATGGAACTTTCTCCAGAATAGACCACATATTGGGTCACAAATCGGGTCTGAACCGATACCAAAAGATTGGGATTGTCCCCTGAATATTCTCAGACCATAAGGCCTTGAAATTAGAACTAAATCACAACAAGAAGTTTGGAAGGACCTCAAACACGTGGAGGTTAAGGACCATCCTGCTAAAAGATAAGAGAGTCAACCAGGAAATTAAGGAAGAATTAAAAAGATTCATGGAAACTAATGAGAATGAAGATACAACCGTTCAAAATCTTTGGGATGCAGCAAAAGCAGTCCTAAGGGGGAAATACATCGCAATACAAGCATCCATTCAAAAACTGGAAAGAACTCAAATACAAAAGCTAACCTTACACATAAAGGAGCTAGAGAAAAAACAGCAAATAGATCCTACACCCAAGAGAAGAAGGGAGTTAATAAAGATTCGAGCAGAACTCAACGAAATCGAGACCAGAAGAACTGTGGAACAGATCAACAAAACCAGGAGTTGGTTCTTTGAAAGAATTAACAAGATAGATAAACCATTAGCCAGCCTTATTAAAAAGAAGAGAGAGAAGACTCAAATTAATAAAATCATGAATGAGAAAGGAGAGATCACTACCAACACCAAGGAAATACAAACGATTTTAAAAACATATTATGAACAGCTATACGCCAATAAATTAGGCAATCTAGAAGAAATGGACGCATTCCTGGAAAGCCACAAACTACCAAAACTGGAACAGGAAGAAATAGAAAACCTGAACAGGCCCATAACCAGGGAGGAAATTGAAGCAGTCATCAAAAACCTCCCAAGACACAAGAGTCCAGGGCCAGATGGCTTCCCAGGGGAATTTTATCAAACGTTTAAAGAAGAAACCATACCTATTCTCCTAAAGCTGTTTGGAAAGATAGAAAGAGATGAAGTACTTCCAAATTCGTTCTATGAGGCCAGCATCACCTTAATTCCAAAACCAGACAAAGACCCCACCAAAAAGGAGAATTATAGACCAATATCCCTGATGAACATGGATGCAAAAATTCTCAACAAGATACTGGCCAATAAGATCCAACAGTACATTAAAAAAATTATTCACCATGACCAAGTAGGATTTATCCCTGGGACACAAGGCTGGTTCAACACCCGTAAAACAATCAATGTGATTCATCATATCAGCAAGAGAAAAACCAAGAACCATACGATCCTCTCATTGGATGCAGAGAAAGCATTTGACAAAATACAGCATCCATTCCTGATCAAAACTCTTCAGAGTGTAGGGATAGAGGGAACATTCCTTGACATCTTAAAAGCCATCTATGAAAAGCCCACAGCAAATATCATTCTCAATGGGGAAGCGCTGGGAGCCTTTCCCCTAAGATCAGGAACAAGACAGGGATGTCCACTCTCACCACTGCTGTTCAACATAGTACTGGAAGTCCTAGCCTCAGCAACCAGGCAACAAAAAGACATTAAAGGCATTCAAATTGGCAAAGAAGAAGTCAAACTCTCCCTCTTCGCCGATGACATGATACTCTACATAGAAAACCCAAAAGTCTCCACCCCAAGATTGCTAGAACTCATACAGCAATTCGGTAGCGTGGCAGGATACAAAATCAATGCCCAGAAGTCAGTGGCATTTCTATACACTAACAATGAGACTGAAGAAAGAGAAATTAAGGAGTCAATCCCATTTACAATTGCACCCAAAAGCATAAGATACCTAGGAATAAACCTAACCAAAGATGTAAAGGATCTATACCCTCAAAACTATAGAACACTTCTGAAAGAAATTGAGGAAGACACAAAGAGATGGAAAAATATTCCATGCTCATGGATTGGCAGAATTAATATTGTGAAAATGTCAATGTTACCCAGGGCAATATACACGTTTAATGCAATCCCTATCAAAATACCATGGACTTTCTTCAGAGAGTTAGAACAAATAATTTTAAGATTTGTGTGGAATCAGAAAAGACCCCGAATAGCCAGGGGAATTTTAAAAAAGAAAACCATATCTGGGGGCATCACAATGCCAGATTTCAGGTTGTACTACAAAGCTGTGGTCATCAAGACAGTGTGGTACTGGCACAAAAACAGACACATAGATCAGTGGAACAGAATAGAGAATCCAGAAGTGGACCCTGAACTTTATGGGCAACTAATATTTGATAAAGGAGGAAAGACTATCCATTGGAAGAAAGACAGTCTCTTCAATAAATGGTGCTGGGAAAATTGGACATCCACATGCAGAAGAATGAAACTAGACCACTCTCTTTCACCATACACAAAGATAAACTCAAAATGGATGAAAGATCTAAATGTGAGACAAGATTCCATCAAAATCCTAGAGAAGAACACAGGCAACACCCTTTTTGAACTCGGCCATAGTAACTTCTTGCAAGATACATCCACGAAGGCAAAAGAAACAAAAGCAAAAATGAACTATTGGGACTTCATCAAGATAAGAAGCTTTTGCACAGCAAAGGATACAGTCAACAAAACTCAAAGACAACCTACAGAATGGGAGAAGATATTTGCAAATGACATATCAGATAAAGGGCTAGTTTCCAAGATCTATAAAGAACTTATTAAACTCAACACCCAAGAAACAAACAATCCAATCATGAAATGGGCAAAAGACATGAACAGAAATCTCACAGAGGAAGACATAGACATGGCCAACATGCATATGAGAAAATGCTCTGCATCACTTGCCATCAGGGAAATACAAATCAAAACCAAAATGAGATACCACCTCACACCAGTGAGAATGGGGAAAATTAACAAGGCAGGAAACAACAAATGTTGGAGAGGATGTGGAGAAAAGGGAACCCTCATACACTGTTGGTGGGAATGTGAACTGGTGCAGCCACTCTGGAAAACTGTGTGGAGGTTCCTCAAACAGTTAAAAATATACCTGCCCTACGACCCAGCAATTGCACTGCTGGGGATTTACCCCAAAGATACAGATGCAGTGAAATGCCGGGACACCTGCACCCCGATGTTTATAGCAGCAATGGCCACGATAGCCAAACTGTGGAAGGAGCCTCGGTGTCCAACGAAAGATGAATGGATAAAAAAGATGTGGTTTATGTATACAATGGAATATTACTCAGCTATTAGAAATGACAAATACCCACCATTTGCTTCAACGTGGATGGAACTGGAGGGTATTATGCTGAGTGAAGTAAGCCAGTCGGAGAAGGACAAACATTATATGTTCTCATTCATTTGGGGAATATAAATAATAGTGAAAGGGAATATAAGGGAAGGGGGACAGAAAGGGAGACAGAACATAAAGACTGCTAACTCTGGGAAATGAACTAGGGGTGTTGGAAGGGGAGGAGGGCGGGGGGTGGGAGTGAATGGGTGACAGGCACTGGGGGTTAATCTGTATGTTAGTAAATTGAACACCAATAAAAAATAAATAATAAAAATAAAAAAATAAAGAAAGAAAGAAAAAGAAAAAAAAAAGAAAAGGACCTAATCATTGTCTTAAAACCCCATTTAGACACAATGTGAAGATTCTAGATGCCTGAGGAGGACCTTGCATGAAACTTGACAGAAAAGAAATCAAGAAACTAATATGATCTCAAAGGATTTATTTAGTTTCTGGCCAGCCTTTGAAGTTTTCATATGTAATAACAGAGCTCATTCAACAGGCTTCATGTAGGTCTGACCTAACAGCAGATCCTACTATGGTATAATACATGGCCCAGTTAATAGAGCTTCTGTACCTTTAGGAAAGTGGCTAAGGCAGACTCCATGTGGCAACTGGACATCTGATCTCTATCTGACTCTTACTAAAGCCTGGTAAATTAAGAATTTCAAGCTCATAATGGAAGAAAAGAAGGACAAGATGCCTCTATATTCTTCCCTCCCTCCACTCATCCTTTTCTTTTCCTTCTCCATGAACCTCTTTACCTCCTTTGCCCTCCCTCCTTATCCTCCACCCTGAGTTGGGTTAATGGTTATTCACTCCTCAAAGAAGAATCCTGCCTGATCTGGTAAAATGATATGGCCTTCTTAGCCTATCCATCACTGCAGTGTTCCTTTATTTCCCAACCTCTCCTACAGCAACTGAAATGAGGCATGGGCATGTGGCTATTTTTTCTTTTAAAATTGGAACTTACATGCTGCTCTCAGTGTTGGCTGCTTGGTCACCCAGAAACAGACACTCAGGGTGCCCGGCCATAGACACCACAGAGTCAGCCCAGTATAATTTCCTGGAAGTCACATTACCCATAATGATGGGCAGCCCTGGGATTTATTCCCATTCTGAACTTGGCTTCATATCTTATTTTGATCATCCTTCTCATTTTTCTCCTCTAGTATCATCTACTTTATCAATGATTTTATTAAGTGAAACCAGTAGACCTGATAAGCCCATGGCCACCTAGGCAAGGGAGTCTGCTAAATTAGATCTGTGATATCAAACTCCTTCTGAACTCCAGAGTATAATTTTGAGGCTATGGAGTGAATCAGAGGCAGAGAATGATATGGGGGAAGTTAGAGGCTTAAATGTAGTCCTCTGCCACCTGCCTAGCAGCTTGGATAGTTAGACACAGTTGAAGAAACAACTGGGAGTCAGACAATCTCCCCTTGGGTTAGTCAATCAATTCAATCAATCCATTGGTTTTGTGACTTAAGGCAAGTTTCCTTATCCATACCATAACACAACAGGGTTAAATTAAATGACCTCCAAGATCTAGTTATGATGTTCCATGACTTTGAATATGAGTAGGTTCATATGTCTTTCAGAATTTACCTTGGTTCCTACCCTTAGAGATTCACAGAAGCTATTTTCAGAATCCCTTTCTTTCACAGTTCATGAAAGAAGAAGATGAGGTGAGATTCATAGGTCTCCTTCCCATTTCAGCACATGAAGACTGACTGAATAGAGGCCACTATGATGTTCCTCAAGCCCCTGTCATCAATCCTCTCCTTCTCCTCCTTCATCAAGAAGATCAAAGCTACCAAGCAAAGCCTCTCTCAAACCACTGCCTGCCTGCCTACAACTCATGTATCAGTATCCACTCTCACCGCCTTCCCTCCAGTCTCAGAGAAGGATGTGTGTCCTTTCTTCAGTTCATGGCTGCCACTGTCGCTTGGGCTCTGAACCCCTTCCTCTGCTACCTCCACAGAAGGGTTATTCCCTTGATTATTCATCTTCAAAACTATTCCAAGATAAAATTATTCCAACCATTCTCTAAAAGATGGAAATTGAGGTAATAAAATCACCTTTGTTTGTGTGTAGTATGGAGGACCCAGTAATGATTCTTCAAGAGAATGTTAGTTTTTGCATAAGGCCATTGTAGGGAAGGTTCTCATTGCACTACACAGTTTTCTCCACATGGGTCCCCAGGAGAAATTTCTGTCCAGTCTGATTACCTAACCAGCTATTATCTTGAGTGGCTGTTTGTTTTCATCTTATAAATAGGGTGAGCCGTGTAACTTATCCTTCTTTTACCAATTCTGGGAAGTTCAGAGCTAAATCTGTGTTCTAACTCTAGCATTCTAATATATATGCACTCATTTTGCATACTAAATTCACCACTGACTTTATCTTTTCTTATCTGTCCTCATTTTCCCTTCTTTTCCCCTTTTTTTAATCCATGTGTTTCTTATTTTAAGTTGTTGTATCATATGAAAATATAATTACACATCAAGTTCTGTCTGCAGTAAGGCATGGTATAACTATCCCCTACACAGAAAAATAAACATTTCTTCCAGAGATTTCTTATTTAGAAATATGTATGCAAAATGTATAAGAATTTCTCTTGCCATGGAAATAAAGTCCAAATACACAAGAAAGCAAAACTTAGAAAAGTATTTGAATAAGCATTAGAAAAGGATTCCTTGGATTTGAGTTTTAGTACTGGCCACCATAAATTATTGAAATGAGGTGATCCACTTAAATTAACTACATAAGGATGCTGTGACAGATACCCCACGAGTTCTAAAGATAGGACAGACCACTACTGCACAGGTCGTCTTCACTTTGTGTCCTTTTCAAAACTACCTGTGATGGATGAGGCTTCTAAAAACAGAAAGAAAATGTGATTTTATCTAATTGCTGACCAGGAATCTATGATCATGCAGGAAGGTCATTGAATGGAAAAATTAGAGATGACAATTTTTTCCCATTATACTAAAACCTATGGAAAAGGAGTAAAGCAAACTACTAAACAGAAGTTAGATATAATTACAAAATGTACTAACAGAAAGTATTATGCTCCACATGAAGTCAATCTGAATAATCGTCCTTCTAATATTAGACTGTGAATGCCCCATAATGCTGCCCTGTTTTCACTTAATGGTTAGGCCATTGAATAAAATGGTAATTACTATTATAGTTATTATCCTAAATCTCCTTATACTATATGACAGGTGCCAATTCTCTGTTGACCTTAATCCCTGGCCTAATCTACTCTCCCTTCTGGTCTCTACTACGCATCTTTCAAGGACAACTTCAAATCTCATCTCACCACCCCTCAATGAGTCCTTCCAGTTGGGAAGAACCAAACATATAAATGATTCTTAGAATGATTTTTCTGACAACAGTTTACAGAGTTAATTTTGAGGTTAGGAGGAAGACTAAAGTAGAAGGACAAGTTGGTTAGTTTCTGTAGAAACTCAGACTTGGGGGGCCAAAGATGATTAGAGATAGCACTTGGCTTTATCCTACTCAATATTTGCAATTATATTCATATATGTCTCTCCTCCAACTTGAACTCTTTGAAGATAAGGATTACATCCCTAGTACCCACTACTGTATATAAAAAACGGCAGGCATCCAATAAATGTTTGTTAGAAACTAAATGAATTAATGAATGAGTAGATGAATGAATAGAATGGGTGAGATGCAAAAGAGGGCACTGAGATTTTTAAAAAATTTCTTTATACTGGCTCTTTGATCAAGTAAAGAGAAATTAAAAATCCATACTTGATGATGAACAGGCTATTTTACCATCTTGCTCATCACCACTCTCCTCCCCAAACTTTGGATGGGCTCCAGGCTGTTGACGTTCCTCATAAAACCTGCTGCCCAGAACTGAGCACAGGCTCCAGACAGAGCCTGATCAGAACTATGTCTAGAGGGAGCATCTCTTCCAGCCATCAAGAACTCTATTCCTTTTTAACAGAGCCCAAAACTGTTGGCCTATTTTTAATGGCCACATCATGCTTTTGCTTCATATAAAGCTTATGCTCCTGATTATTTTCACATGGAATGCTGCAAACACAAGTATCCAGCAGCTTGGTTTCTGCATTTTTTATAGTCTAAAATCTAAATTCATCCCTGTACATTTTCATGCTGTGGTATTTACCCCAGCATTTAATACTTTAAATTTTTACATGAAATATTTTTCAATCCCTAATTGACCCAAATGCTATCATCCCCTAACTTTGTAGCATTCATGCAGTAGGTAATTCTGAGTATCTACTGGGCACTGAAAACAGAGGGTAGACATGGGCTTTCCTGAACATAAATTTTACTGAAAGCATAGTAGATAGAAGATGCTTATTATACTCAGCTTTGCATTTTCTGTACTTATATGAGAAAGAAGCCTACAAGAGGAGATAGGGCACAGATTACATCTGGGTCAAGGTAATTCATGTCTCTGCTTCCTGGTTCATGAGGACTTATTATTAATATATAAGGTATGATTTTGCCCCTGTAAATTCCACACTGAGATGAATGCTTCTTTTACATCTCCTTTTCAATCTTCTACCCAATATCTCCTTAAGGATGTCCATCTCTTCAAACTCACTGAACCCAGTGCAAACTCACTCTCTTCAAACCCACTGAACCCAGTGCAATGTCTCACCAGATGTTTATGAAGTATTTTTAATTTACAAAGCACTTTCAGCAAGTAGTATCTCATCTGAACTTCACAATATCCCTTTGTAACAGAACAATTAGGCACTTCTCTCTATCTTCTTCATTAATATCATTCTACTGCTCAAGCTTTCCTGCAGCTTCTCAACTTATCAAAAGTAAAAGTTAAAATCCATACAATGTCTCCACCTACTAATCTCTGTTTAATTGATTCTACTCCAGCTATAGTAGCTCTGTGCTATTTCCTTCTATCTGAAATAATCTTCCAGATTCCATGTGGCTCACCCCCTACTTCCTTCAGATATCTGTTCAAATGTCACCTTGACCTTCCCTGCTTCTATAGCAAACTCTCCATTTCCCTTATTCTGCTGAATCTCTTTCCACTCCAGTCATCACCATTTGACATATCATGTGTTCACTTGTCGTACACTGTGTGTTTTCTCACATGAAACTATAAGCTCTAGAATGCAAGGGCTATTTTTTCTTCACCACAGTATCCACAATGCCCAAGAGGGTGTCTGGGCTAGACTAGGTGTGCAATTAACATTTGTTGAATATTAATAAATATGAATATTAATGAACAAATAATCAAATTATGTGGCTAGGTTGGAGGTTGCTTTGGTGGTCAGTTAAGTGTCTGACTCTTAATTTCTGCTCAGGTCATGATTTCAGGGTAGTGAGATCGAACCCCATCTCTGGCTCTGCCCTGAGCATGGAGCCTGCTTAAGATACTCTCTTCCTTTCCCTCTGCCTCTCCCCCATCCCTCTCTTAAAAATAAAATTATGTGACTAGGCTGGAGCTAGAGCTAAAACCCAGTTCTGCTCATTTCTGGTTTCCTAGTTCTTTCCACTGTACCACAATAATTTCCCTAATCATTTTCAGCCTGTTACCCTTGCATGGCTAGACTACTACAGGAGTTTAGAGAGTCATATTCCTGCCTCCAATCTTCCTGGATCATAACACTGATTCTACATGCTACTTCCATGTAGTTAGTTTTCTGAAGAATTACTTCTGTTTCTGGTTATAAAGAGTTTAGAAGCTCTGCTCATCCCTCCACTGAAAACAACTAAAACTTCTTAATAAAATGCAAAAATAAATTTTAAATGAATTACAAAGCTGAAAGGAAATTAAGCTATCTTCAGAACCCACATATAAAGTAAAACTAAGAATCTAGACAAGTAAACATTCTCTGAGGCCACTGGCTTCTCTGAGGCTTTGCCCATTCCTAGTGCCCTTGAATTTCAGTTTGATAGCCTTGTGAAAATATTGCATAGGAAACAAAATTTAGCCAAGGGTTTAGCCAAGGTGGGCAGTTTTATGGGAGAGCCCCACATAAAGCCAAAGCCAAAGCTTTCAAGGACTGTACCATCAATAAAGCAGAGTACCAAAAAATTTTCACAGCCCGCTTCATCAAGGGAAACAGCAAGGAAACTTACATCCCCTGAACTTGATCCAATATGGAAGGTGAAGATCTCCCCTGGGGAGTAACCACAGTTAACCCTCAGGTTTGCTCCCCAAACTCATAACACTCATTGGTCTAAAAAACCTCATGTCAATCATATAAACTTAAAGTAGTTTCATGTTAGTAGTACTCCCAGGCAATTGGTAAAAAGTAAAAAGAATATCTTCAATCCAAGCCTGAAAGAAATATGGCAAGTTTTAAGGAAAATGGGATAAAAAAAATCATTAATAAACACAAAGGAAATAAGGTGCCATAAGCAAGAGCTAGCAGGAATAACAGAATCAGACTAGCTGATATAAAATGTAAAAGAAGTATGTTCAATATGATTTTAATTAAATATCTTATTTTGAAATAATTGTGTATTTACATGCACTTTTAGAAACATTACAGTATAAAACTAAGTACCTGTCACCCAGTTTCTCTCAATGATGACATCCTGTAAAACTATAGTATAATATCACAACCAGGATATTGACTTTGATATAACCCACCAATCTTGTTCAGATTTTCCCAGTTTTACTCATACTAATTTATATGTATATTTAATTCTATGCAATTTTATCACCTATATAAATTCATGTATCCATCACTTTAATAGGTTTTTAAAAATAAAAGAAAATATCCAAAGTATGAATAAATAACAGAAACTGATTTTTAAGTGACTAAGCAGATATGAAAAAGAACTAAATAGAACTTAGGAAGATGAAAAGTATGCTAATAAAAATTAAAAATTTATTGGTGGATTCTAAAAGCAAGTTAGCCAAACCTTAAGCAAGGGTCAGTGGGTCAATAAATCTAAAAATAGTTGCACAAAATGCAATACAGAAAGGCAAAGATTGAAAAATTGAAAAGATGTTAAGAGATGTGAAGTACAGAGTATAAAGGAATAATAAGTATTTAATAGGAAATACAGAAGGAGATAATAGAGAAATTATTAAAAGCATGTATTTGAAAAAATATGACTAATTTCTCTAATTGATGATGACATGAGTTTAGATTCAGAATCGATAATAAATCTCAAATGCAATAACAAAGAAAAACCTACAACAAACAAATCACAGTGAAACTTATCACAGTGCACAACACTGAAGACAAAATCCTCAAAAACATCCTGAGAAAAGCCAGAATAACTACAAATGAATGGCAATGGATAGTTAACTTTTCAACAGAAGTAATGGAAACCAAGAAACTCTGTTTTAATATCTTGATAAGGAAAAACAGCCAATCTAAAATTACCTACTCAGCAAAGTTATCTTTTAAAAAGTTTGGTAAAATAAAGATATTTTCACAGAAATGAAAATTAAGAAAACATATGACTAGCAAACATTTTTTTTAATTTTTTTTTAATTTTTATTTATGATAGTCATAGAGAGAGAGAGAGAATGAGACAGAGACACAGGCAGAGGGAGAAGCAGGCTCCATGCACCGGGAGCCCGATGTGGGATTCGATCCCGGGTCTCCAGGATCGCGCCCTGGGCCAAAGGCAGGCGCCAAACCGCTGCGCCACCCAGGGATCCCTGACTAGCAAACATTTAATAAAAGAAATCCCCAAAACCATCTATCAGGGATGAGCCAACTGATCTCAGAAGGAAGATCTAAAATTCAAGAGAGATTGGAGCTATTAAAACATATATATATTTAAATATATTTATCTATCTATTGATCAGTTGATCAATGGATTGATCAATATCTCTATATACAATGCATGGCTCCTATTTCCTTACTGTTCAAATCCGTTAGCCCATCTAAGGGCTTCCCAATATAACTTTAACAATTGTTACAATTTAACAATTTCTTACTCTTCCCTAGGAAGTTTTCCCTCCTTTCAAGATTTTTTTTAATATTTATTATTCAGGGTGGGGGAGGAGCAGAGGAAGAAGGAGAGAGAAAGAATCTCAAGCAGAGCAGACTCCCAGCTGATTTCAGAACCTGGCACAGAGCTACATCTCATGACCCTGAGATCATGACCTGAGCCAAAATCAAGAGTCAGATGCTTAATTGACTGAGCCATCTAGGTGTCCCTCAAGATGTTCTTTTTATAGTGGCCAAAATATATTTGCAAATGATTATCTCTACATTTGGTTCATATGCTTGCCTTTACTGTACTAACTCTTCCACCTGTGCTTCACTATTCATATTTTAAATGATCCATCTTTTATATAACATCTTTCCTAAGAATAAGCCCACAATGGTTTGTTTCCTTTCCCTCATCTTTTAAAGCATACATTTTCTGAGATAATTGTCATACAATTAAAATAACCAAATATTTACTCTACACTCACTATGAAATATGTACTTTGTTAAGCATGTAAGACTTACCCCTGACACAAAATATAGAATGGTGGTTAATAACACAGGCTCTGAAGTTAGAGTTTAATCCCCCTTCTGCCACTACATGATGATAGTTAAGCATCTCAAGTTGTTTCTTTTTTTAATATGAAAAGGAGATAAAAATGTCTAGTTCCTGGAGCTATTGTGAGCTTTTAACAAGATAATTCATACAAACTATTATACATATTAATTCATATAAAGTGCCTTGTTCACCTGTAAGATAGATAGATGATAGAAAGAAAGAAAGAAAGAAAGAAAGAAAGAAAGAAAGAAAGAAAGAAAGAAAGAAAGAAATACATTACTATGAACTAGGTAGTTACCTGGATTATCCTGACATATTTGAGTTTTGAATTCTAAACCAAAGAATCATAGAAATAAAATTGGCGTTAAAAGTCCATGGGAATGACCTTACTAGGAATACCAATGTACCAACATCTAAGGAAAAGGACAGTACCAGGAATTATGACTGCAGGCATTTTATTTCCAAGAAGTAAAGAAAAAACCAGCTCATTCTACCCAGATTGTTGGCACCAGCTGGGAGAGGTCTGCTGCTTAGAACACTAAGGAGGCTTCTCTGCTGTCCACAATTGCTTGAACTCAAGGCTGGCCAGAAACCTATGACTTCTGGCCTCACATGCAAAGACTAGTTGGGCCAATTCACACTGGTTGTTTCCAGAATTTGAACCAAAGTACTGCAAAAAAACTGAGACCGTTAGCAATGGGATATGGATCTAAAGAATTAATAAGATGAAGGAGAAGCTACAGCAAGCTGAGTTTAGTTGTAAACTAATGCTATAAGGGCACAGAATTATTATTAAAATTTAGCAGACTTGTAACAAATATGCAAATGCACTAAGATACAGAGATGCTTGCAGCTTTTGCCTGAGTACCTGAACCTGCCTCATCCCTAGCAGCCTCCAAGCTCCACTTCTAGCCTGAATGCCACTGTATAACAAATCTTTTGTTTTGTTTTGTTTTGTTTTGTTTTGTTTTGTTTTAGTTTAGTTTAGTTTAGTTTAGTTTAGTTTAGTTTAGTTTACTTGAGTGAGCCTCTGTTCTTTACAACCACAAAAGCCCAACTAAAATGTATGGCAAGAATCTTGGCTAATCTGTGACATCATTTCAAGCAGGCTTTATCTGATTAGAGGGCCTGAACAGGGCCCCCCCTCCTTATTAGAAGAGGACACATTCCAAGAACCCCAGTAGATGCCTGAAACCATGGACAGTACCAAACCCTAGACATATTATGCTTTGTCCTATACATACATATCTCCAATAAAGTATAATCTACAAATTAGACACAATAAGAGATTAACAACTAATAATTAAATAGAACATGAGGACAACATATGTAATAAAAGCTATGTGAATGTGATCTCTATCTCTCACATATCTTATTGTATTTTACCCTCCCTTCTTGTGATGATGTGAGATGAAAAAATGCCTACATGATGAGAAGTAAAGTGAACATCATAGCCTTTGTGATAAAACATTTGGTATTACTGACCTTCTGACGATATGTCAGAAGGAGGATTGTCTGCTTCTAGACCACAGTTAACCACAGATAACTGAAACCACAGAAAACAAAGCTATAAATAGAGGGCAACTGCTGTATCTCCTGTGAGGAGTCTGTTCTTTCCCTCAATCACTGTCTCCCAGCTAATAAGGATTCATCCTACTTCTTGACTATTGTAGTTGACTGCTTCTCTGATTGTCAAGATTTACTCCATGTTTCATACTCTCAGAGCCATCTGGGAGCTCTGCTACTCAAGTAATGAGATAATGAATAAAATGGCTTACAGCCTTTTCCTTCCTCAGCTAACATTTTCACACTTTCATGGGTATCTTTAGTTATTTTTACTTACTTCTGTATATGGCAATTCTATCACAGTAATGAGACCAGTAGGAGGGATTACTAAAGTGTGTATTCTGGCTACCCTTTTTTTTAAATATGGAGTAGCATACTGTGCTGTACCCAAACTCTTGCCCAACACTGTCATTTTCCCCGTATCATTGATTTTTCATTTATATACATGCTAATTCATTTTAAAAATATGAACTGAGTACTTTCTATGTTACAAGAACTATGAACAAAGAGCCTAAAATCTTGTGCAAGAGACAGACAACAATGGATAATTAATTACAATACAGCATGGTAAGTATGTACTTGGGCAAAGGTTGACAAACTTTTTTATAAAGGGCAATAGTAAATATTTTTTATTTTGTAGGCCACATAATCTGTTGTAACTACACAACTCTGCCACATGAAAGCAGCCATAAACAATAGTAAATAAGTAGTTGAGCTGCATTCCAACAAAATTTCATTTACAAAAACAGGTGATAGACTAATGGGGCCCACAGGCCATAGTTTGTCAACCACTATCCTAAGGTGACAACATTCTTTTATTCAACAATTATTTTATTGAACACCTCTTAGTCTAGTCCTTTTGCTATTCTATGTGCTAGGGTAAAATAGTAACCCAAACATACAAAAACCCCTTCTCTAATGGAACTTAGAGAAGTGGAGAAGATGGATGTTAATCAAAATTATATACGTGTATAATATATGTATATATATGTATATTATATGTATATTATACATATATATATGTTAGTGATAAATTCTAAAAAGAGAAAACAGGAAAGAAACCATGAAGAGTCAGAGGAGTGTGTGAAATTTTAGATGACATCACCAGGGATGGCTTTGCCTAGAAGGTGACTTTGAAAAAAGACTGGAAGAAAACGGGAAAACCAACCATGTAGAAATATAGAGGAAGTAGATTCTAGCAGAGTGAAATGCCGCAGAACAGCTCATGTGGTAGGAGTCAAGCCCAGAGACAATGAGAAGGCCAGTGTGGCTGGAACAGAGTAAACAAGGGAAGCATGGTAGGAGATGAAGCCACAGAAATAACTGGTGCCAGATCAGATAGGGTACTGCAGGTTACAGTACTACAACTGGCTTGGACTCTGAATGAGCTGGAAAGCTGCTGGAGAATTCTAGGCAGAGGAATGACTTGATCTGAGCTATACTAATAGGATTACTCTGGTTGCTATGTTAAAAACAGACTGGGAATGGGAGGCATGAGCAAAAGGGGTGAGACCAGTTAGAAGGCTACTGTAATAATACAAGTCAGAGACCAGGGGGCCAGAGCAGAGTGGTGGCAGTAGGGGAATGAGAAGTGATACAAAGGAGACAGCTAATTGTTATTTGAGGATGAAGGAATGGTCTCAAGAAGGAGGAAGTAACATCAACTGAGACTTGAAGGATAAGTAGCAATCGCTCAAGCATCAAGCTTTGTGATAGAGTCAGACCCCTGGCTGTAGACAGAAGTCCTGGTGAGAAGTGAGAGATGCATTAGTGTTCAAGGGATTAATGAGTCAGCAGCTTCCTCCAGGGGACAATAATAATGAAACACAGCCTCAGAAGACCCCTCCAGTGCTCATATGCTCCATCCTCTCTCCAACCTACTTCTCTGGACTAGGAGGAAGACCCACCAACAATATTTGACTTTCTTCTAGTCACTAAAATGACATCCAAACAGGATTCCCAGAGAAAAAGGAAAAGAAAACATTTGTAAGTGTACAGCCATCTTTGAAATTCCTAGGCTTAAATTCTAGGAAGGGATCCCTAAGTAAAATCATCTGGGACAGACTGGCTTCCGACCAGGGTACCAGGGCCGGTACCCCAACTCCTAGGAAAATACCCAAGTATCTTAAACAACAGAATGTAGCTGGAGATGAGGGTCTCTCCTAAAAATTCTCTATGACGAAATATTTTTAACCCAGACATACCACATGGCTCTTTCCCAAGTCTGTCTATTTGGCTAGGAAAATAACCACAAAAAGGAGAAAAACAACCTCTTCCCACTTACCTGGAGAGAAAAGTTTACTGAGCCAGGTGAATAGAAAAATTGTAGACTTCATTTACTCTATAAAAGGGTACCTACTGGGACTAGAGAGAAACTGGATTACAAGAAAACAAACAAGATTTTTCTATGTGTACCCAAACTTTTTAAGCTTACCTGAAGTGTTTTATATCTTTCCTCCTATTCTCTTTTGCCGGGTGAAATGAGTAAATGAGTAGAAGGTGAGACTTTTATTGTGAGAATTTACACTGCATGTACATTTTGAAGAGGAGAGATTGAGAGGTTTCCTTGTTTGATTTTAAAGTTTCTCCCCTATTTGTTTTCTCTCTACCCTCTTCTATTCCTCATGCTTATTTTCCTTGTGTCTGTATGGCTTTTTTTCTCTAGGGAACTTTGAATCCCAACTTCAAAAGGAACCTATAACAAAGCCTGGCTGATGTTTAACAGATCCACCACAGCAGGGGCCCAGCCCAGCCATTCTTTTGGCTCAACAGCCAAGAGTGTGGGTGAGCAAAGCACAGCTAATCCTGAGCATCCAAGTCTGTGCAGCACTGATTTCTCCACCTGTTCTCTTTGATGGCACATGCATCCGGCCCCCTGCCCCTGGATACAAACGCTGTAGTGTACCTGCGGACACCACTCTCAGCCATGTCCGTATAGGGCATCTTCCAGTCTACCCTCCTGAAGATCCTTATAGAGTGAAGTGGGCCATGTTCTAGCACTGCCATGTACAGGAGTCCTTCTGCCCTCAAACTCCCCAATACCAAAATCAGGGAATGAGGCAGAGAGGAGACAGTGAGTCACCAACACACAGAGACCTTAGCCTACCACAGGCTTCAGAAAACAAATGTACAGCATCCCATTATCTGCTTCACAGCATGGTCTGAAACTAGGTGCCTGACTGCATCCTTAAAATGTGCTCAGCCATTTGTTTTTATTTGGTGATGTTTCTCCCCATGATAATGATATTATGAGATCTAACACATAGAATCCAAAATGGAGAGGTAAGCACACTGTTCCAAATCTGATTGGATACTAAGCTTAATGATGATGTGAAAAGAAGAGAAATAACAAGGGATAGAAAGTAGTTTCAGTAAGAAGAGCCCTTCATCTCTGAGATATAATCTTAGAGAGAAAAATAACAGAAACAAATCATGACCAAAAGGAAGCTGAAGCCTGCAATGGTCAGGGAAGCTTGAGTTTCCATTAAGGTATAGAGAGTCCCTTGGCGTGGCTTCCTAGGATACACCATAGAGAGGGGTCAACATTATGATTTTATTAGGTGGACTCAACCCCCTTCCTTCTCTCAGCTCTTGTAGATGCTGTTCCAGGGTGGCTGCTACGTACAAAGAGACATCTGGCCACGTATCCTTCCCTACCCATGAGCCAAGTTCCTCTATCTTGATAATTCTGTTCAACTGGCTGGATAATGTATCTATAATTCATATCTCCTTCTGACCAGCCCAAGTCTGATAAATACTCTCCATTTGATAGGCCCATCTGTGTTACAGATGTTTGATGCTGGATTCCTCAGGGTCTCTGCTCCTCTCAGAGCCTTTGGGAGAGGAACTTCTTTGGGCTAGATTTCTTGCTGAAAGTGGGAAAAGGGAGAATGTTGAGTGGGATTGGAAAAATGAGATGGATTACTTACATGCCAATCATTGTACTTGCATGTTTGTAATCTATGTGTAGATGTGTCCTCACTTCCTACCCATCCTTCACTGACCTGTAAGCTCCTGAGTGGACTCTGTCCCTGGCACACTCTGTTTGCTAAAAAATGTCTGGCATAGCATTCACTAAAGTTGAATTCCTTCAGAGTCACAGTATGATGGAATTGTAAGTTTGATTCTGTGATTTAATTGGAATATTGGGACACCACATACAAATAATTTAGTTCCAAGACAACCATTAACTCAACCAAGTCAGATTCTTACAGAAATCCAGAGATCTATGTCTCTATGAATCCAAACCCCTTTCAAACAACCCAAGCCATACCACAGAAAAGCAGTCTGCATTCCATATTCTCCTTTTAGTGCCTTGGCTTGTATTTAATTTTGATAAAATAAATCCAGGAAATTCTGAATTACTAAAAACCTCCACAAAGTTGTTAGCACCTACTCTTTATATATTCTTTATATTTGTCCCTCTGCTTTGCTCACTGTTTCTGGCACATCAGGACCTTGATAAATACCTGTTTTTCAAAATATGATTCTTGCCAGTAAGAGTTACAAAAAACATTCAATATTTTTAATTATAAATATTCAGCATAAGGAATATAGGCAGAGGACAGAGAGGGGGGAAAGTCTATAATTGAAATAAATATAAAGGAGTTGGGAAACAGAAAAGTTCTCCTCTCCACCATGCAGATTTCTTCCTCCAAAAGAAGATATTCAGTTAATTATCCTTTTTTAGATCATGATAAGTAGAGATCCACAAGTTTATTTCCTATTGTGAACAAGTGCTAGATATTTGAGGAAATCTACCAGCATGAAAGACAGATAAAAACTAAGGAGGGGAAAGGGAAGAAATAAAAGTTGACTACAGATGGGTCAGGTATAGTGCGCAGTGGGAAAAATCAGAATATATTTTATTTTTAGCCTAAAAATTTTTTTCATCCTTAAAATAAAAATAGATTAATATAGAAAGTCAAAAAATAAGTAGGTCTTAAAAATATGATTGCTAAAATTAAAAATTCAGTAGAAGATAAACTCAAAGAAATCTAGGAAGGAAGGAAGGAAGGAAGGAAGGAAGAAAGAAAGGAAGGAAGGAAGGAAAAGAGAGAGAGAGAGAAAGAAAGAGAGAAAGAAAGAAGAGATACAACATATGAGAGAGAAAAGAATAAGTTCAGGAGATCTATCCTCAGGAGCTTCAAGAGGAAAAAAATAGGACAGAGAAAACTGAACAAAGAAGTATCAAAGTAATAATTTAAGACAATTTGCCAGAGGTAAGGGCATGAGTATCCAAATAAAAAAGACCACTGAGTGCTCAACAAAAGAAAAATAAAATGCCAACCTTAAAAAAATTATCATAAAATCTCTAAAGTAACAAGGTTAAGATTCTAACCAACTTTTAATTTTTTTAAGATTTTTATTTATTTATTCATAAGAGACAGAGAGAGAGATAGAGAGGCAGAGACACAGGCAGAGGGAGAAGCAGGCTCCATGCAGGAAGCCCGACGTGGGATTCCATCCTAGCACCCCGGGATCACAACCTGAGCCAAAGGCAGATGCTCATCAGCTGAGCCACCCAGGCATCCCTCTAAACAACTTTTAAATGGAGACAAAACTTCCACCTCCAAAAAGACACACAACTGGGGGCTCCTGGATGGCTCAGTGGTTGAGCATCTGCCTTTGGCTCAGGTCATGATCCCAGGGTTCTGGGATAGAGTCCCACACTGGCCTCCCTGTAGGAAGCCTACTTCTCCCTCTGCCTATGTCTCTGCCTCTCTCTGTGTATCTCCCATTCATAAATAAATAAACAAACAAACTTCAAAAAAAATCAGATACACAATTATCAAAAGAGAAGCTAGGGGATCCCTGGGTGGCTCAGCGGTTCAGGGTCTGCCTTTGGCCCAGGGCAGGATCCTGGCTGGAGTCCCAGGATCGAGTCCCACATCAGGCTCCCTGCATGGAGCCTGATTCTCCCTCTGACTGTGTCTCTGCCTCTCTCTCTCTCTGTGTGTCTCTCATGAATAAATAAATAAAATCTTAAAAGAGAGAGAGAGAGAGAGAACCTAGAGGCAACTAATAAAAATCTGAGAGAAAATGTTTTCCCACCCAAAATTTTACACCACAACAAATTATCAACTTTGTGTAAAGGCAAAACAAAAACATTTCAAGAAATGTTTTTCAGAAAAAGTTACCTACCACATTCTTAGAAAGTTACTTAAGGATATCTTCCAGTAAAATAAGATTGTAAATAAATGTCCAGTAAGGTAAGGCAAGAAAAACAAAACAAAACAAAAAGAAAAACAAACAAACAAACAAACAAAACAGAGAATCATGCAATTTGGGACACAGTAGCTCCAATCCAAAAAGCAGTAAGAATTTCTGGGAGGACAACTGTGCAGCAGACCTAGGTAACTGGTCAAAATTGGAAGAGGAGGGGTGCCTGGGTGGCTTAGTCAGTTAAGTGTTGACTCTTGATTTCAGCTGAGGTCATGATCTCAGGGTTGTGAGATCAAGCCCCACATCAGGCTCCTGCTAAGCATGGAGCTTGCTTAAGATTCTCTCCCTCTCCCCCTGCCTCTGCCAACTCCCCCCCCACACACACACACACATGCATGAACATGGTCATTCTCTCTGGGGGCAAAAACAAAAGGTTGGAAGAGGAGAGAAAAATAGAATGGAGTAGAAGGAAGCTCTCCAGAGAATGAAAAAAAAGAGAGAGAGAGACATTCCACAAATTAGCTCATAAGATAAAAACAATTGAGGATATTAAAAATAATGGAAGGATAAGGAAAGGAGGGAGGGGAAACTCAAAGAGTAAGGTAGGGGATGGAAGGAAGCTACATCAGAAAGGAAATATAATAATAGAATCATAATTTGTTCTGCAGGGAAAAAGAAACATAGCCATGATGTAAATATATATAGCTGATTTAACTAAAATAAATTAACTAAAATAGTCAAATAACTATATTGGAAAGATGGAGCTTGAGAAGAGGGAGACAACATAAAAGTTAAATTCTCTTTATCACAAGAGCAAGACAACACATAGTGTTTAAAATCAATTAATTAAGTAATATAAATATAATGTTTGAAGATATGGCAATAATTGCCAAAAGAGACAGGTAAAATAATCAAATATGGGAGGCAAGGCAAGAGGGTAGACAAAATAGGAAAAGTTAGACTGGGGACTACCATTCTTCCTGATTTCTTTTGGCCCAGTTTGATATTTGTAACCATGAGCATTTATGACTTTGATGTAAACATTTTTAATTATTTAAAAAAAGCATAAATAGTTCACTTTTATTCTACAAAGTGAATGCTGCATGTTGGGGTAATGAAGTTTGAAACACATCTGAATCCAGTGGTAGAAAGGAGTGAGTTGCCATGGCAATTCTGCAGCAGTAAAAGGAATAAATTATAAACACCTAGTTAAGGGTAGAAGCTGTAGGTATTTAGAGACATAAAGGGCCACTCTAAGAGGAATGACACCTAGGTACCTGGAGTGATCGCTCTCTCCATCATGGCAGTGAGTTGCTATAATCACTGAGGAGAAAAATAAGAACCACTGGGATCTCCCTGTCTCCCCAGAGAGTTGGCAACCACTGCTGTTAGTGAGGTTTAGCTTCTGCTTAAGGTTATCAAAATCTAAAAACCAAACCCAAACAGAATCTTCCTTGTGTGAATATTTCTGGGAATGTGATCAATTCCCCTTATTACTATTATATAAACAAAGGCTTCCCATCTGTCAGATCTAATAATGACAATGATAACTAATGTTAGTTTAGGACAATTTTTTTACATTGAGAACTTCAGTCCCCAAGCACTTTTCTATCCCTTATTTCATCTGATTCACACACACACACACACACACACACACACACACCCCAGATATGAGTAACGCAAAGTATTACTGCAATGACTCTCTTCTGACAGAAAGGACATCTGAATTTTAGAAAGTGACTTGCCCAGTTTATCTAGCTAGTTAAGTAGCCAGGACTCCAAAATTCAACTGTGTCCTGAATCCAAATTTTACACTTAGTCTTTGACATCATATGCCTGAACTACAAGCCGACCTATTAATTAGTGTTAAATGACTGCCCGCACACAGGGTTACCATGAATTACTATACAAATTGTGGCCAACAAACACAAAGGCACCCATCCAGGCATTGGGTGGGAGCTGAGATCCAGGCTTCCCACCTCCAGCCAACACTACACCCTAGCTCAGATGTGATCCTTTTTATAATTCATACAAAGGTACCAGTTATGTGATGAAGAAGCTTTGCCCACACACACAAAATAACAAGTTTACCACCCACCTCTCTCCTTTCTTACCTCCCTCTAACACTCCCAACCCCTGCATGGACCATAATGAAAATTCTCTTACTGGCTTCTCTCTCATGACAGAAGACACATCAGATCCATTAATTTATTAAAATAAACATGAGATAAATAACTATATTTCGGGGCTGTTCAAGCCACTAGGTATGTAAGGGTTAACAAGGGCCCTGATCTTGTGGAATGACATTTCAGGCAGGAGAAAGACAAATTAATGTACAAGAAAAACATTAGAAAGGATGAGTGTTAAACAGAAATTTTAAATTAGTTGACAAAATAGTGATTGAGTAGCTTACTTAAATTAGGGGAAATCAGGAAAGGCCTCTTCAGGAGGTGACATTTCAGTCAATATGGAAATGACAAGAGAAAACCCATCAAGAGAAGATCAAGGCAAAGAGGTTTCCAAGAAAATGAAACAGTTATTACAGAGCCCTAGGGCAAGAACAAGCCTGATCTGCTTCATTGGAACAGGAGAAAGGTAGCATGGCTATGCAGTGAGGGTGTGAGAGTGGTTGCGGGAAGAAACTGAGGCAGTAGGCAGGGGTCAGCTTGCAGCACAGTGGGTGAGCCTGTTGGGGGACGTGGCTTCTATTCTAAGTGGGAAGAGAGAAAGTGAGAAAGGGAGGAACAGGTTCCGATTTACCTTTAACAAAGGATCTTTCTGGATGCTGTGCACAGAATGGAATCTAACAGGGTGAAAAGGAAGACTGTGGTTGCCTTAAGGAGACATTGAATTAGTTGTAGAAGCTCTTGTGTTCCTGAAGCCACTGAACTGCCCAAACTGCACCAGAGGCTACACACACATGAGGCCTCTTCATGGATTTGCATTACTTTGTGGGGAACCTGTGACTATGGGAAGAACACTCATGTATAATTGGTGCTGATTGGTTTCTGCTCATGTTTAGCTCATCTGCTCTCTGAAACCCCTGGCTTCCTCTGACAGACTAAGCTGTTTGGCTTTCCTGTGCCTCAAACACCTGGCATACACATCTTCAGGTGAACTTCACACCACATACACGTTGTCTGCTCCACAGAAAACACATTGTGTGAGGGCTGTCCCTTGTCTTCGCCATCCCTGTGTCCCTAATTACCTAACACCTAGTACTTCACAAAAGCTCAATAATGTCTGGTGGGATGCATGAACATTTTATTTGTGGGCTGTGTGAACCCTCTTTTCTCTCCAGAAACCAAAAACATAAAATGATGCAAGAAATGCATCCTACAAGCAGGACACCCCAAGCCCCAGCCCCTTACCTCTTGGGTGAGTCAGGGTCGAAGCAGGTCTTGCGCACATCGGCCACCTCAGGGTCGCAACAGTCCCCATCGTCAAAGTCGTTCAGCATGTTGTTGCACTCCACGTGGCAGAGCCCGTCCCTGCGGTTCCAGGAGTAGCACCGGCCATGCAGGCGGCAGTCGCCCCCATCATAGCCCGTGAGTGGGTGCTCACACTCAGGGTCACAGTGGTCATTACCAATCTTGCTGGGCTCACAGTTCACAAGCACAACCCGGTGGCGCAGGGTGGAGTTGTGGACATGGTGGACGCTCAGCTGCCAACTGATATTGTAGCGGCTAAAAGCATGGTTCAGTGCCTTGTGCTGCCGGCCAATCTGCTCCTCGCTCACGGTGGGGTTCAGGCCCTCATCGTCACAGATGTTCACCACTTGGTAGCGGATCACCTTCTCTCCCTGGAGGGGCTGATGTCCATTGTAGTGGGAGATCAGTTCCACATTGTCACAAGCTGTCTGCCCACAGAGTGGGGGCTGCAAAGGTGACAGAATTTCAGGCTGGGGCTCAAAGCCCTGCAGAACCTCTCGCCGTGGGTACTCCCCATCTCTAAAGGGGGCCCACTGTGCTTCCAAGGGCTCAAAGTTTGCTGTCAGGATCAGGGTGCTCAATTCTCCCACTCCAGTTGGATGCTGAGGACTGTGTTGGAGGTGGCTTTGTGGAAGGGCAGTTGACCAGAAGACCAGTGTGCCCAGGTGCCCACGAAAATAGTGGCCATTCTCAGAGCTATCCCCCCCCAGAAGCAAAGAGCGGCAAGACGCCATGAAGGGGCTGTTCAGGGGACCAGACTGCTCTAGACTACTGGCCACCCGAGTGCCATCCACATACAGAGCCATACGCTGTCCATCATAAGTGGCTGCCACGTGTGTCCATGTGCCTGGTTGGTATCGGCTGTGGCCACTCACAATGGTGGCTTTCTTCACACGGTCGGTTCGAAGGGAGAAGAAGAAGCGAGCGTCTCGCCTTCCCATGTCCTTCCCTGAGCGGATCCCTAGGGCCCAGCCCTTGTCACTGACAGTGTGGGAGCAGTTATCAAACACACCTGGGAAAGAAGGAAGAATCGAGGGAAGAAATACCAGATACAAAGGGGATGGAGAAAGGGAGAAGAAAACCCATATAAATTGCAGGAATATAGGTTTTTAATGGGAAAAAATAAGTGGTACAGATTCCCCACCTGAACTGCCTGTCCAGTACCCCATATGGGGCCATTCTGGCAACATCTATCCCCAAAAGGAATCTGATTTGAGATTCCATCCAATTTAACTCACTCTGGTATTTTTCAATAATCAAAATGGAAGCTAAAAAGGGGATGTCTAGTTCAAGTGACAACCATCCTCTAGAGTTTGTCACAAAAGTTCCACGTCTTCTCCCCGCCTTCATCAGAAGCAATGGCGGAAATCAGTTTTTAGAAAAGACAGTCATCTCCTAGTCCCTCAAATAGTCCCTTTTCCTCATTTGAATATTGAAATGATTCTTATGGGGGAAAACCAGGAGTTGGTGAAACAGGAAGTCCCTCAGAGCAGACAGTAATGGACATCTTTCCCAGCCCACTATTCCCTCCACTGCAAGGATACCCATCCACAGCCAGAGTAAGCAAAATGGCAGCACCTCATGGTCCTAGATGAAAAAAATAGTCAAGTCAGTTGGAAAAATAGTTGTTCTATAGTCAATGATGCCCACCACAGTACAAAAGTGAAACTCTACCAGAGAAGCGAAGCTGAAGCTCCTCACCACATGCTATCTTACCCCTTTACTCAGTGGGCACAGTGGGCACTATTAAGTCCAACTGAATAAGCAAACGGGGTCTACTTATAGATAACTAGATCATTAATATGTTTCCAGCAGGAAAAAGGAGTCAGATATAACACAACCACAGTTTAAACAGGAATCATAAAGGAGATCTGGAGGCCTCGAATGTTCCCAGAAACCCATCTACAGTTACAAACCCACCAACTCTCTGGCACCTCTTCTGATAGTATATAAATAGAGTCTCGGGAGCAGATTTTACCTGTAAATTACATAGAGGCATTACATTCACAGAGGAAATGTGTAATAAGCACTGCTTTAAATAATGAATGAATGAGGGAGACGTCTGCTAGCCTTTGAATGACATATCTGAGGCTAACATCAAAGTTGTTCTCTCCCCAGCCTGTTATATAAGAATCGTATTTATGCCCCTGAGTTCCTAGACAATCCACCCAAACAGTAGTTTTCTATGGAGAGTCAGGACTCAAAAGTCATGAGGCCTCCTGTTGTGATTGCAGGCAAGTGTTTTAAAAGTCATTATTTTTTCATAAATGACAGAATATTTTTTCTTCAGTCTCTAGCATAAATTAGTAACTTATGATTTAAAATTTTTTTTTAAAAAGCAACTCTAACAATTAGACTTTGAAGTACTGGTGAGGACTAGGTATAATGCAATGGTGATGTTTCCATTTTGCTCGTTTAGGTGGGGGGTACGTTCTTACACTGAGGTCTGTCTCATAAGGGAGCATAAAAACTCCTGCTTTAACAAATTCTTGTATAGGGTAGACTTTCAAAATGGCAGATAAATCTAGTGAGATGAACAGTAAATTCCCTGAGTCAGAGTTTCATTTGGTTAACTTATTGTGATAAGTACATCTAGCCTTAATTCTATCCATCTGCTGACCTATGAAGAAATGTACTACAGCATTTAATATCAGGACCATGAAGTTATTAAGCTCTCAGCTAGTAAATATCTGCTAGTTTTTAAGACTCATGATGGCATTACCTCCTGATTAACCTATCATAAGTTGAAAATACATTGAATGAATATACCTACCCTACTGAACATCACAGCTTAGCTTAGCCTACTATATATGCCTCAGAACACTTACGGTAGCCTACAGTTGAGCAAAATCACCTAACACAAAGACTATTTTATCATAATGTGTTGAATGTCTCATGTAACTCATCAAATACTGTCCTGAAAGTAAAACACAGAATGGTTATATGGGTATAGAATGGTTGGAAGGGTATCAATTGTCTACCCTTTGATCATATGGCTCACTGGAGCTGCATCACTGCTGCCCAGCATCATGAGAGCATACTGGACCATATACTGCTAGCCCAAGAAAAGATCCAAATTCAGAATTCAAAGTACAATTTCTACTGAATGTGAATCACTTTCACACCATAATAAAGTCAAGTAATCAGAAATTGAACCAGTATAAGTCAGAGTCTGTCTATATGTGAGTTGAGGTATAAATTATTACACTTCACATCTAAAATACCAGATAATTAACTTGTTACCTACTAGGCATCTAGTTGCAATTTTGAACACTTTTACTTACTGTTCTTAGAACTTCCCATTAATATCAATAAAATAATTGTTTCTACTTATTTATCTCATAGGAAGCTATAAAATTATTGATAGTGTGTCTAAAAAGATATTTCTAACTTCTTGAGACAATGCATAGAGATGTAATTTTATCATACTAGTCTAGTTCTGATTAAACTAAGTTTTAGTAATTACATTAGAAAGAATTTATTAGTCATATAGTCATTTTAGTTGGGAGTTGTAACAAGTATGATAGAAATATTACTTTTTAAATGATTACCAAAGTAATTATTCTTTGCTCTCTAATTTAATAAGATGTCCAAGTAGCATATGAGAAATTTCATGAAGTACTTAGGCAACTGCATTTTATTTGCTGTATTACCATTGTTCATCTATAGAAAGAGAGTAGTTTTTGAAGTACTGCCCTGCGCTCATTCCATGCCAAAAGAATAAATAAATAAAAACATATTTAAAAAAGAATTCTCTAACCCAATTATTGTGGACTGAATATTTGTATCTCCCTAGAATTCATATGTTGAAACATATGAATTTCCTATTGTGATGATATTTGGAGGTGGAGCCTGTATGAGGAAATTGGTCATGAGGATGGAGCCCCATGATGAGATTAGTGTCCTTTTTTTTTTTTTTTATGATAGTCACAGAGAGAGAGAGAGAGAGAGGCAGAGACATAGGCAGAGGGAGAAGTAGGCTCCATGCACTGGGAGCCCGACGTGGGATTCGATCCCGGGTCTCCAGGATCGCGCCCTGGGCCAAAGGCAGGCGCCAAACCGCTGCACCCCCCAGGGATCCCGATTAGTGTCCTTTTAAGAAGAGGAAGAGAGGGGCACCTGTGTGGCTCAGTAGGTGAGCATCTGCCTTTGGCTCAGGTTGTGATCCTGGGGTGCTAGATGGAGTCCCACATCAAGCTCCCTGCAGGGAGCCTGCTTCTCCCTCTGCCTATGTCTCTGCCTCTCTCTGTCTCTCATGAATAAATAAATAAAATCTAAAAAAAAAAAGAAAAGAAAAGAAAAGAAAAAAAGAAGGAGAAGAAAAGAAAGAGAGCTAATCCTTCTTGCTCTCTGCCAATGTGATGATACAAGAAGAGGGTCATCTCCAAACCAGGAAGAGGATTCTCACCATCTTGGTCTTAGACCTCCCAACCTCCAGAACTGTGAGAAAAAAACTGCTTTTGTTTAAGCCACCTAGTCATGGTATATTTGTTACAGCAGCCCAAACTAAGACATCAATGTTATCATCTAGCTGTGGATCAGAATTGCATGTGAAACTTTCACCAATACAGGTTCTTGTGAAACCATGTTGAGAGCTGCTGATACACCATATTTACAAAAGAAATCACTCTTTTCACTACTGCTCAGTGGGTGGAAATGCAGTTAACAGAATTTGGGAGTCATAGTATTTTCCAATCAGTGAAGAAGAATTAGAAAGACTGTGATCAGTGGTAAGTTAAATCAGACATGAAAGTGGGAAGCTCATCTGAAATTGCTTCACACCATTTGTTTAAAAATCACATCTGATCAGGCATTCTAGTACAACCTATGTAACCATCATATATACTTGTTCATTAATTCACCCAACTAATGAAATGAGATGTAGTTAAAAGATGTATGGGCCTGAATAATACACAGACATGATGCTGTTAGAGAAAGTGGCTGATTGTCTAAGAAATGATAATTAATTGGGGCTTTTTATTATCTGTAATAAAACTAATATTTAAGACGACTAAAATGAAAATAAATATCCTCCATCCCCACTGAAAGATCTATTATTCCGAAAGTGGAAACTGAGGCAATGGTGTGGCTAATGTCTCCTTGATAATCACTGCCATCAGCCCCAACATCTTTCATGAAATCTTGAGTACAACCTTAAGAGGATTTTCAAAATTTCGAAAGACAGAATAAGTAAATATTTCTATACTCCTGCATCTTTTATAGTCTCTACTAGTAATCATCCCTTCCTCCAATCTGGTGGGTGTGGATAGAAAATTATGATTCTCTGGTGCCTGGGTGGCTCAGTCGATTACGCATCTGCCTTTGGCTCAGGTCATGATCCCAGGTTGCTGGGATCGAGCCCCATGTTGGCCTCAAGTGGGGAGCTTGTTTCTCCCTCTCTTGCTCCCCCTGTTTGTGATAATTCTCTCTCTCTCTCTCTCAAATAAATCTTAAAAAAAAAAAAAAAAGAAAAGAAAACTATGATTCTCTTCTCTCTTGAGACTGAATAAACCAATACAGTGATGCTAAAATTGCAGCCTCTCTGAAACATAGATGTAGTTCCAATATTCAGCCTTCAGCCCAAGCTGGTAGGAAGAGGATCATGCTTGGTCATTTGAAGGGCTCTCACCCTACTAAACCACAAAAGGTTCACATTTCATCTCACTGTCTTGCTCCTTTTGGAAAACGAAATTTCACTTGGAATTAGTCATTTTGATTCATCAAACATTTACTGAACATCCCATTCATGCCAGACACCGAAATTCATTTAAGCTTTGGAAGAAAAAGCAGTCTTTGCCCTTGAGGAGTTATACCCTCAGGAGTGAGTGGAAACATGAAGAGATAATTTCAATACATCAGAATTTAAGATCAAGGAATACATAGGTAAGTGAAAACAGAGCCAAATCTCAACCCATATAATTTGGAGAGAATTTCCTAAGGGGATAAGACTCAAAAACACGCTTAAAAAGTGAGTAAGAGTTGGCCAGGCAAAAGAATTATGGATCACTCCAAGTAGTGGGGACAGCAAGATGGCAGGCATCATGGGTGGAGACAGGTCAAAGTAGGTCTTGCATAACACAGTAAGGGGCTTGGACCAAATAAGGAATAGCTGGAGGTTCTCCTACTGTTGCCAAATGCCTCTGATATCCCGAGAGCACACAGAGGAACTGCAGCATGAAACATCCCATGGCTGGCCTTGCCCTGAACACTTGATCTAACTGTAATTAAGGAACTTTCCAAAGCTTGGAGACAACTGTGGCACGAGAAATACACAGCCACTACAAGAGTTCCGTGTAGTTAGTCCACCCACGTACTTACTCAGTAGATATTTATGAAGCAGTACTAGCTGCCAATCTTAGTATTTGTGCTGGGTATTTCTAGTGATCAAATGGTTATTTGACATCATGGAGAGTTCAGTACAGTGCAGAAAATAAGCCTTAAATAAGTAGCTACAATCAGATATGCTGACAGCGAGAAGTATAAATAGCTATGTGAGCAGCAAAAGAACCTCTTTATTAAACATGGAGATAATATAGCAGAAATTCTCCCTAAAGTTACTAACTTACAGGTTTCTAGCACTGATCTATCTTGTTAATATTTTGACTCTATCCAAATCTGCCCATGAAATAAGGGCTACCTTGATCACCAAATTGTCTGAAAAGGTTGGGGAGACCCAAAGCCAAGGAACTCCAAGATGTAAGTTCAAACATTTCCAGATCAAAGGTCCTGACAGTTCACCCAGAAACATTTACTGTAAAATTCCTTATATCAAAAACCCAATTCAGCTGAATCTTTTAGATGGGGATGTGGTGTTCATTTTGTGAATATTTTCCCCTTAATTCTTATCATGGAAAGATATCTCCCATTTATATGAATCTTGGGATTCCCAAAGCAATCTTGTATAACTATCATTTAAAGGATAAAACCATCCTGTAGAACTAGGCAGGATGACTATCACCAGTCTCACTGTATAGATGAAGACACTGAGACTCTGAAAGGTTGGGTGTCAGGCTGGTTGCAGACAGTACACTTGAGTTGAAGTGTCATGAGTCAGAGCCCAGGATAAATTTCTATGCTGGGGAAACCACAGAGCATGGGGGTTCCAAGTATGAGCCAGTGGAAGTTTCAGTCTCCAGCCTGCTACTTAATATGACATGTGACCTCAGAAAAATTACATCACGTTACTGAGCCTCAGTTTACTTATTTGCAAATTGTACCTGTAAAACAAAATCTGTCCCTCACTGGTCCTCTCCTCAGCATCCGTCAACCACAACCTGAGATCACAGACCTACCTCCTGAGGTTGTTGAGAGAATTAAATACAAGAAAAACTCAGTGCAGTGCCTAACTCATACAAAGTGATAAACAAACATTAGCTATATTGAGGAGGAGCTTGATGATGAGACATCAAAAAGAAGAATAAATCAGATACAAAACCAATGTTATACTGGTAAATATTTAACAACTGGTCCTCTGAAGAAAAGAAAAGAAAAGAAAAGAAAAGAAAAGAAAAAAATACAAGCCCTGATTTGTAGCATGTGCCAATTTTTGTAGTATAAATATTCCCACAATGGCCAATTTTAAGTTACCAATATAATGACACTGAGCATGGAGTTGGGAAGAGATGTATACAGTTGGTTCTGATGAGCCTGTCTGAGCCAATTCCATCATGATAAAGACTGAAAAAGAAAACAGACGCAAGCTGCCAAGTGTCTCCTTCTCCCTCTATTAGTGGATGTGTGTGCTTTGCTGGTGAGCTGATTTTTTATCAATTAAAAGAAGTAAATGTCACGTTAGGCTTATCATAAAGCTACAATAATCAAGACAGTGGGGTATTGATGAAAGTGTAGACAATGAAACAGGACAGAGAGCCCAGAAATAAACCCGCATAAATAGAGCCAACTGATCTTTGACCAGGAGCAAAAGCAATACAATAGAGCAAAGACAGTCTCTTCAACAGATGGTGCTGGGTCAATGACATCCACACACAAGACAATAAAGCTAGGCATAGGCCTTACACTACTCACCAAAATTAACTCAGAATGGATTACAGACCTAAATGCAAGATGTAAAACTACGAAAATCCTAGATGATAAGACTGGAGAAAATCTAGATGACTTTGGGTTTGGTTATGACTTTTTTTAGCTACAACACCAAGAGATGATCCATGAAAGATGTAATTTATGAGTTAGACTCATTAAAAATAAAAACCAGTGCTCTGTTAAAACAGTATCAAGACAACTAGAAAAAAGCCACAGACTGGGAACGAATATTTGCAAAAGACACATCTGGAAAAGGATTATCATCTGGAATACCCAAAGAACTCTTAAAGCTTAACAGTAAGAAAAGAAACAATCAATTTAAAAATGGGCCAAAGACCATAAGAGATAACTCACCAAAGATATACAAATGGTAAATAGGCATATGAAAAGATACTCCACATCATATGTCATCTGGGAAATGCAAATTAAAATGGAATACCACTACACATGTATTAGAATGGCCAAAATTCCAAACACTAACACTAAATGTTAGTGAAGATATGGAACAAACTCTTAAATATAGCTGGTGAGAATGCAAAATGGGACAGCCACTTTGGAGGAGAGTTTGGTGGTTTCTTGAAAAATTAAACATACTCTTACCATATGACCAAGCAATCACACTCCTGGATATTTACCCAAAGGGGATGAAAACTCTGTTTACACAAGGACCTGCACACAAATGATTTTTTGGGTTTTGGAGGTTTTTTTTTTTTTTAAGATTTTATTTATTCATGAGAGACCCAGAGAGAGAGGCAGAGACATAGGCAGAAGGAGAAGCAGGCTCTGCCACAACCACCCCCTCCCCCTGGGAAGCCTGATGTGGGATTTGATCCCAGGATCCAGGGATCAGGACCTGAGCCAAAGGCAGATGCTCAACCACTGAGCTACCCAGGCATCCTGCACACAGATGTTTGTAGCAACTTTATTCATAATTGTCAAATTTTGAAAGCAACCAAGATGTCCTTGAGTAGGTGAGCATATAAATTAACTGTAGTATATTTAGACAATGGGATGTTATTCAGCACTAAAAAGAAATGAGCTACCTAGCCATGAAAAATCATGGAGGAAACATAAATGTATACTACTAAGTCAAAGAAGCCAATTTAAAAAGTCGACATACAGTATGGTTACAACTATATGGCATTCTAGAAAAGCAAAGCTATGAAGAAAATAAAAAGATCAGAGATTGCCAGGAGTGAGGAGAAAAAGATGAACAGGTGAGCACAGAGCATTTTCAGGGCAGTGAAAATAATCTGTATGATATTATAATGATGGATACATGTCATTTTACTTTGGTCCAAACCCACAGAATGTACAACACCAAGAGTGACCCTTGAGGAAACTATAGGCTTTGGTAATTATCATGTGTCAGTGTAGGTTCACTCTTGGTCAAAAATAAATGTACCATTCTGATGAGTGACACTGATCATGACAAAGGCTATGCATGTGCAGGGGCAGGAGATATATGGGAAATCACTGTACCTTCCTCTAAATTTTATTATAAATCTAAAACTTATCTTTAAAATAATTAAGCCTTTAAAAAAAGAGTAAAGGGTACATGTTGCCTCCACTTTGGATTTGAGCCTTAAAATGGCTACCCATTTTAAGCACCCAATGACCAACTATGCCAATTAAATAAAATTCGTTCATCCTAGACCTGCTGCTCAGCCATCAACCACAAAATGGGATCACAGAGCAACCTGCAAAGCTCATCCACACATTCTCAAGAGGAACACCCATCCTGCTTTCTGTCCTGCTTTCTTTTTTTTTTTTTTAAAGATTATTTATTTATTGATTCATGAGAGACAGAGAGAGAGGCAGAGACACAGGTAGAAGGAGAAGCAGACTCCCTGTGGGGAGCCCAATGCTGGACTCGATCCCAGGACCTGGAGATCAAGACCTGAGCCAAAGGCAGAAGCTTAACCACTGAGCCATCAGGCATCTCCCATCCTGCTTTCTTGACTCCATCAAGTAGAAGCAAGGTGGACTTTGATTTAAAAGAAAATTTACCAAGTCCCCCATTTAAGAGACTTCTCGGTCTAACAAAGTAGAAGCTGACAAAACCAGGGCAATCTAAGCCAACACACTATATGCAGTGAAACCCTGAGCTTGTGCAACATTGGGATTTTTCAACTTTGGATGTATATGTGATAAAAGCAAATGTGTCAAACTATTGTTTACTCATCAAAGTCACATTCTTGAGAGGAACAGAGGAGCCAAATCATCAATATGATTTATGAAATCACTCAACACTAAACTGAACTATGATAGCCTATGGGTTGAAAAAATGAGATTGAATGATGTAACTTGAAAAATGGTGGTGGTACTGAAGCCAAACATTTGGACCATGTCGTCTTAAAATTTTAAGAATCACTCGTCCAGCTCTTGCTTGGAACTGGGCTTCCATTATGTATCAATGCTAACTAAATTTAAAATTGTTCAAACACCTTGCCTTGTATTTAATCTAAGTTTTGAGAAAAAGAGAAGTAAATTGAAGGAGTAGATCCTATTCATTGTGTTCCTGCTCCCAACTCCAAAACTCATTTTACAGACCCTGAGTATCTTAACAGAGCCATATACTCATATGGATCTTCAAGAAAAATCATTTGCTTCCAGTTCTCTATTATTATTCATTGCATTTGGAACTAACAGAGTCAATTACCATCAAGGAGAAAAGCCTTCTTCAAACTGAGATCCAGTCTGCCTGAGAGATTCTAACAGTAGTAAACATCATGGCTAAAGAGCTACAGACAACTATTTAATAAGTACATTTGTAAATGAGGCCTCTGTAGAGGAATAACCCTGTTTTTTTCCACTTCTTGGGTTTTTTTTCTTTGCACTCAGAAAACTGCTCATCACATTTGTAAATGAGGCCTCTGTAGAGGAATAACCCTGCTTTTTTCCACTTCTTGGGTTTTTTTCTTTGCACTCAGAAAACTGCTCATCACAAAAAGAAACAAAGGGATCTAAACTACCTTTTATTAAATGTCTGCTATGCTCCAGACACTGAATATGTGCCACCCCCATCAACCCCATCACAAATGTACGTGCTGATTTTGTTATCCTCATTTACAGACCAAAAACTCATAGAGGCTCATAGAAGTTAAGCAATTCATCCATAGTCTTACGTCTAGTAAGGGCCAGACACAGGGATCAAATCCAGGTCTGTTTCACCAAAAAGCTATTACTTTTTCTACTACATTAAAATATTTCAAATACTAAAAAGGAAGTGTTTAGTTATTGTTTTGAAACAAGAAGAGCAATACAGGATGGTGAGTGTAGCATTAACAAATATGTGGGCCACTCCTAGAAGATGACTGGGATCTGACTCTTTGAAACCTGTGGAAGCTAACATCCACCCCCCAGAAATAGTTTGGAGAGCAGAACAGACTGCCTGGCTGGTTAATATGTCCATCTTGTCCAACTGATAGGCTGACTTGCTGAACATTTGGTAAAATTTCTAGGTGGTCAAAAAAAAAATTTCTAGGTGGTCCTGCAGGGTTTTCTGTGACATGTACAACTCAGTAATTAATTCTGCGGGACCCTGAGGCACAGGGAGAGCTTCTCATCCCAAAGCCAGGACCACAACTGAAGGCTGAAGAAGGGAAGCCAATGTCAAGAACACTCAACTGAAAACTCCCTTCCAGGCCAGTGGCTTCCACCTCTACTTTCTTTTCTTGGTTTCCTCCCTAGGTATGTAACTGGTGGAGGGTACCCTGTATTAGAAAAAATGTAATAAAACAGAGGAGTGGGTGGTCCAGGTCAGAGCTGCCCCTACCTCTCAACCAATCCAGTCAAACTGTTCTGCCCACTCTCTGTGGGGGAAGGATTCACCAGAAATCTTCCCTCTCCCCTGCTAGGATCTTCTGTCAGGTTTTTTTGACAGAATGAAGTCCCTGACCACAAGCCCAGACAGAGGGAGTCATGCTTCAACAGTGCTCCTGGCGTCATAATTATGAGGAAAGTGTCATCCACACTGGGAGTAATAAAAGTCAATATAGAGTGAGAAAAAAAAAAAAAGAATCTTCTGAGAACTGTCAAGAATCAACCTGTCCTTGGCATTCTTATTTTATGGTAATGACAAAGGAGGAAAGGGGCATCCCAAAACAGAGGAGTGCCTGTGTTTCAGGAACATTGTGTGAATTTATTTCAGAGTGTTGAAATAAATGGGAAAAAAAAAAAGTCCCTGTCTGAGAGGCCATGTAGGCCCAATGCCGGGAATGCACAGAGATTCATTCTCTTACACCTCCCCAATTAAATCCTGCTCTCCAGTCAACACACCACTTTTATCATCAATATCCTAGCCCCATTGATAATGTCCTACTGTTCCCTTTGTCTGAAACGCCTTCCATGTGTGGGCATGTCCTGAAGTCAGCCCAAGGCCCATCTTATCTGTGAAGCCTTCCCTGACTGTGCTCATCAGAGTGGTCCTTGTTGAGCTGCATGGTACTACTGCTACCTTCCTTATTCCATCAAGCAACATGAGAGCGCCATGAGGACAAAAACCTCAGACACCTATGAATTTCCCACAAGGTCAAGAGAGGAAGGGATTTTAGTTCCTGCATGGTATCCACTCTGTTCCAGAAGTCAAACCAAGTCATGAGACTTGACTCAGAGGAGACATATTCCTCACCACTCTGGGGGGGCTGGGGGCGGGGGGACAGATGGTGCTGCTCCAAAGCCCTGCAATTGCATCTGATCTAGAGGAATGATGCAAGGAGGACCAAGCCTTCTGTTCACTGTATAATCATGAGTGCTTAGACTTTCCTGTGATGTTAGACATGCTTTTCCCCAGCCCCCACATAATAAGCTGCTTCCTTCCTACAGAGCTGGATTACAGCACATGTGGTAAAACCTGTTGAGAGTTTTTCTTGGGCAAAGCCCCATTGTGGAGAGAGCCCCTGTCCATGGCAGAGCCCCACCAAAGAGACCGTTTAACTATAATACAAGCCAAGGTGGTATAAGATAAAGGTCCAGACAGAAATACTGTCCTTGGCACTGAGATGGCCATAAAATGTCACTTCCAGGAAAGCCCCATGGCAGAGTCCTTTATGCACTTCTGGGAGAATAAAAGTTGGAAGTGACAGTCCTGCTTCTCCAAGAAGGCCCATCAGCTTCCAGGAAGGTGAGGTTCTATTCAACAAAACAAAGGAGTCATACACGGTGTCATCAGCTCTGGTAACTAAAAAAACATGCTGTATGGTGCAAGCTTGTTTTTATGAGAAAAATGAGCAAAAAAACAGAGCCAGGTTAGGTCATGACCATAAATCAATCTGATACAAGGCAAGGTCTTTTCTCAGGATATTATGGCTGTGGCCCCTGCACACGTCTATCTACTGCCTTCTGCAGAACTACTTACCCAACACCCTGCCCCCAAGAGAGGCCATGAGGGGAACTGAAAGGACCAAGAAGGAGGAGGAGATAGGCCATCCATCAAAGACCACACAAACTGGCAGACAGCTGGGCCATGTCAGCAGGAAGAGGAGAAAGTAAAAAGAGAGGCCCAGGGAGGTATTTTTCAGCTGCTCTAGATAACTTTCCATCCAGACAGGATTAGGCTCAGCTTTTTACCTAGGAGTCCAAGCTTCTATAAATTAGAGCACAGAATGGGAAAGTCCTCCTGGGAACGTTTCACTAGCATCTTCCCAGCAAATTTTTCAAGCTCTCTTCCTAGTCCACTCTTTCTTTTAGTCACACCCTCACTATGCACAAAGATGATCAGAACCAGGATGAGGGGCTTCCCTGGATTTCTGTCAGGCACTTGGGCAGGGGTAAGGGTCCATGTGACAGCTTGGAAGGGAGAGGAGACAGCAGGAAAATACAGAATGAGGTGGGCAGAGACAAGAATCTAAAGGCACTACAACCTCAGAAACCATGGCCCACACAGGACAACCACAGAAAGTAGTTAGCAAGATTCATGATACAGGCCATCAATAAATGTTAGCTACTTTGAGAGTTAGTTTTGTTCCTGATTGAGGGGTGGGAGATGTGGGAGCTAAATCCAAACACCACCAGCTTTTACCTTTAATCAGCCGTGTTGCCTAAGAGTTCAGGCTGCAAGTGCCCACAGATCCCCTACAAGGCCCACAGTAGGGACAGAGCTGTTCAGATTCTACTGTGGGTATAAGCACCCCCAGGGCTCTGAGTAAACGCAGATTCTGATTCAGTAGGATTCGGGCGGCACCTGAAATTCTGGGTTTCCCCCAATCTTCCAGGTGAAGCCAATACTTCAGACCACAGGTCTTCAGACCACACTTTGAATAGCAAGCCTCTAAATGAGAGCAGATCGGGACCTGGGTCTTTGAGAAGGGGCCTCTGTCAACAGTGGGTAAGAAACAGAGTTCCATTAGTGACTTTTTTTTTTAAGATTTTATTTATTTATTCATGAGAGACAGAGAGAGAGGCAGAGATACAGGCAGAAGGAGAAGCAGGCTCCATGCAGGGAGCCAAAGGTAGGCGCTCAACCACTGAGCCACTCGGGCAACCCCACTAGCGACTTAAATACATAAATCTCCACTCCCACCATCATCCATTTTCTGCAGACACACACACACACACACACATGTGCACACACATGCTCACACACAGAGGTACCACAGACACATCTACCTCATGACCTTTTGTGTCACTTCCCTCTGCTTTCATATCACTGGCACAATAGTATTAGGTGACAACAATAGGAAACAGAGGCATGGAGGGTATAAAAATATGAGTGTAAAAACTCAAAAAAGAAGAAATGAGAATTTTCAATGTTCAGTCTCAAAGATGTAAATTAAGACAAAGTAAAAATTTTTGTCTCTCAGGTTGGTAAAGATGAACGATGATAGTCTCTAGAATTGGTGACACAGTGGAAAAGCATGCACACTCATGCACTGCTGGGTTGAGAGAAGATTGATAAACCATCCTGGAGAACAATTTGGCAACCATTGGCCAAAAATATTCTTTTCTTCCAACCTTGTAATTTCATTTCTGGGTATCATAATAAGGAAATAATTAAGAGGTATATTATTATACCTCCTCAAGAGCAGTATTTATGATAGAAAGACAGTCCAGTCCCCCCAAACAAAACACCAAACTACTCTGCCTTTAAAAATAACATTTTGGGGAGGGTGGAGATTTGGATGAAAGGGATCAAAAGGTACAAATTTCCATGTATAAGCTAAACAAGTACTGGGAAAATAATGTACAATATGACTATAGTTTACACTACTGTGTGGTATATTTGAAAGTCGGGGCACCTGAGTGGCTCAGTGTTTGAGTGTCTGCCTTTGGCTCAGGTCGTGATCCCAGGGACCTGGGATTGAATCCTACAGCAGGCTTCCCACAGGGAGCCTGCTTCTCCCTCTGCCTATGTCTCTGTCTCTCTCTCGTTCATGAATAAATAAATAAAATATTTTTTTAAAAAAAATGAATGAATGAAAGAAAGAAAGTCACAAAGAGTAAATCTTAAAAGTTATCATCACAAGGAAAAAAACTATTCTCTTTTTCCCTTTTTTTTTTTTTTTGTATCTATATGAGGTGATGGAAATTAAACGTATTGTGGTAATCACTTTGAAAATATGTAAGTGAAGTCATTATGCCACATACCTTAAACCTACACCGTGTTATATGTCAATTAACAGTAAAATGGAAAGATAAACAAATGAGTAAATAATAAATAAAATTTTAAAAGATAAAATAGCTGGAGGTAAAACTCAACAAACATCCATGATGGCAACATATGAAGATCCTGAATTCTCTTCCTCCCACAGACACACTAGGTCTACAGCTACTTGTAGAACAATTCCTTCTTTTACAAACCCAAGGTCTGGCTGAGTGATGACTACGCACGGGTAGGAGAGGCCGGGACACAGTCACACCATGAACTCCAGCCTCAGCATAGCGAACCACAACAGGGAACTCAAGCCCCACAGGTTCTTCCTGATGAGTGGGAAGGGTTCCAACCTCTCACTGGGCATCCCAAGTTTTAAGACACACACTTAAGAGACAAGCCCCCAAAACATCTAACTTTGAAAATTAACAGAGTTCGTGTCCCAACAAGACTAGCCATCTGAGAACCCACCCACAAAGAGCTGGTGTGCCCAGCTCTGAGGCTGCCCATGGCACCCAGACTTCACGTGAAGGAGACTTACCTGCTGATATTCAAGTGCTGACCCAAGGGGCAGGTGTCCAAAGTACCACACACATATTAGCTGGCCAGAACGTGTTCTAGGGATGCAGATGGGTGGGTGCTATCTTGGCTGTGTCCCTAAGCACTGGTAGCTCCCAGGAAGGAGTTTTTTATACACATCTGGTGTTGGCGTCCTGATTTGTGCAGGTGCTGCCTAGGGGGATGCCTCTTGATCACCTGGCTCTAGGCCAGGGGAGTTTGTCCCTCATCCCATGGGACTGTAGTAATTGGTGTTACCCAGAAAGAAACACATACCCCAGTCTGGTGTACCGATTTCTGCCACTGTTGCCAGGGAACACCTCCACATCATCTGGCTTTGGTGGCCAGTGGGTTTACGCTCATGAGTCCCACAGATCTGTCCCAGTGAACCAAGGGTTCTTAAACAGGTACCACCCTTAGGACAAAGCAAGAGGCAGCAAACCCAGAGCTCTTTCTGTGGAGGAGGTCTATTAGCTAGCCATCATGACCTGCCGAGGGGCAGGCTTCTAATTTAAACATGCATCTTGGGGCTGACTAAAATCCTTTCCAGAGACCACTAAATGGTGGATACTATCTTCACATTCACCCTCTGCCACACTTGAGAGTGCCAGGGTCTGGAGGGGAGCTTTATATGCAGCTGGTGCCCTGGCTTTTATTCCATGGAGTGGGGCGAGGAGGGCTTACATTCCTGGGATCCACGGGACTGTGGCAATCAGGGAGACAGTCCTTGGCAGGTGGTTTCCACCCCCAGGGCACTACAGAGAGCACACAGTGTCCAGTCTTTCTATGAAGAAGGCCTCTTCATTCGTGTTGGAGTTTTGGCCAGAGGGTCAGGCCTCAGGTTTTGACACACCTTTAGAAGCCTACAGAGCTGCTCTCAACAAACAGAAGCTGTGGACATCATCGTAGAGCACCCTCTGCCTTGCTCCATATCTCCAGGATGACCCAGGAAAGAGCCTGTACGCTCACGTGGAGCCCTGGTTTCCATGACTGCCAGTCAGGCTTGTGAGAGGTTGTGCCAACATCATCTGTGACCTCAGTACATTTCAGCACGTTTAAATTTTTTTCCCCACACAAGAAAATAAATAAATAATCAAAGTGTAAGAAGTGTTAAAATGTTCTTTACATCCACTCATTCCACAAAAAACAAACAAACAAACAAACAAAAAAAAAAACCAGCCTCCTAATTAGTAATTAAGCACATGGATTTCTTCCTGGGGAGCAGGGATGTCATTTCAACCATTTTTAATAACCTTTGAGAATGAACAGTATGAAATTTCCTGAGCATTCACACACTTTGCTGGTCCTGCTGACTTAACGTTCCGTAAACAGCCCATCAAAGCTCAAACGAGAAAAGGCTGGTGTGCATAATGAGCTTGTGGGTTGGGCTCCTTTTCCACAGTAAAAGTGCAGAGCTGCCTGCAGGTTTTTCTTCCTATCAACCTGATCTGCCACCTAAACTAAAATAGAGAAGCAGGTCCTTGGAATTTCAACAATACAACAGAAAGGACAAAACCCCCAAATACAGAAGGTCAGTGGTATGAAGGCTAAGGGAATGATAGTAAGTCCCACCTTAGACAGCCTGGATATTTTGCATCTCTTTATCCTTGAGAAGACACCTTAGTACCCAGTACAGGCTAGTCCTGGGAGAGATACAGACACTGTGGTACCCTCAGCTGGGGGCGTCAGCCCTCCTTTTGCCACCTTATCCCATTTATATCAAGGTCTCTCTGAGAACTCTTAAAATTCCAGCTGAGCAGCTCCCGACACCAATTTCCTGTTTTTCCCATTCCTCCGCCAAATAAATAATTTTGAGATCTCTCTTAAAAATTTGCTTTGGCATTTCAGTTGCCAGGTACAGTTTACAGAATCAATGCTGCCCTAAGAAGTAGTGTTTAAATAGTGTTAAATATACTTGATGATTCAGAGGCATTGCAGGAGTCTTTATTTAAAGGAAGCTTGGAGCAGATCCTCATGCAATGAAAGTAACCTCCCAACTTAGGTTAGATGATTGCATATCAGGCTTTCAGAAAATGAGACATCACAGTACTTTCAGAGCATTCGGATTTGTCCAACACGTCTCATATTCACTCAGTAAACATGTACTGCCTGTGTTTACTTAATAATATCTGAACATTTTTGCCTCTGCCATGTGGTCACAAATAACCCACAGAGACTCTGGCAGCTTTCTAGGAAGCCAGTTCTATTCAGGGACCACACAAACCCAACTACTATGCCAATCAGAATCTAAAGCCCCTTTTCCAATGGTTTAAAAGTCTAAAAAAGCAGAAGATAGGAAGTGTGTGTTCTCAAATTAAACCCAGGTGAGTCTTCAGAGCCCTGTGTGCAAAGAGAACACTTAAAGCCGACCTATGGGTCAACCCCTGCTGTAAAACAGCTTTAGCTGCCTGGCCTCAGTGTGAGAAAGAGAAGGAACAAGGAAAATAGGTGATTAAATGACATTTCAGATTAAATGAGGACTAAAGTCATTTTTTCCTTTTCATACGTATTAGAAGTCTTTCTAAAATGTTTTCTTCTGCCTTCCGGTCAGATACTTAAATTAACCAAAAGCAACCTGGAAGAGTTGAAGTAACACCAAACTGGGAACCAAGAAACTTGGAATAACTTGGAATGTGACCCCAAGCCTGCCGCTGTGTGATGTCTGGAAAGTGCCTTTCCGTCTCTGGCCTCATGCTCCCGTTTGTGAAAGAGAGGCTGGGCTGGGTTGTCACTAGGCCCCTGTTGTTCTGAGTGTCCAAGTCTGGGATGTCTAGGCTCATCCTGAAGGTTCTCATCCTTCTCATCCTTTCCCACTGTCAGACATCCTGTGATGGGGGCCACAGAAGGTGGAAAGGAGGGATCCCTGGGTGGCGCAGCGGTTTGGCGCCTGCCTTTGGCCCAGGGCGCGATCCTGGAGACCCGGGATCGAATCCCACGTCGGGCTCCCGGTGCATGGAGCCTGCTTCTCCCTCTGCTTCTCTCTCTCTCTCTGTGACTATCATAAATAAATAAAAATTTAAAAAATAAAAATAAAAAAAATAAAAATAAAAAAAGAAGGTGGAAAGGATGGAGCTGACCCCACACCTCATGAATAGCTTTTGTTTCTATTGGATCTGTCTTTTGAACTCATCTTGCAATCATGTCCCTCTGTATCCTAAAAAGTGGAATAACTAAAATATCGTAGTTGAGAATACTAGTGAGTTAGAATCCAGTGCCTCGAAGTTTCACTACAAATAATCCCATGCTAAATTGTGTCACATAGATATACATGCATATCTGTGCACAGGAGCTCAGAAGAAAAGAGAATTTTCAGGGACAAAAATGGGCAGAGGACGCCTTAGGGGATCAGCCCTGGCCTGATCAACAGGCAGTGTCTCGAAGTCAAGGCTCTGTGCCACCACATCACCATGAAACGATGAAAACAGCAACCTGCATCAACACACTATGACCCAGGCATAGCTCTAAGCACATGATGTGTATCAATCTATTTAATTATTCCAACAATTGTATGAAACAGAAATAGCTATCATGCTAATTTTTACAAATGAGGGGACTTTAGTTGCCAAGTTCACACAGAGTAAAGGGCTTAAACTCAGAACACCTGACTCCCCATACTGAATTCCTCACCACTACATTAAGTAAAGAATTTAGATGGAAGAAGAGAGTGAGGTCGGACATTTCAGGTGAGGAGACAGTCTGTGCCAAGGCCAGGAGCTAGTAACAGGTGGGTCATGGGGAGAGGAAAGACTTCCCTGATTCGGGAATGTGGTTGACTCTGGGGAGCGAGGAGGTATCAGGTTCTATGTGTGGAAAGGGGCCAGATCATTCCCCATCAACTCATTCAACTCGGACTGCCCACTCCACTCCAGGCCCCATCTTGGCTGCTGGGGAGACACACACATGATCAAGATCCATCAAAGCCCCCAGAAGCCTGCAGGCAATCAGATGGCTCCCACTGCTGAGCCAAGTAGCTTGAACATGGGGGCCCCATGGTGCTGGACTAGAGAAAAGAAAGCCTGCAGTCTAGTAGGAGGCAGGGCCAGAGGCGAGATGGTGACAGAAGTACCAGAAACCGTAAGGTAAGCAGGAGCCTTTCTCTTTCCTACCTGGCTTTCTGTGGCCCAGCAGCATAAGGCATGTCTCTCCTAGTTCCCAAATCTAGCCCTAGGCAGAAAGCCAGAGGGGTGGGGCCACCTGTGTGCACCCTCCCCCTCCACTGCCATGGCTGTTCCTGGCTAAGGTCAGGCCTGTGACACTCTGCACCACTGTCCAAGGGTGCAGTAAAGCCACCACACCCAAGGAGCGAGGTGTGCCCAAGATTACCTCCATTCACAGGATGCATGCCACAGGCTAGATTATAAGGATTATAAGGACATTCTATTGTGCAATTACTTCATATTGTTAATGTCCCTTGAAATAATGTCTAAAATAGATTTCTGGGGATCCCTGGGTGGCGCAGCGGTTTGGCGCCTGCCTTTGGCCCAGGGCGCGATTCTGGAGACCCGGGATCGATTCCCACGTCGGCTCCCGGTGCATGGAGCCTGCTTCTCTCTGCCTGTGTCTCTGCCTCTCTTTCTCTCTCTGTGACTATCATAAATAAATAAAAATTAAAAATAAATAAATAAATAAAAAAAATAAAAATAAAATAGATTTCTGCTGTTTATTATTATTCTGCATAAAGTCAGAACTTATTTCAAAAATGGGTCTTGAATACCTACTTTGTGTTCAACAAATATCTACTGAATAAATAAATTAGTGAATGAATAGATTAAAAATTATTGAGCGAGGTACTGCCTACGTTTTATGTTAAACAATTCACCCCCTAAAAAAGACCTTTGTGATAACTCCAGATTTTGAGAGGACCAGAGAGGGAGCAAAGGCTAGGACCAAGGAAAGTTTCCAGATCCGTTGCTAGCTTCCCCCCCAGATGAACAAGATTAACCTCTTCTAGGTACACTCTCCCTTCCTTCCCCTAATGTGAACAGAAACACAAAACAAAAGTTCTAAGAAGAGAATAAGAAAGAGATCCTACGTACAAATCAGAAGCAAATAAATAGAATGGATAATTTCTGAAAATTTAGAAATAATCATAGCTAAAAACCAAGTTGTGATCATATCCAATTTTTCTGGAAGACTAGATCCTGATCAATATTTATCAAAGATTAATAGACTTAGGGGGCTGAAGAAGCTGAAGCAGAAGAGAATAATCACTCCTTCTAGTCACTATTGAGTGAATTTAAAACCTTTTAGCCATCTTCCAAACCAAGAGGACTTAAAGATCAGCACGTCTTCCTGTGCATACTTCCAAACAGAGTAATTCACTCCACAGTTTGTCAAAATTAATCCAGCACTTTGCTTACTCACACATTCATTCATCCTCTTGTTGAATATTTGTTGGGTGAGCTTTATTTTTTTTTAAGATTTTATTCATTTGTTTATGAGAGACACAGAGAGAGGCAGAGACATAGGCAGAGGGAGAAGCAGTCTCCCCACGGAGCCTGATGCAGAACTTGATCCCAGGACCCTGGGATTACAATCTGAGCCAAAGGCAGATGCCCAACCACTGAGCCATCCAGGTGCCCCAGCTTTATTTATTGTTAACATATTAGATACTACAGATGAACCAAGCAGCTGACAGCCCAGTGGAGAGGCTAGACTAGAAGAGAAATGGCACAGGAGAGCAGGGCCATGCAAGTTCATTTAACATCAGCCCCCGAGCACAGTGCCTGGTACACAGTAAGAACTCAGCAAGTATCTGCTGAATAAATAAAAAGTGGGATGGGAATCATGATAAGCTGATCTGAGTGTTCATAAGGCTGACTACAGGGTACCAGAAGAACCCAGAAGAGAACAAACCTACATTAGCAAGACCAAGGAATATTTCCCAGAAGAGATCATTCTAACTAAAAAGCTAGGGAGAAACTTAAGAGTAAATCAGATGAATGTGGGTTTGTGGGAGTGGTTTTCTTTTGGGAGAAAAAGTGCAAAGGCCAGAGGCCAGAGGCCTGGGAAAGAGTGGTATATCTGTGTCACTGCTCATGGTTTGGTGCCACTAGAAATTAACTCTGTGATGTAGTGTGTGTGTTTGTGTGACTGTGTGAGGGAGCAGTAACCATGCATGTGTGAGTGTGCATGTACACAGGTGCATATAAGTGTACATATAGGAATGGGTGTGTGAGCATGCAGTGGGGTCATCCAAGGGTTTACTCAGGAAAGTGACTTGAGCTACTTTGTACTTGAGAAAGCTCCCTTTGGTGTAGCTGAATGAATTCATCTCTTAAGTGAGAGACGTTCAGAATCACTGTGGCCAAAAGGAAGGTAGTAGCTGTGGGATGAATAGGACAGGTCCAAAAGATACTGTCAAAGTAGAATAGCCATCAACAGACACATGAAAAAATGCTCAACATCTCTCGGCATCAGGGAAATACAAAACAAAACCACAATAAGATACCACCTCACACCAGTCAGAATGGCTAAAAGTTAAGCCAAGAAAAAACAGATGTTGGCAAGGATATGGAGAAAGGGGAACCCTCTTGCACTGTTCTCTAGAGAACAGTGTAGAGGATCCTCAGAAAGCTGAAAATGGACCTACCCTATTATCCAGCAATTGCACTACTAGGGATTTACCCCAAAGATACAAATGCAATGATCCGAAGGGGCACCCGCACCCCAATGTTCACAGCAGCAATATCCACAATAACCAAACTATGGAAAGAACTCAGATGTCTATCAATAGGTGAATGGGTAAAAAATACGTGATATATATATAATGGAATATCACTCAGCAATCAAAAAGAATGAAATCTTGCCATCTGCAACAACATGGATGGAATTAGAGGGTATTATGCTAAGTGAAATAAGTCAATCAGAAAAAGACAATTGTCATATGATCTAATTCATATGTGGAATTTAAGAAACAAAACAGAGGGTCATAGGGGAAGGGAAGGAAAGTTAAAACAAGATGAAATCAGAGAGGGAAACAAACCTCTGAGACTCTTAATCATTGGAAACAAACTGAGGGTCACTAGAGGGGAGGGGTTGGGGGTATGAGATAACTGGGTGATATACTATATGTTAATTAATTGAATTTAGATTTTAAAAATAAACATTAAAAAAAAGTTAAGTAGTGTTTTTTGGTGACTGATTCCTATCATATGTAATCTATTTTGAGGGAGGTGGTGGCAAAGGGTCTCCATGTGGGACAGGAACTCTAAGTGCTGACCTATGTGGACAGAGGCCTTTGCTGAGAGGAATTAGAAAAAACAAAAATACAACAAAACAAAACAGGAGGCATGGATTGAGATGGAACGGTCAAGATAGACCAGGATCTATCACTCCTTACAGTTCCTGCCATAAAAGTTAAGAGGCAGCTTCACACAGTAGGTAAGAGCATGTTGTCTAGGAAGAGCACGCACATTTGAGGTCCAGGCTTGTGACCTCAGGCAGCGTCCTATCCTGCTCCAGCTTCTCCACCTATTTCCTCCACTTATTCTGAGGAGCACATGTGTTCATGCTTGTGCAGTGAACACAGTATGGCCTGGAACAAAGTACCACACGAACTATTTGTCAAATACAAATTTCTTCAGTAACGTCTTGAGATGATTGAGCTTGCATTTGCAATGCTTTACATTTCTGTTACTTCATCTTCCATGATCTTCCTGTGTGTTGATGCTGTCTCCTGCTTTGATCATCAGCATATTATCACAAGGCCTTGAGACTCGGATCTCTCTTACCTTGAAATAACCCTGTCTGAATCTGTGTCTGCTTCTGACATCATCTCCTCCCCAAGAGCAGAGTTTCTGTGCAGGGCACACAAGACCCTACTCTCTGTCTTCATTCTCTGACCATTCATTCATATCTCCACTCACTGTAATGGAGCATCCGCCCCTTCAGACTCCCAATTCTGGAGTAAAACTGCTCTCTCTCAAGCCACCAGTGATAACCTAACTGCTGGATCCACTGAGTCCTCCTCAAGCCTGCTGGATGGCTGGACACCACTGCACCATCTGACACGTTCAAAGTCCTATCCGTTTCTCTTTTCCCCAATTCTGTTGTTTCCCAGGCCTCCTTCTGTCTCCATGGTTAACCACTCTCCTTCCCTAACCTCAAGGAGCTCTCAGACTCAGCTAGGCAAGACAAGACCCTCCCAGTGGCTAGGCTGTAATAACTGGTTACAGGTCTGCTCCCACTAGGAAGCAAGGTCTTGCCCATTTTTGATTCTCCAGCACATGGTTAAATGCCTGAAACTTCACCTGCTAGAAGCTCAATATGTTGGATAAGTGAATAAATTAATGGAAGAATGAACAAGTAGAATCCAACTACTTTACTTCTTCCCTATCCTTTCCAAAATGTATAGCAATTATTTGTATGAAAATTAGCAAATGATGAGTAGCCAAGTGAATGGTTGGCTAACTGATTGACTTTCAAACTCTGTGACTTCCCCTCTGATTAGTAACTGGACTTCTAATCCAGAAATGAGACATAATTACTGGTCTTGACAGCACAACTGGTTGCCATGGCAACCTCAAATGTTTGGGGTTCTAGGGACCCTATGTGTATAGTTGGGAAACAATCACTTTTTTTCACCACTCATTGCTGACTCATAAAGAGAACTGGGATGTTTTTGTTTTGCCCCCTGTTGCTTTATTTCCTGGATGTTCTCTTTTTCAAAAAATTCAAAGAGTAGGATTATTTTAAAGTAGGTAGTGAGCATGAGAAACAGAGGATGCTGTTATTTCTTAGACACAAACATGGCATACAACATGCTTTCTGGAAGGGGCCAACGTCATGATGTATATGATATGAGCATAAGGGATTTGACAAGCCCCTAGGGTAATCTAATTCCATGTATTGGAGTGCAGAAGCATGGAGTTTATGGACTTGTTTATGGCATCAGGACCTGAATCTAAGAGATGTTCAGGGTATGTAGGCTCAGAATCCAAACGAAGTTACAGTCTCCCTCTCCTATTCATTTGGCCTCCTTGAGGCATTGACAAGGTTGGAAACAAGAAGGAGCCAGGGACACATATTCCAGGTGCACATATTCTGAATGACTCAGATGGGCAGTCCAGAGGAGCAAATAAAGAAGAGCATGAAGGAGGGATCAGGAAGGAGAAAGCATTGCAGGCAACTAGCAATGGTCAAATTTATTCAGGCTGCCAAAGGTGATCCCTGGTTTCCAGCCCTGCCCCTGACACTCCTGAACATTTCCAACCCAACAACCTGGGCTCCACCCAAGAACTATGCCAAGAATGCCTAAGGGCATTCCTTGAGGATGGGAGAGGACACACCACTAACAGAGGATGGAGAGAGAGCAGCTAGTGGCACTACCCAGGTTGGTCCTCCCCATGGCATTGAATCCCTGAGATGGTGAAAGAATCCCGAATTCTCGGATTCTTCTTCTTGAATCCCAAGAAGAGAGGCAGTAACTGAAGGCTGGGGGTGAGGATGGGAAGGGCAATAATAAGCATCAGGCACTGAAGCTGGGGTGTGACTAGGAAGATGCCCATGGTTGTGTGCAGAGGACACACACACAGAGGGGACTCTCTGTGCTACCACCCAGAGGGGACTCTCCTTCTCCCATCCACCCACAGACACCTGGATGACTCCTAAGTCCCACATCTAGCCCTTGGGAGTCAGATACCAGGTCCTAACCTGAGTGGCTCACAGGGAGACAGCAATGCACCCAAAGCTGGAACCCAGAAGAAGGTTGAGGGCATTGATAAGGGAGCTGCATGAGCTTTATTTCCTTCCTCCTCTCTGTCTCTCTCCTCCTTTGTTTCCTGAAGGTACTGCCCCAACACAGTCTGATGCACTTCTGAGGGCCCAAATATTCTCCATTGGATATCTTTTAGGGCTCATATGTGCAGAAAGTAATAGAAAGTAATGCAATTCCAGCCAAAGGGGAACTCCTTCCATGAAGAGCTGGGGTCAGGAGAGAAAGGGCCGCTTTAGGATGCCTTTGAGAAGCTGGGGGAAGAAGCTTGAGGGTAGCATCCATTTCAACCATCAAGGGCTCCCTATGATTACAGAGGCCTCAGGACTGGGGTCCAGGTGTCTCTACTTCCTGCACCAGACAACAGCACATTTCTCAAAGACCAGGTGCTATCGGATGTTAGCAATGGTGGGGCCCTAGTCATTAGTGTGGTCAAGGAGCCCTTCCCATGTAGAGGGTAGGAAATATAAAACCAACCCTCATGCATTGCTTGGGATTGCAAAGTGCTGCAGCTACTTCAGAAAATGGTCTGGCAGTGCCTCAAAATGTTAGAGTGACCCAACAATTCCACTCCTAGGTAGAGACCCCAAAGAAATGAAAACCCGGGGATCCATGGGTGGCTCAGCGGTTTAGCGCCTGCCTTTGGCCCAGGGCATGATCCTGGAGTCCCGGGATCGAGTCCCACATCGGGCTCCCTGCGTGGAGCCTGCTTCTCCCTCTGCCTGTGTCTCTGCCTCTCTCTCTCTCTCTCTCTCTCTCTCTATCATGAATAAATAAATAAATATTTTTTTAAAAAAGAAATGAAAACCCAAGTCCACTTGTACACAATACTTACAGTAGCTGTATTCACTGTGGCCAAAAAGTGGAAGCCACCACAATGTCCATCAACTGAAGAATGAATAAACAAAATGTGATATATCTATGGGATATTACTCAGCAATAAAAAGAAATGGAGCTCCGGTACATGTTAAACATGATGAACCAACCTCCAGTGAAAGAAGCCAGATCCAAATATGAAATGTCCAGAAGAGGCCAATCTATCGAGGCTGAAAAGAAATTAGTGGTGGTCTCTCACGGTGGTGGATGCAGGAAGGTGAGGAGGGAAATGGAAATGGGGAGTGGCTGCTGATGGCTTCAGCATCTCTTTTGGATCAAATGAAACCTTTTAAAATCAGATTCGTAAAAGTTTCACAATTCTTAAAAAAAAAAAAAAAGGACGGCTGGGTGTCTCAGTGGTTGAGCATCTGCTTTCAGCTCAGGTCGAAATCTTGGGGTCCTGCAATTAAGTCCTGAATTAGGATCTCCACAAGGATCCTGCTTCTCCCTCTGCCTATGTCTCTGCCTCTCTCTGGTGGTCTCTCATGAATAAATAAATAAAATCTTAAAAAACAACAACAACATTGATTGTAGAGTGTGAACACATGACTCTATGGTATGTAAGTTATAGCTCATGCTATTTTTTTAAGTAAATAAACAAATATAAACTCCACCTGGAATGCTCAAACCAAAAAAGTAGCAAGACTTGTTTCCTGCAGGAAATCTCTGGAAGTTTCAATTTTTACTTGAACAGACAGCGTTTTCCCACCACGGATACTGCCAAGGCCTCTCTGCAGGTAGTATCATGGGGAGCACAGGGCTAGGAAGTGAGGCAAGAGAGGGCTGTGGGAGAAGAATGGCACATGGGAAGTACCCTTCAGACCACAGGCTAGCAAACTATGGCCATGGGCAAAATCTGGCTTGCTGGGCAGCCCGGATGGCTCAGCGTTTAGCGCCGCCTTCAGCCCAGGGCGTGATCCTGGAGATCCAAGATTGAGTCCCGCGTTGGGCTCCCTGCATGGAGCCTGCTTCTCCCTCCTCCTGTGTCTCTGCCTCTCTCTCTCTCTCTCTCTCTCTCTCTCTGTCTCTCATGAATAAATAAATAAATAAAATCTTTTTAAAAAAAAATCTGGCTTGCTGCCTATGCTTATAAATAAAGTTTTACTGAGACACAGACGCATTCATCCATTTACATGTTGTCCGCGGCTGCTCCACACACTCTAAAGACAGAATAGCTGCAACAGAGACTGTATGGCCTGCAAAGCCTGAGTCATTTACTACTGTGCCTTCACGGAAAAAGTTTGCTGACCCCTGCTCTAGACTCACAAGCCTAGGGTCTTGCTACTTCAATATGGTCCACACAATAGCACAACTACCGAGGAGTCTGTTAGAAATGCAGAATCTCCGGCTGCCCCAGACCTGCTGAATCAAAATCTGTACTGTGTTACTTAGTTGTGTTAGTGCAAAAAAGCAGATGCCAAGACTGGATTCATGTACAAAATTTCATTAGGGGAGACAACTCGGAGAAAGAATAGGGTGGGCGGGTGCCTGGAAAGGCTGGGATAGCCCTCGGTCCGTCCTGTCAGTCTGACCTTGAAGGAAGGAAAGAGGGAGCAGAGGTACAGCGGAAGCTGTTCAGACACAGGAATGTTCTGCAAGCCCTTTGAGAGTCTTGAAGCCAGAGTTGGCTGTCAGAGATGCCCTGATGCTCAGGAACTGGTTTGCTTTATCCTCACCACACCAAAGTGTATGTGGCCTCAGTGCAAATGTCGTGATGAATTCAGAGCATAGCTCCTGGGGTCTCTGGTCAGTGAAACAGCCAGCAGTTGGAGGCCTGTGAGGCTTATCCTCAGTACAACCACTGCAAGGCATGTGCCCATGGCATCCATTGCATTTTAAGAATCCCGAGTGATCTCTATCAATATTTAAGGTGAGAAGCAATGCTCTAGAGCGTGAGTTGGCAAACTTTTTCTTTTCCCCACAAAGAGCCTCCAGTGCAGAAAGTTCCTCTCACCATTCTTCTCATCCCTAATGGGCATACAGCAATCTAAATTTCTATTTTATGTCTCCTACAAATGTAACTGAGAGCCTAACACTGTGCTAGGTATTTTAGGATGACAAAAGTGAATCAGATATGCATCTGGCTCCTGGGGAACTTTGAGTAGATAGAAATGAGACATGTACAGAACTGATAAGGCAGGAAGCAACACGTACCCCCAGAAACCACCTGTGAAGGGCTGTGGAAGCTATGTGAGCTCACCCTCACATAGGAATCTGGGAAGGCTGTACAGTCAAGGGGCTCAGCTGTTAGCCAGGAAAGGGGCAGAGTGACAGGTTTCACTTCTAACAGTAGACATTGTTCCCCTTCTGGAGGGGCATACAGGCACAAGATCAAAACCCCTCATGTGCAGATGCTAACTTACAACCATCAGGGCACATGGCTTGTCTACACAAGCATGTGCATGTATCTCATTCTCACCAGAGAAGGCAAACCCACCCCCCAGAGACCAACATCAGCCCTCACATCCATAGTTCTTCCATGCAAAGGGTAGGGGTGCTATAGCTTTGTTGCACACCTGGGCCCTAGTCAGGGAGCAGAGCTGTAATGTGGAACGAAATGCATAATTTGCCAGGGTGCCATGAGGGCAAGCACTGTGACTTTGATCATTGCTATGACATAGGAAGAGGCAGCTGAGGAGGATGGTCACAGAATCCTCATCCTGAGGAGCTCTGTAACAGGTATGTACGTGGCTCTTCCGCTCCCATTAAGACTGGATAAAGTGGGAGAGAGCACACATGGTCCTTCTGTTCAATTCTCCTCACATCCATGCTGACACTTCTAAGTGCAGGATCTGTCTTCTGTGAAGCTCCATGTCCACACTAGTGAAACTTCTTACCCTGAGTACACAGCTCCCTTGTTGGGAGAAGGGGATGTCTTGACATCCCATAAAATTGCATTTTTCAGATGTCATTCAAAATATACCCAAAAAAGCCATCAAAGTGCTCTAAACAAGAGGTTTTAAACCCATGGCAGTAGACACTGGCCATCAAGCAAATCCAAAAAGCTCTGAAAGTTATGTAAACTATGTGAATATGTACATTTCTCTGGGGAGTAAGCATAGCTTTCATCAGATTTTCAAAAGAGTTTGTGATGCCAAAAAAGCTTTAGTGCCATTGTCCAATTTATTCAAAATAGTACTGCTCAGGGTAAAAAGAACACATGATTTTTTAAAAATTGAATTCTTTTAGGCATCTGATTCTACAGTGTTCTCAATCATCTTGAAACCATCTCGTGAAAAATCCTATTTACCATCATTCCTATTTCACAGATTACCTAACTAAATTCCTAAGAAATTAAAATGAATATTCTGGCGTAAGGAAAAATGATAGGTTCTGGGTAGAATCAAAGATAAGTAGGGTAACACCCACTGCTCTTAGTGATGACTGTCTCCCGCTGTTAATACCACGTCGTACATAAGTACCAGGAGCCAAGCCCTGTGTTGGGCACTTTGCATATGTGACTTATTTAAACACCATAATGATTCCGTAAAGACCTTATCTCATTCCTCGATCTGAGGAATCCAAGGTTCAGAAAAGTTCAATGGGTGGCCAAAGATCAGAGCCCTAATAAGTGTCTGAGATGAGATCTGATTCCAGGTCTGCCTGACTTCTCAGTTCTGTACTCTGAAACTTGGATCCTCAGAAGAGAACTGGTCTTCAAGTTAGGGACAGTTTCTTAGACATCTTTGTATTCTCCGCGGTGCCTTGCAGGCTTTGTATGGCAAGGCACTCAGTAAATATTTGTTGAATGAAGAAACACGGACTTGGGCTCTAATCCTGCCATGGACTTACTCAGTCTCCTGCAACTTGGAGCTGCAGGTGGTTACTCAGCTGGGCAACTGCAGGGAACATTTGAAATCAATTACGGGTGAGGAGGAACCCATTAAAAGTTTCTCTTCTGTGTATGTTGGGGTTGAAGGAGGGGAAAGGAAGCTGAGAAGGAGGGAACAGGATGGTTTCAGGGTTGGGTGCTGGAGCTTAAGGATTTCCCATCAGGATGGGACAGAATTTGGCTTCTGTCCACTGCTGAGTTCCAACAACCCAACCAAATAGGCTGGTGACCTCAGGTTACTCCTCCATGGCCCCACCTCCCTAAATTTCCAGGTCCCTGCATCCTTACTTTCATGGAGGCCCGTATGCCAGAGCAGTCCTACACAGTCCACTCCCACCTCCTACTGCCCTCATCCAGAGCACAGGCAATAGGCAACTTTGGAAGGCCTAAGCCTGGGGTGGTGGGGGACACCATCACATCCCCTCTAGGGGCCAGAAAGAACTTCAGCACCTAAAGTCTGTGAGGCCTGCATTGTTCCTGGCCCTGAATAAAAGGATTCCAGCAATCCATTCTGGAATCTAACTTCTTATTTTGGAAGAATGTGGGAGTTTAGGGTGGAGGGAGGAAGTAACTAGTTGATTTTGTTTTACTAGTTCCTGCAAGTGCAAGTCAGTTACAACCCCCAATACCACTTTAGCCCTTTCACATAGGCCCTGCAAAAAGACCTGTATGAAGCCAACCCTAAGGGATGCCTACCAACAACACTCTGGGAGGGGATGATAAAATACAGTCCAGAGGCCAGGACAGGGATGGCATTCCAAGAAACCAGACACATTCCCCACTACGTGGCTTCCAGAGTCACCTACTCTCCTATGCATGAAGCAACACTGCCACCTAGTGCCCCCTGTGAGAAGTATTCCCTGAGGCCCCACATCACAGGGGGGTTCCCTCACAGTGGCCAGTAGAATTGAATTGCTTAAGGTATCTTCTGAAGGCAAAATGCCCCAAGTTTGGGACATTGAGAACTGAGATGCTGAGTCTAAGGAGATAGAAGCTGAGGTTGGAGGGCCATTGGAAAAGAGTTTAGGGTCCAGTCTTGCAGCATCTCAGATAATTCTCATTGGAGCAACAGAACTTCAAAGGCTGGATTAGGTTTAGCTCCCAGGAACATGATCCAGTTGTTATTTTGCACAGGTGAAGGCCCACCAGCACAGGAACAGGCAGTGACCAGCTACAGGACCAGGGCTGGGTAAGAGAGGGCAGACGGACTGGTCTGTTGATAAGAGTGAGTAAATTCATGTAAATCAGAGACTTTTAAACCTGAGGGGGACTGCCTTTGGCCACCTCACAGCTCTAAGCCATGGGACCCATGGGCGAAGTAAGGACATGAAGCACAGTGAGTAGACGAAGACTTATGCCCTCGGGAGCCCGGCCACTAAAATCCTGAAGAATGAAGGCTTTGTTCTCAGCCCCCATCTTTCCCAGACTTTTACCCTAGATCTTTCCTGAATATGTTCTGATGTGTGCAAGCCTAAGGTAAGCTACAGGAAGTTAGGTGGAGAGGAGCCTGACCTGGGTATTCCCCACCCTCGGTGCTCCTGGTGTGGACCTAAAGGGGAAATACCAGTACACCACAGGGGCCACTTTGATTTGAAGAGAAAGAAGCCTCAGAGGCTAGACTTTCGGCAAAAGACTTCCTGCCTAATTTTACATGCTTCTAGAGGCAAGAGAGTTCAGAGGGACACTGGAGAAGGATCTGAGCGTGTGCACTGTGGCCAGGGTCGGTAGGAGGGGGGCCAGGTGACTGGGGAAGGACAAGTGGGGCAAGGGACAGAGATGTGGGTGGGGGGTGGGGAGGCAGGTGAGGCACAACAAGCAATGCTATAACTAGAATCAGCTCTCAATGCTATTCTGCAGAGCACAAGACGAGACATGGAAGGTATAGGACAGAAGTCAGGTACCCACTGTCCTGAATTTGTTCCCTCAGGTTTGGCTTTTAATAACTGAGAGCCTCTGAGAACTTCGCTCATATATTCCTGTTGGATCCTTCTCTGATTTTTCACAGCCAGGGAACTGATCCCAGGTCCCTCTGTTGCTACTGCAGGAGGAGGGGTGAGTGGAGCCGTGGGTCTTGGTCTAGACTGCAAGCACACAGTCTCCCTGGCAGATGGGTACTAGGAAGCGAGATTAGGCAGCAAGAAGATGTCATCTGGGAAAAGCTGTGAAGCTGCCAACTCTGATCAGATAATCATCTCATTATTTCTTCCATTTGGCCCCAGAATAAGGATTTCCTTCTACTTTTTCTCTGCCCCCACCTATCTTACAGCCCAGCCCCTTCTCTCTCCCCTCCCCTCACGCCCTCTCTCCCACCCAAAAATAAAATAAAGCAAAACCACAAGACTCTAGAGTGCTCAGTGTCTGGGAATCCCAGCTTCCAAAGGAGAAATCACAGCCAAAGAGGGGGAGACAGTGTGTCCAGGAGGGATGTTCCAGCAACACCCCATTGAAAGAGGCTCCCTCCTTCCAGATTTCTTTCTCCAGTCTGAAACTTATTTGCAGGCATCCAGCAACCTGAGAAGTTTTTCATTTGGGGAGTTGTCAAGCACTTCAGGAGCTCTAGGGTTCCATTCCCACTTGGCCTCTGGCACACTTGTCATTGGTTTTGGTTTCCCAACCAATGTAAATGGGACTGGCAAACATCAAAGGGCATTGTAGATAATACAAATTAATGAGATTGAGATAGATCTACAACATGCCTAGCCTTGTGTGAGGTTCTATCATGGGGGGAATCCAAAGGGATAATGAGACAGTAAGCAATGACCTGTCATGTCTAACCCTCGCCCCTTGCTTGAAACCAAACCCCTCCCCCCGCTTCCTGCCCCCATAAGGCAAGGGAGATAATTATTCCTAATGCTATCCTTTTCTTTGTCCTTCTGGGTGACTTTCCTTGAAAGCCAAGATCTGGGTATAGCAGAAAACACTATAGGTAATGTTCTGGGATATTAGCTGTGATCAGAACCATAGTTACACACGGTTCCCTTTTAGGTCTTTCGTGCAGAAGCCAGGGCTAGACACCGGGATCCTGGCTTGTGAGTGCTCATCTTTCCCAGCTGATGATGCTGTTCTTAGGCTAGATACATGATTGTTAGGACCAGTAAAGGGACCCCAGGACCTGGGCCAGAGAGTAGCATTCTGCTAAGTTCCAGGGCTGCTCAAAGAAGAGAGAACCACCAGGGCTTAAGGCTGTGCACCTGGAAGCCCTGTTCTCCTGTGGCCTGGCCCCACCCATGCCTGGTTCACTGTGTAAGTCCTGGTTCCGACATGTAGTGTCAAAGTTGCCCTGGTCTCTCAGACTGAACTACGAGAAATGGAGCATGACACCTCTTCCCCACTGACAACAAACCAAAGATCTTTCCCTTTAAAGAGGGGTAAGGATCGAGCTGAAGGTCTCCTAAGTGCAAGCAAGACGTATAGAACCACATGAGATCAATACTCATTGGGACAAATGCTCTTGTGGTTAGAGAGTCATTATCGTAGTTGATGTCTGGAGTCCGGCTGTGCTGATGAATAAAGGCCCTTCCCCCCTCCCTCCCTGGCCAGCACCTCCTGGCTCTCCTGCCCCTGTCCCCTTCCTCTCCTCGGCCCCCTATGTCTAATCCAGGCAAAAGTAAAGCCAGCTGTACCCCCAAGGACCACAGAAAGCCCAGGAGTGGGCCATTACCTGCAATGATGGCTGGATTGTTCTGTCCTCCCTCTGGTCTCACCCAGGCTTCCACTGTGAACGCCTCCCGGGGAATCGCAGCCAGCACTTCTGGACGCAGCAGCAGCCGCCCCCGCCTCCCCGAGAAGTACAAGACAGGCAATCCTCCGTGGGGGTTAAAGGTCTCTGCTTCCCGGGAGGGGTCCCCTCCATTCTTCTGGATGCTGTCCTCGGCCAGACTGGTCCTGACACCATGTACAAGGGGATGCTTAGGCCAAGACTGGAAATGCCAGGGAGAGACACCGGGGTCTCCCAGCATGCCCCCAGCTTGCCCCTTCACCGCCTGGCGACGATGCCTGGTCTTGGCTCGGCCTTTCCTTCGGCTCTCTGGTTGGGGTTCCTTTGGGCCACGAATGGTGGTGGCATCCATGGCTGAGCGCTCCTGAGTCTCAGCCTCACCTGGAATCTCCTTGGATCTTCTATCGCCAAGATAAGTGTCATTGTCTCCCTGCAGCTCGGACCACCTATTAGAACCATGCCGGGCCCACAGGGTAGCTGGCTGCTCAGCTTCACCCCTCAGCCCTACACTTCCAGCTGGGCTCATAGCCATGCCCCCTGTGGCATCTGGCTTACTGTGTCCTGCCTGGGGGCTTCCCTGCCCCCCCACAGGGTAGGGCCTCAGGTGGTCCCCAGGCCTGCTGGGGTAGACCCCAAAGAGGTGATTCTGGGGAGCAGCTCTGGGTCTTCGCAGCTTGGCCCCCAGCCAACAGCGTTCTCCTTCTGACAGCACCTGGCTCAGGTGTCCCCTCTGAGCCAGGGATCTCTTGCGCGTCCAGCCCGGCTCCAAGCTGGCAGTACTGAGTGCCCATCCAGCCAGAATCACCAGGCTTATTCTCAGGATCTTTAGGCACATCATACCTCCCCCAGCTCTTTATATGGAACCAGAAGTCAACTTCTGGGTACCACACAGGAATGATGGGGAGAAGAGAAAGAGACGGCGAGCAGTGGATTCGCAGTCACCAGGGAAACTGTTTTGTTCACGGACCAAACTTTTAGGAGCAGCCCCAAAAGAGTGCCTCTTCTGGCTACCGATGATGAGTGCTGTGCTTCCCTCTCCCTTCTCCCTTGACCTGGCTCTCCTGGCTCTAGTTTTGTCCTTGCAGAACAAAGTTCATTTCTCTGGGTTCCTTGGAACCTCCTCCCAAAGAGCTCAGGTTTCTTTCTTTCTTTCCTTTTTTCTTTTGGTCCCTTCTTCAATAGCCCCTCCCCCCGCTGGTACTAGAAGAGGGACACACAGACAGCAGCCAAATCCTCCCAAACACACACTCCCTCCCAAACCGGTACCACTCCCTACCTGAAGTCATTAAAGAGACACTTATCTTCTAATTTTCATTTCTTCCTCCCTTTTCCTGCCCTAAGGGTTCAGTTCTTTCTGGAGCCCTCCACCTAAGATACCTCCACCTTCAAACAAATCGCTGAAAGAACTTGCATACAGAAATACCGAATCTGATGCTTAGATCTCAAATTGCAAAGGGAACGTGAGGGACACAGAAATCCAAGCTGGTACTTAGCTTTTGCTCTCCAGAGGTCCTCCTCAGCCAGATCCCCATCCAGCTGCCAGTGTGCCTGTTCAGGTCACAGTGTTTCCCTCAGCCTGGTGCTTGGGCTTTGGAGCGCGGCGGGTTTTTTATTCCCCTTCCAACTTGTTGGTATGTTGCAAGTCTCCGTAAAGTTCTCCTTGGGGATGCCAGTCTGGTGTCCTAATAACCTTATAAGTCTGAGAGCCCTTGACTTCACCTTCGGGGTGTCTTGTGGGTCCCTGGGAAGATGGGAAAGAGAGTGAGAAGAGCATGTACTTCGGGGAACCTGTTCTCTCAGCGCCTCCTGCTTTCCTCTCTCCCTCTCTCTCTGCCTGTAATTATCTTCTTGTTTGTTTCATTTAAAGACAATGATGATGTCAAAGCTAATAAGTTCGGTGCATCACTCCACCTACTCCCTGTCCCCTCCTTCCTCCTGAAAACCTCCCCACCTCACCGAGGCACAGGGGACAGACGCTACTTCTGGTTTCCCCAGTAAAACATCTCGGGCTTTCTCCTTCAGCAGCCGCAGCCTACACAATCAATAGCAATCAATACTGTCTTGGAGCACTCTTTTCGGTGTGTATTCTCTCTTTCTCTCTCTCTCTCTCTCTCAGACACACACACACTTGCACATGTGTTGTGAACAGATCTGCTTACTGTCGAATAAACCCCCACCAGCCATTCAGGGAACACTTGCTTCTCTTTCTTTGTTTTGCCACAAGCCTCCTGTATTTCCCCCCTCTTTCAATCATTTGGGATTCAAAAGAACAATACCTCAAATTCACTTTACACTGGACATTGGGAGAAAGGAAAAATCAATTAGCCCGCCTTAAGAAGCATTATGTGGGAATGCTATGAATTCGCACTACACAGTCTCTTTTATTCACTCTGAAGTTTCTCACTCGGAAGTTACTAAAAGTCACCATATGCTGAGTGAGCAAATAAACAAATGAGATGCTCAAAATAAGTAGTTTACAAAAGTGAACAGCTAGACACAAGCAATGATTTTTTCAATTGATTTGAAATGAATGGAGAGGATGGGGAAGTAAATAACATGACTCCAGCCTCTGCAATGTTTGCCCAGAGGCAGGCTATGTCTGAGTCCCACCCCCTGAACACACGGACGTGTACATACACTCACGAACGTATGCACACACAGAGAGCATGCTTCTGAATTCTCGACACAGGTGAGGATGTTTGACCACAGGTGGGCACATAAAACAGGTAGAGAAATACATTGGGTCCTTCCTTACTAGGAAAAATTACTCACGGTTCTAAAATCCCTGCTTGTGCTGCCCACACCTAAAACATGCAGCCCACATACTCTGGAGTGAGATCGCAGTGCCCCTTGTGCCTCGAGACTTCCCCTCGTCTTCTCAACTCCTCCAGCCCTGACTGGTCTGCTTCTGACATACTGTGCCCTAATCACCCACTCCCTGGCATGCCCAGCTTCCCTCTGCAGCATCCACTGGAGCCTCAAAGCAAGTCCCCAAAGAGGAGATCGATTCAGGCACGTGGACATTACTAAACAGAAAAGCCCTCGATCCTAGACTGTCCTCTTCCCTTGTTTTCTTATCTCCCTTCACTCCTTCTGACTTAGTCCTTTCTTTTTCTTTTTTTTTTTCTCCCCTCTGAAGCAGCTCAAAAGAGTTTGAGGCTTTGGAAGGGAGTAGAGGGAGAGGTAGAAAAGACAGAGAAGGGGGGGCAGGGAGAAGGGAAGAAAAAGGGAGGGGGGGCAGAGAGAGAGACAGAAAGAGAGAGAGAGAGAAACAGCAGGAAAGACCAGAAGGAAAGAGAGGAACCTTAGTGTAAATGAAGAAAAGATACTCAGGTAAGGAAAGAAGAAAACTTCCCCCTCCTTCATGCCACCCCCATGACCCTCAGAAAAAGGTTCCATACCATTCATTTCAGGAAGGAGGGATTACACAGCAAGGAAGGATTCCGCCTGCTTTTCTGCCCCTGTTAATGTGTGAATGATCTTGTAGTCCCTATAGGGCTGTCCTGGCTCTCAGCTGCTAGTAATCCATTCATAAGGTTTCAAGAAGCTATACAAAACTCAAGCTTCCAGTTTAGTTTCTCTCTCTCCCCTTCATTCCTTTGCTCACCACTCTCCTTCAGCTCTTGGCAGTCCAAAGTTTAAAAAAAAAAAATGTTGAACCATTTCTGTGTTTTCCTCCTGTTGTAACTTTTGCTGTGACATCATAACCCTGCCCACCAACACCCCACCTCTCGCTCTCCTTTCCATCCCCCCTCCATCAGCCCCAGGCCCCCCAAAGCACCCTCCCCACGGAGAAGAAGGGCTCCTGTCAGTTCCAACGTGTGAAAACACAAAGCTACTAGAAGGTGCCCCCCTCCCCTCCGCCCCCCTCCCCTCTCCCCCTCCCTGCCTTACCCACCGCTCAGCCACGGCTCTCTCAAGGCTTGTAACAATGATCCCATCTGTTTGACATGTGCGGAAAGGTGGGCTGGATTCAAGTAATCTGTCAAGTGGATCAGATAAAAACCACAGCAGCCCCCTCCTCAATTCCATCACACACACTTGCACATCACACCCCAGCCAAAGTGTGAGAGAAGTCAGACGTGCACAGCACCCACCCTGGATGCCAGGGAGGGAGACACCACACGTGCCAAAGGCAACGCACATTTATATATACATGAATTTTGTGGCTTGTTTGTTTAGGACAAACACCGGCGCCCCAAGCCCCCAACGCCTCTTCTCCAAGTCCTGCCACTCCGCAAGTGCACAGACTGGAAAGCTGGTAGACTCTGTTTTGAAATCTCCAACGAGAGGGTTTTTCCCCCTTTTTTTCACTCCAAAGCACTATCTGTGGCGATCAGACTCGAGCAGGGTTGCCAGCAAATGCAGGAGGCCCCTTCTAGGGTACAGGCTTTCAAACCAGCGAAGCCAGAGGGAATGGATTTAAGGACACACAGCAGGAGCTGGCTGAATTTATTTTATTTTGACGGGGGTAGCTGGGGGAGGAATATCATTTCTGAAATGCCCAAGCAATGAAGGGAGAGGATATGGATTTCTTAAACAGTTTTTGCAAGAGGAGCGGTGTCTGGTGCTGCAGGTAAATCTATAAGGCGAGAAATTGGAGCTTAAGAGATAAACAGGGACGGGGAGGGAGGGACGGGGAAGGAGGCAGGAGAAGGGAGAGGGGCAGGGGATGGGGACCTGGGGACCGGAGAGAGGGCGAGAAGGGGAGAGGGACAGAGGGGCGAGGGGAAAAGAGCAGGAAGGGAAGGGACAGCAGGCAGGAAAGAGGAGGGAAAGGGGAGGGAGGGGGAGGGGAGGGTTGAAGAGGGAAGGAGTGAAATGGAAGGAGGAGGGGTGGGGGCGAGGGGAAGAGAGAAGAGTCTGGAAGGAGGAAGGACTGAAGAAGAAAAGCGGGGAAGAGAGGAGGGAAGAATGAGACCGAGAGGAAGGAAAAACAAGGAAGAGGTGGTGAGGCACAGAAAATATGGAGACCGGAAGGCAGGCAGATCCATGATGGTTAAATACAGGGAAACCAGAGGGGCAGGTGAGGAGAGCCATTGCAAAACAAGGCAGGGCTTGGGTTTTCTGCACAGAAAACAAAGGAGGGGCTCACTCCAGTGATCAGACACGTTCTAGAAAAGCAGATTGCCAGGGTTCAACATTGTCTCTTTAAGTGAAGCCCCATTTCCTCCTCCTTCCCTGCCTACATCCTTCCTCCAACACCCACCTCCACTTCCCTTCATCCACTTTTTGTTTCCAGTATTATCTTCCCCTGGAGAATTCTCTCCAGGAAAATTCAACACCTATCACCCTTCCTTCACCCCGCCCAAAAAAAAAAACCCACCCTTAATACTTAGTGGCCCCTTTCTTTGCTCCTGTCCACAGAGGGCCCTGACTCCTCTAAAGACTAGGCTGTTTGTGACCATCTGCTCTTTGTCTCAACCCAAATTATACTATGTTTCCCTTAAGCCCAGGACGGCAGGCTGTTCCGCTTGTACTTGCTGCCATAGTGGGGCTGGTCAGTTTCCATTAGCATTGTCATTATTATTATTAAGAGTCTTGGAGCACAGGGAGGAGCCAGTCCATGTTGGCATCCACCTGCAGTATAGAGCACTAGAGGGGGGAGAGAGAGAGAGAGAGAGAGAGAGAGAGAGAGAGAGAGATAGGGGCTGGGAGAGGGACCCCTTAATATGGTCAATGATCCTCTCTGACTTTCTGATTCCAAAATCTGATCCCTTGAGGGAAAAGCTCAGCTGGGAGCCAGCCAGGGAGTGTAGTAATAAAAGCCTCCCAGAACACAACCAAATGCAGTATCTATATATAGGAGCCGGATCTGTTTTCGCTACTTGCAGTCTAAAATGACACCCGGAAACAAACATTTCAGCAATATGTTTATTGGAATCTTATTCAGCTAGTGCTGGAAAGAGTGAGCTTCTCTGAAGGATTTCACTCGAAGGCTCAGGGCTGTTGCTTTCTGTGCCCCTTGATCCGGTGCTCAGAGCTGGGAGTCAGTGGCTCTATCATTCCTGGGGTCCTTTGAGATGCCTTCAGGGTGACCTACTACAGCCCCCTCTTTTATGGGTAGGAAACAAGAGAGAAGTCACACAAATAACAACAGGGCTAGACACAGTATCCAGTTCTCCTGAATCCCAGTCCGGGTTTTCCCTCCTCTGCAAGCATGCACCTGTGTCTTGCTGTCTTGGTATCCACATGCCAGTTGGATGGGAGGATGATATCAAAGACTGGCCTCTCCTGATCCACATCCAGGCAATATACGTTGATCATATGTGTTCTGTAACTCAGAATCATACAGCACTCAGAAGGAAACACAAATTTGCACTTCCAACTCCTTCCTGGGTGTTCTGAGCCAAGAGAGGCCCTATCTTTTTGTCAAACTGTTTGGTTCTCTGTGTTAGATAATCATTTTTTTTCCCCACAACACTATTCTATTATACATTATCAATGTTGATGGTAGTGTTTTGCAGAGTGCCTTTCACCTATATACATCAAAGCATTTCATCCATAGGTTAGGTTTCCCCACCCCTTGGTAGAAGCGACATGTCAGAGATCTATTTCCCTTGTTGACAGTCCCTATTGGGAAAGTGTTTCTTGTAACATTTCGAGCCTTGGGACCAGCTTGCGGAGCCCTTTGGCTGAGGAGAGTTTCACAGTGATGCTAGATCTTGCTTTGCTCATCAGGGGCAAAGAAGCTCTACAGGGTTTATGCTCCAATCATCATTGCCTTTCCAACTGGAGTCTGTTCAAAAGACAATCTCATAACAAGCATAACAAGAAGACTATATAACTTGCTTCTCCTTTGAGCTAATGCACATCTGTGTGTATTCTTTCTTCCTGTCTATAACATACAAATGCAAGGCAAGTGTTGAGTCCATTTTACAGATTAACACCCTGAGGCTAAAAGCTAAACAACTTACCGAAGGGCCTACAGACACTAAGACTGCAGCCAGAACAAATCTTCAATGTATTATGCTGAAGTGGAAGAAACCAAACTCAAAAGGCCACATCCTGAATGACACCATTTATATGACAGTCTGGAAAAGGCAAAATGACAGAACAGATCAGTGGGGGTCAGAAGCTGGTAATTGGGGGAGAAAAAGTGAATACAGAAAGCACAAAGGGATCCTGGGGTGATGAGGCTGTTCTTTACCTTGATCATGGTGATGATGCATGACTATGCATTTGTCAAAACTCAAAGCAGTGTGGACTGAAAAAGGTAACTGTACATAAATTATACCTCTGTAAACCAGAGGTAGTGGGTAGAGAGAAAATTGGAGCCAGAGGTAAGGCCAGGGTCTTTTGATTCTGAATATAGTGTTCTTCTATCTACATCCTGCAGGTGTCCAAAGACCAAAGGAGTGTGTGACTGCTTGGTCGGGGATTGGGGCCGCTCTGTACCTAAACTCTCCACTGATCGGCTCACCCAGCCCCTCAGGGCACCTGTGGAAGCAGACTGAGCAGAGCAGAGCTGGCTTCTGGTCCCAGCTCCATCAACCCAGATGACCCCCACACACCAAATAACCAACTGCCACATGAGCATTGGCCAATATCCAAGCCCCTGCTCTGCCATTCGATAACTGCCACACCTTGGGCAAGTTAATGAGCTTCTCAGAGCTGTCCATAAAATGGGGAGATCAGAATAGAAGACCTCTGAGCTTTCTTAGAGGTCACACTAGAGATACTCTAATTTCCAGCCCAACACTCTTCTAATTGTTTAGAAAATTGTTTGTAATTGTTAAAGAAAAAAGTGGGGGACACCTGGGTGGTTCAATTGGTTAAATGTCTGACTCTCGGTTTCAGCTCAGGTCATGATCTTGGGATTGTGGGATTAAGCCCCACATCTGATTCTGTGCTCAGCAAGAGAGTCTGCTAGAAGATTCAGTCTGACTGCCCCTCCCCCAACTTGGGCTAGCCCGTACTCTCTCTCAATAAATAAATCTTTTAAAAAATAATTTTTAAAATTTAACAAAATTAAAAATAAAAAAATAACCAGCCAGTGCTGGTTAAATATCTTCCTATAAATATCTCAGACACTTAGGCATACATTAGCAGTGGACACCCACAATATTTATTTTAATCCTTAAAGAAAGTCATATATTCAAATATAACTCTACTATAACACTGATATGCAGCAACAGGGGAGTTTTTGAGCTCTGTTATTATAGTGACAAAAGTGTCCTATACAATGTACCACTGTTATATGTTTAGCAAATCAAATATCAGAATATATAGCATTAATGAAAATATTTAAATCAGAGCAGTTTTTAAATTTGCTACTGTGCTACAATCCTAAAATATGGTAATTCCCTCAAGATGGTACTAATAACATTATCAACAATAACAACTAACATTTATTGCTTACAGTATGGCAGGCACTGTTCTGGTTACTTTATATATATTTGTAAATATATATATTAGATTAAATCCTCACAACAGTTCTGTGAGGTAGGTCCTTTTATTATCCCCATTTTCAAATGAAGGATAATAATAGCAGTTAACATATATTAAGCACATACTATGTGCTCAATGTAGCATCTACCAGTCAATGTAAACTAAGCCATGTACATAAACTATCTCATTTAATCTAGCAAGTAACCTCTGAGATAGCTTCACCACAATCCCCATTTTTAGATGGGAAAACCAAGGCAGAGAGAGTTCAAGAAACTTATCTGAGCTTATTCACCTTGAAAACAACTGCCTATCCCTACAGGCCATGCTCTTAAATCACTATTCTGCACAGCCTTTTAGAACGGATGACAATTTGACTCCCAGCACAATACCAGACTTTTCTAATGAGGACATCCCAGTGGTTTCTCTGGAGTAGAGGACAGATCTTCCTTAGGTCTTTTCCTAAAGTCTCCCCTGGTTGAGAGTCCAGTGCCTCCAAGAAATGTGGCCTCCACTGACAGCAGTAGGCAGGTGCAGGCTCTGCTTCCACCACTGCTAAGGTACCTTCCACAGATCCCCATGGACTCCTGTTCTCACTATCCATGCACCCCAGATCCATCACGTCCCCAATGAAACCTAAGGGACACATCACAAACCAGTTATTAATGGAAAGCTAGTCACTTCTCCAAGTCATTAACTCCATCTGGGAGGAATCATGCAAGATAGATAAATGTTGGGTTGTCTATTTATTATAACTAATACAAACTTTTAACACAATAACAGCTATTAGTTGATGGTCTATTAACCATCACAGATATGTATTTCCTGTGTTAAGGTCAGCTCTGATACAGAACTCCAGGTTTTAGGCCAGATTCTAAATTCTGAATGGTACTCGTGTTATTTAATTGCTGAAATGTGGTCCATGTGTAAATATTTCAAAATGAATATGCTCCCCAGATGTCTTCAAGAAAGGGAGCAGGCCTTTGGAAGAGGATCTATACCCTTCCTAAATGCCCACCCAGCCCAGCCTTTCCAGAGATCACAGCCACAACTGGAGGCAGAAATGCAAACCAAGGCAGTTTGAGAACCTTCACTCACCAGCCCACTCCCACCCCCCAGTCATTCAACAAAGATCCCCCTGTCCCGTAGGTGCCAAGAAAAGTTCAAGTTTCTTTCCTGCAGGTCAAACTCTAACTAATGTGGTATAGTTAAGAGGATAGGCTCTGTAGGTGACAAACATGGATTCCAATCTGGGCTCTGCTCCATGGCCACCAGTGAGGATAACAGCATGCCTACATTCCAGATGAGAGACCATAATAAGGCACATTTCTCAGCAATCTATCCAGCACAGACTAAGTGCTTAAAAAACATTAGCATTACTAAAGAAGTCAACTCCTTCCAATGTCCTCCCCTACAAGTTTCTGATTTAAATTTTTAATCACTCCCAAAGATCTATTTGGATGTCACTTTTTACTATACTCAAAGGATCAGCCTTTCCTGAGTCCTCATCACTCCTCATTTGTCCAGATCTGTCATTCTCAATCCTGCCAGTCCTATAGATCTCATTTTCTTAGTAAATATTTTGTACTGAAAACTCAAACCCAACTTCCCTAATTATAAAAAAGTTAATGCTCTATCTATAATATAAAAACAGAAAATAAGGTATCATTTCAACATATATTTCTGACATAATTACAATAGAAGATAAATGAAATAATCAAATGCTTGAAGCTACTTCTCATGAATAAGTATGGATTTAAGAGAAATAACAAAATACTCAACAGACATTACAGGGATTTTTCTTTATATTGACATTTTGAAATCAGGGCTATCAAAGTATATGAGTACAAGTTCATGGAGTTGGCATGACTGCTACAGCTCCAAATGCAGAGGGATAGCCACATGTATATTAGTAGCTCAAATACTGTGAGCAACATTGCCATCAATGGCATGTTTCCAAAATGGGGAACAGCCCTTGGTAAAATTTGCAAACAAATCAGAAGGCAATCTTTCTTCGATAATATGGAAGTTGCATCCATGGAAAAGTATATTTAAAGCGCACATACACACACAAAAATACTTCTGTGATTAAGCGTTTGGTTTAAAATAAAGTTAACTTCTAGACTTGGATCATTATAAATGGGTTTTTCGTCTATGTGAATGTTCAGCCAGAATTCAAGAGTCAAGCAGGATAAGGATTCATTTTGTGGAGGTATCCATGCACTACAGAGAAGTCTAACATCCTTAGCCCACTGAATGCCAACAGCAACCCCCAATCACTGTGGCAGCAAAGACACCCTCACTATTTCCCCAAAATGTCCCTAGGGGGCAGCACTTCCCCCATGGAGAACCACTCCTAAACCAGGGCCAAAACATGATGCAAACAAATCTGGTTGAATCTTATATATGTATTTGCTGGTAACATAGTGCCAGGATCCACAAAGGAGAATAGCCATGTGGGGGCTTCTAACTGCATTTCATGTGGTATTTGGTGAGAAAGCTGAAGTACATATTCCTCAGTAGTGGTTCGAACTGTGTGTGCCTTATGTACACACAAAGATGTACAAAACACATTCTACCAAATGATCACTTTTCTAAATATCACATAGCAAGCTTCTCCTTGCTCAAGTAGCAGTCTACTCGATTCCCCTCTACTTAAAAATAAATAAAATAGAAAACAATGTCCAGGATTGTGAATCTTGAAACTCAAATCGTGGATTCTGGTCCTTGGTCCCCCAGTGCCACATAATGTGCCTCAAATTATCACTGGAAAATGTTAGTTACAGAGGCCGAGGCCATCACTGGCTCTGAGCAGTTCTTGGGCTAAAGCAGTAAGATCTCAGAAGCCATGGTGGGGATGCAGGGGATCTCTGGAAAAATGTGTTTCACATAATGCCACCTACACATTCCACCCGTGGAGGGTCTGAGTTGTGACTTTTCTTGGGTTGAACTGAGTAGGTCAGTATATCTGGCCATATGGTTAAGAGCCTCATTTTAACTCAACAGATTGGCCTCATCTTTCCCTGTCAACTATGTCTTCAGGAAAGAAGCAGTTCCGTCATTTTGGCTTTACCTCATCTTCTGGGAAACATTCTACGTGCCAGCCATCACGCTAGACCCTGGGGACACAGTGACCATAAGATCCAAGCCCTGTCCTGTATTGCCTCATAGACTTGTGAGAAATTCCCGAACATGAACAAATTGTATGGTGTGCCTCTAAGCACTATCGTGGAAATCTGAATGAAGTGCTACCAGACAACAAGGATAAAGTAACCAATGGCTCATGCAGTAATCAATAGGATTTCACAGAGGGGGTGATCTTTGAATAGAGTCATATATGAAGACTAGGAATTTTCCTAGTGAAGTGAAGGGCATTTCTAGGGAGAGTGCTGTGTACACAATGCCCCACTCACTTTATTCAAGCCTCCAGGATAATATTTATTGCTAAGTCCTACCGTTTACCCATGGTTTTAGAACTTTCTCTTTAATGACCATGCAAGGAAATCTAGGGTGTACCTGCGTCTTATTATCTATGTATTTCCAGAGGTTAAAAAAAAAAAAAAAAAAAAACTCCACCAAGCTCAACTGAGAAACCTTGAGAAATGTTGATCACTGGGGAAAAGAAATTCCTAGAGAGAAGCAAATGGTCCCTCCCTCTCCTCCTCTCACTGCTGAAGAGCCTGGAGCCCTTCCCAACATAGTAAGACCAGAAAGGGCATGCAGAGGTTGAAATAGTACCCACACCTCTCAAAGATTCAATTTAAAAAAAATACTATTTGAACTACCTGTTCCTCATGTCTCCTTCCATCATTAGGCTAGCCAAGTCCAGACTTGAAAGAAAACCATAGCCAGATACAAGAAAGGAAACAGCAAAATGAAAAGATAACATACAGAATAGGAGATAATTTTTGCAAACTATATCTGATAAGGGGTTAATATCCAAATATGTAAATAACTCACACGGCTTAGTAGTAAAAACAAACAAGCACAAAACCACAGTGAGATATCTCACACCTCACACCTCTTAGGGTGGCTATTATCAAAAAGACAGGCAATGAGTGCTGGTGAAGATAACGAGAAAAGGGAACCTCGTACATTTTTGGTGGGAGGACAAACTGGTGCAGCCACTCTGGAAAACACTGTGGAGGTTCCTAAAAAATTAAAAATAGAACTATCCTGTGATCCAGCAATCCCCCTTCTGGGTACTTACTCAAAGATAATGAAATCAGTTACCTCAAAGAGGCATCTGCTCTACCATGTTCATTGCAGCATTGTTCATAGTAGCCAAGATACGGAAGCAGCCCAAGTGTCCATAGATAGATGGATGGATAAAGAAGATGTGATTTATATACACAATGGAGTATTATTCAGCCATGAAAGAGAAAGAAATCCTGTCATTTGCAACAACATGAATAAACCTGGAAAACATTATGCTAGGTGAAAAAAGTCAGAGAAAGACAAATACTGTATAATTTTAATTTATATGTGTAATCTAAAAACATCACACTCATAGAACCAGAGAGTGGAGCAGCAGCTGCCAGGAATTGGGGGTAAAAGAAACAAGAAGACATTCATCAAAGGGTACAAACTTCCAGTTATAAGATGAATAAGTTCTGGGGATCTAATATACAACATTCTGACTATAGCTGATAATATTGTATTATGGCTTGAAATTTACTAAAAGAACAGATGGTAAGTAAGTTGACCATTAAAGAAAAAAGAAAGGAGGGATCCCTGGGTGGCTCAGCGGTTTAGCACCTGCCTTTGGCCCAGGGCACAATCCTGGAGTCCCGGGATGGAGTCCCGTGTCGGGCTCCCAGCATGGAGCCTGCTTCTCCCTCTGCCTGTGTCTCTGCCTCTCTCTCTTTCTATGTCTATCATGAATAAATAAATAAAATCTTAAAAAAAGAAAAAAGAAAGATATAGGGTGCCTGGATGGCTCAGTCAGTTAAGTGTCTGACTCTTGGTTTCAGCTCAGGTTGTGATCTCAGGGTCATGAGATCCAGTCCTGAGTTTTCCTCCACACTTGGTGCAGAGTCTGCTTAGGATTCTCTCCTCCCTCTCACTATGCCCTTCCAACCTCCACCCCTGCTCTCCCAATCTCTCTCTCTTATACATAAATCTTTTTTAAAAAGGTACTATGTGGGATCCCTGGGTGGCGCAGCGGTTTGGCGCCTGCCTTTGGCCCAGGGCGCGATCCTGGAGTCCCGGGATCGAGTCCCGCATCGGGTTCCCGGCATGGAGCCTGCTTCTTCCTCCTCCTGTGTCTCTGCCTCTCTCTCTCTCTCTCTCTATCATAAATAAATAAATCTTTTTAAAAAATTAAATAAATAAATAAATAAATAAATAAATAAATAAATAAATAAATAAAAATACCATATTGTGAATGGCCACAACTATGAAGTAAGGATAGCCTATCAAAGCAAGAGATGGCTAGTGCTTCATCCAGCCAAAGAGGCCAAAGTGGTTCTGGAAACTTTGATGGTGGTCATGGAGGTGGTTTTGGTGGGAATGACAACTTTGGTCGTGGAGGGAACTTCAGTGGTTGAGGTGGCTTCAGTGGCAGTCAAGGTGGTGACTATACTGTGGCAGTGGGGATGGCTATAACGGATTTGGTAATGATGGTGGTTATGGAGGAGGCAGTCCTGGTTATTCTGGAGGAAGCAGAGGCTATGGAAGTGGTGGACAGGATTATGGAAACCAGGGCAGTGGCTATGGCGGGAGTGGCCCCTATGACAGCTATACCAATGGAGGAGGTGGAGGCAGCTATGGCAGTGGTGGCGGAAGCAACTTTAGAGGTGGCAGAAGCTATAACGATTTTTGGCAATTACAACAACCCTCAAATTTTGGACCCATGAAAGGAGGAAATTTGGGAGGCAGAAGCTCTGGCCCCTATAGTGGTGGGAGCCAATACTTTGTCAAACCATGAAACCAAGGTGGCTATGGCAGTTCCAACAGAAGCAGCAGCTATGGCAGTAGCAGAAGGTTTTAATTACTGCCAGGAAACAAAGCTTAGCAGGAGAGGAGAGCCAGAGAAGTGACAGGGAAGCTACAGGTTACAACAGCTTTGTGAACTCAACGAAGCAGAGTGGTGGCAGGGCCTCACTGCTACAAAGAAGATATGTTTTAGACTATACTCATGTGAATGGGCAAAAAACTCAAGGACTGTATTTGTCACTAATTGTATAACAGGTTATTTTAGTTTCTGTTCTGTGGAAAGTGTAAAGCATTCCAACAAAAGGTTTTAATGTAGATTTTCTTTTTTTGCACCCATGCTGTTGATTGCTAAATGTGATAGTCTGATCATGACACTGAATAAATGTGTCTTTAAAAGAAAAAGAAAGGTACTATGTGAGGTAATGAATGTGTTCATTGATTGTTAAGCATATCATGATGCATATCAAATCATCACACGAACCCTAAATATATACCATTTTTGTTAATTATGCCTCAATAAAGCTGAAAAAAAATTTTAAGCATGCCACCACCAAAATGTTCTGTAACTGCCTGTCCAGCATGAGTTCTCCTAAGTCTGGAGCAAAACCTAAGTGAAGTCACAGTGGAATGAAGGTCAGGAGATCAAGTATCCAAAGAAACCTCTGCTGGACTACAGGGAAGGCTGCTTCATCAGAACAGCAGCACCCCTTCTGAGTGCACAAAGCTCCTGACCAGGTGTCCGACACATGCCAGAGTCTGCTGGGAATAACCCACATGTACTCAGCTTTTTATATATATATATTTAAATTAAATTTAATTAAAGATAAATATCACATATGTCCACCTTCCCCAAAATGGTCAATTCATCTTAATTAAGAAAATGAAAACTATTCCGATCAAAGTCTTCATTCTATGACATGTGTGTTTGAGCAAGTTTAGGCAAACAGCAAAGGTTTAGAAGTCCTACCACCAAACCTACAGCATTTTGAAAATGCAAAAGCCATCTTGATTCTCCAATCTAGCAGTGCAATGTGCACCCAGAACATTCCTCCCCGCCCCGTATGTCCTCCCTCCACCTCAGACTATGAGCTGCTTAAGTTCCCAGACTTCTTCTTAACCAGCCCTTTGGGCCCACAGCCTAGCATAGCTTGCACAACAGAATACGGGTCTTGGTAAATGTTTGTAAAACTGATGCAAACAGAGGCCGTGTGTGAGGAATCTGCTGTGCTGAGGGTGCAGCATCAGTGGTCCCCACTGAGTCAGGCCACCATGACCCGAGTTTCTGCACCCCCACCACCCACTCCCTGGCTAGGACCTGTGCCCCCCACTCCTTATCAATGGAGGCAGTCAGATGAGGAGACTGGCACAGCTCTTGGGCACCTAAGCTCTGCTGTCAGCATGGCTCTCGTCGCCAGTCACTGTGGGCATCTGAACTGAAAGTGTGTCAAGGGGCTGACTTATCCAGCATGAAACACCGGGCCTGACTTAGCACCTGGGAAGCTCCCATCCCAATTCCACTCTCCCTCCGTGAGCCTCAGGCCTACATCAAGAGATGTAGGGGAAAGGGAAATGCTTCGGGCATGACTGGAGTCTCTTCAGGAACAAACTTGAGGGGTAATCTGCAAAGGCCACATAAACAGCCCAAACTGGAAAAGCCTGTGAAGCCAAGCAAAACCAGACTGTAAGACTCTCCTAACCAGTCTCGGGGACCTCTTTTACGAGTCTGCCTTCCAGAGCCCTGAATGAAGAGCTGGCAGCAGTGTGTGCAGGTGGCAGCAGGGTGTGCAGGTGACTCCACCCTAAGCAGTTGCCCAGTGACAAGGCGAAGACATGGCCTGAGTGGGCATTCTTCGGGGGGGGAGCCTGGGGCACCAGGGATGGACAGAGAAAAGATGGGAGAAAAGCTGATCCAAAAAAGTAGAGAAGCATGACAAGTTTCGTTTCTGCCCTCATCAACAAGAGTGATCATGAGAGCTTGTGCAGAGGGACACCCAGCTCAGTCTGGCTTCCAGGAAGACATCTGGTGGTGACACAGTGGATCAAGCCGTGGGCTCTGGAGTCACTCAGATGTGGCTCTGGAGCCTGGTGTCTTCGTTTCTCACTGGTGTCGCCTTAGACAAGTGTCCTCAGCTCTGGGTCTTGATTTCCACTTCCGTAAAAATGGGAAAAATAACAGGAGCTGCCTCACTAGGTTGTAAGGATTAAAGGAAAAGACCATGATGATAAAGGGCTTGGTGCACTTGACAGCCACCCTGCTCAAGCGAAGGGGAGCCAGTGGGCCCCAGGCCTGGCCCCAGCTCTGCAGGGAGTGAGAGGGAGAGGAGGCTGGGAGACCTGGAGAAGGGAGTTGTGTCACTCAAGAGTGTGTGTCAGTAGGATAAAATGTGTGGCTGGGAGGCTGAGAGACAATGAGATGCAAACAAGGCCTGCAGCACTCTAAGTCCCTATGTGGCTCTGATGAAGTAGCACAGTTGAGGCAGAGCCTTCCTCCGAGCACCAGGGTCCCAGAGGAAAGAGAGAGATCTAGCAGGGCTGGGCTGACTGGTTGGATTCAAGACAGGGAACTCAGGGGGAAGAAGGCATCCGCCACAGAGGAAGCTAAACACGCAGAGGTGGGGGGAGTGGGAGAATTGGCAGGCATGAAGATGGCTGAGGTTAAAGGCGGGAAGAGGAACGTCACACTGCGAGTCTAGGCAGCAGGGCCAGGGGCCCGGGGGCCTCAGCACTAATGGCTGAAGATGTCTGCTCCTGGGGTGAGGCTGCTAATCCTGGGTCGTGTAGGCCAGAGTCTCAGAGCCAGAGAGCCCCTGAGTGGAACATCCCAGGTGCTACTCCCACAGGGAAACTGAAGCACTGTGCCTTCCACACCTGGAAAAATGCCATACTTAAGTGTTTCCCAAATTATTTTTATTCACTGATTTGTCTCTGTCAGAAAAAGACACAGACATTTCTCACACACACATGCACACATACACACATACATCCTCTGCCTTCAAGTAACCATCTTCTCTCTTTTCAAGCAAAAAAAAAAAAAAAAAAAAGAGAAAATAAAGAAAGACATGAAGTGAAAGAAAAGAAAAGGTTGACTTCTTAAGCACTGAGCCAAGAATGGTGAGAAGGACGAGGACACAGAATTTGGTGCGTGAACACCAAATTTGGTGCCAGGTGTGTTCCAGTTCTCTACACTAATAACTGCTGCACTGGGGAGGTGTGTAGGTGTTTAAGTCAGAGTATGGAATTAATTGAGCATCTCCTATATTCACATAACCACTCAAGATATATGCTTGAGGAAATAGCACAAGAGTAACTCAAATCCTAAGAGAATAATGACAAAGCACGGACACAGAGGTGCAAGGTGGTACAGCACAGATAACATTTGGATCCCATTGTCTTCTAATTAATATCTGAGACTTGTCCACCACTTTGGAGGGAGGGGGCAGTGGGCCCCTAGTGAGTCAGCAATGGGGGCAGAGCTGAATCTGCACCAAGTGCATTCAGAGCAAAGGAGCAATCCGAGCACACAGTTATTTTTACCATATGTTGTCTCCTCATTATCAACCAAGATAGAAGATTCTATAAGGAAAGGTCCTTTAGAAAAAAAAAATCTACTAGGAAAACAATCTGCTCTACCTCAACAGGGCAATGAATGGAAGACATTAAATGCATAGGCTCTGGAGTTAGGAAAACGAAGTCCAAGGTTGTATCTCTACTATTAAATATATGCCCTCTCTTCTCAAAGGCTCTATTCCCCATCCACAAACTCAGAATGATCATTGTACCTCTCTTGTGGGGTTGCAGGCAGATTAAAGGAGATGATTATGAACAGAGTTTAGCAAGATAACATACCCAATAGCTGTTAGGATTACCATCACCTGTATATCGATCCATGCCTCCAATTCTTTCCTCTCTCCTCTTGTCTTTGTGGTGCCTTCTCGCAGTGGCTTTAAGCTTGGCCAGTGGGTGTTTGTGAAGGTGACCACGCAGAGGCTGAAAAGCATCTGCACACTTGGATATGCTTCTCTTGGTGCTCGGCTATGGCCTCGAGAACATGCTGAGGTTATCCTGCTAGAGGGGAACCATGAGGCAGGATGAGTGATCCCAGCCACCTTGGCTGAGGCCATTCTAGATCGACCCATGCTAGCCAACCCCCATGCAAGGAAGCAAATCTAACCTGGATCAGCAAAGCACTCAGCTGACCCACAGCCAACCTCTGAAGCATGACCTAGTTTAGCAGAGATCAGCCAAATCAAATGAATTGAACCCCACAAAGCCGGGAGCCAAAGACATCCATATCATCACGTGCCGTTGTGTGCACTTTGTTTGTTAGGATAGTGTTTGTTATGGAGAATTATCATGGCAACAGATAACTGATAACAGTATTATTATCGACATGGTTATTGTCATTATTGTTATAATCATGACTTTTCAGAGGAGCGCACAAAGGCTCACCCATACCTTACTTAGCTGCCACAGGCAAAACATCTTTCTCACAACCTGCTATTCTTTCCAGAGAAAGAAAAGAAAGTATGAGACAAACGAGCAGGTGGCTGCTGCTTCCGAAGTTTCTGCCTTGTTTTCCTGACAGGTTGTGGCTAATGATGCTATTATTTTTCTTGTGAGCAGAGATGCCCGTGACAGTGTAACCTCACAGGCTGCTATGATGAGTTGCTAATTAGTTTAATTAGTGAAGAGCCCTTTCTCCATCAACTTAGATTCTAGCCTTATATGTTCCCACAGGGACTTCGCAGTATGAGGTCCTAAGAAAGCGCCTGTCAGGAGACCTTCAAAATGAAAGGCATTAGATGAAATGTGTCCTCAGGGTGTCCAGCCTTCACTTTCAAGTAATAGCGGGCAGCACTTATTCTGTGCCAGGCGCTATACTAGCACTTTACATGCAATATCTCATTTATTCCTCACAAAAACCCAAAAAGCAAGAACCATTCTTATCTCCAATGTATATAAGAAAACAGTCTTGAGAAAGTCACATCACTGTTTCCAAGGTCACAGGGCTAGTGAGTGACACAGCTGGGACTAAAATCCAGGTCTGTCATCTCCTGTTCTCGTGACTGTGCCACATGCTGTTTTTCTGGCCCTAAGGACACCCTCCCCCTCAGGCTGGTTGTCCTCTGCTCTCTCCCTCCCCCTACCACACTCTGCTCTCAGAAGAAATGCCAACACTAGCCCCTGGATCTCTCATGTGCCTTTAGGCCACCATGCTCCTTTCCCCATGTCATCTGCATAGTATGTCTGTTCTTAGTAGTATTTGTTTAACAGTGAGGGAGAGCCAACCCTAAAGAACCGTAGGCTACAGACAGATGTGTTTAATTTAGCTGTTATGAAAATGAAACCTAGAGGTCAACAAAATAGTAATAATAAGTAACTATTATATAGTATTATTAGTAATAATATATTAGTAGTGATTACTATATTAATAATAACTAATAAGTATGGGCTCTCCAGTCATCGGGAATCTGGGTTCTCCATCTCTTGTTGTTCCACAATATCAACATGCACTTCTGTCTAACCCAACATGGTGACTTATGCTCCAGGTATCACATCTACATTCTAGCCAGCAGCGTGGAGGAAAGGGGAAGACGGATGGTCCCTTCTTCTAAGAACAATTCTTCTTGTGTTTTATTCTTTTATCTTTATCTCTTTTTCACATCCTTCTCATTTTTCTCTACCCTGGGGCAAGCTGTCTCATTCCTCTCAACTTTCCGCTTTTTATCACCATCTTCTGCAATTTCTCTCTGATCTTGAGGATGGAAACAAGAGCATAAGGAACATGGTAAAGAGTAGTTTTGATTCCAATAAGTAAAATGTTTAGCAATTTACAGATTTAGTCGTAATTGGAGCAGAATAAGCACAAATAATTTCCACTTCAACTGATTGCTTACCCTCCCTCTTATTCTTCCTTCTTTTTCTTTAATTTTATTATTCTTCCTTCTTTTTCTTTAATTAATATTTATTTGTGTGTGTGTGTGTGAGAGAGAGAGAGAGAGAAAGAATGCACACATGTGTGAGTGGTGGGAAAACCAGAGGGAGAGAGAGAAAATCTCAAGCAGACTCTCTGCTGAGCGTGGACCGCCCCCCCCCCCCGCCCACTCTTAGGCACAACCAAGATGATGACCTAAACCTAAATCAAGAGTCAGAGGCTACCCCTTATCCTTCTTTCTTGCCAAATCCTCCAAAAACCATTTCTCTATGTTTTTGCAGTTGATCTCATGCAAAGAAGTTTCAGGCATCTCAGCTGACCTGTTTGGGATGGTACCCAGGAGAAGGCAGCTCTGAATCTGGGAGCTCTTGTTGCACACAGGATAAACTACATGTGTGGGTTGCTTCTCTTGGGCACATCTGCTCAGATTCAGGTATGCCACAGCTCAGGCTGGAATAGGCCTTCCTACAGTTAACAATTCTAAGTAAAATAACCTCCTGATTGTGAGTCTATTCTATCTGTTGAAATCATCAAATATCTTCAAATGTTTTATTTATTTATTGTTTTTTTTTTTTAATCTAAAGGCAACCTGACACTTACATGTTCTTCCCCCATTCTAAGCAGCCAGACTGGTTCTTCCAATCTGGGCAGGTTTGAGCTACCATCTTGCTGAGGCTGTGGGAAGCTATGAATCACAGAGATTGGGAAGGAAGTCAAAAAACTGGAGAAGAAGCTGGGGCACCCAGGTGGCTCAGTCAGTTAAGCATCTGTCTTTGGCTCAGGTTATGATTGGGGGGTCCTGGATAGAGGACCAAGTCAGGTTCCCTGCTCAGTGGGGAGTCTGCTTCTCTCTCTCCCTCTCCAACACTCCCCACCCCCATGCTTTCACTCTCTCTCAAATAAATAAATAAAATCTTATTTTTTAATGGAAGAGAAGTGAGTAGTCTAAGCCCAGAGGACCCTCAGAAGTCAGCAATCAACCTAGACCCTAACGTTAGAAGCCAGGCAAAACAGGCAAGAAGCTAACAATGATCAAACACACTGGGGCAAGAGGACAGAAATGCAAAGAGGTGCCAGAGCTCAAATGGGCAATTCATCTCTGCTCTGCTGCTTTGCATAGGCACAGTTCTCTAGACCAGCAACACAAAAGATGTGTAATACAAGTCCTATGTGCAATTTAAAATTTAAAATTTTCTAGAAGCCACAGTTCTTAAAAAGAAGGTGCATTAAAATTTAGTAATATATTTTATGTAGTCAAATATATCCAAAATATTATCATTTCAATGTATATCAGTATTTTTTTAAAAACTGATTCATGAGACTTTTTACATACTGTCTTCAAACTCTGGTATGTATTTCCCACTTATGGCAAGTCTCTTTTTGGGCCAGGCACATTTTCAAGAGCTCAGTAGCCACACATGGCCAATGACTGCTGTGTAGCACACATCCGGACTCTCCGCTCAGAGTAGGGTCCCCCAGAACCAGAACCACCAGCATTACCAGGAGCTTGTGAGAACTGCCGAATCTCGGGAAGTTCCATGGAATTAGAACCTTCATTTTAACCAGATAATCAGGTGCTAGGCACATTGAGTTTGAGAAATGCTACCCTAGACAAAGGCAGTAGTCCTTTAGAACTAAATGTCATGTGGTGAGTGTTTCCTAAGGTATTACCACAGAAGTGACAGGCAACATCCTCATTCCTCTGGTTGGCTGCTCAAACAATAATAATAATAATTATTAATAATTAATAATTTAACTAAATAGCATGACAGTTGAATAACAAATAGCTCCAAGTGGAGTTGTCTGAAGAACCAAAGACTTATCTCATTACCTCTTCAGCAAGTGAAGACGTTGGTGTCCAGTAACCCAGGCTCAGCCTAATAAAATGGCTTAAACAACCTAGCCCTTTGTCCAAGGCAGAAATGATGGACAGTGTCACAGGGAATATGTAGAACAGAATCACTGTCCCCCCTAAAATAATCCCCTAATGGCCTGCTGAGGCAGCTAATTATCCTTACCATTTGACCTATACCTTTGGATCAAGGCATTATTTTGGAAGCCCTAGACTACACGCAAAGCTTATCTTTGGAAAGGGGTGCCCCATATAGGTCCACTTACACCATAATGAGAATTAGTTTCTAGCACACATGCAAGAGGAGAGGAGCAGGAAGCCAATCCTTGGGCAGGAATCGGAAAAGTTCTGAGGTACTCAAGTGTGCAAAGATCGGCCCCAAAGGAGGATGGAGGACATGTAAAGGGGCAGCAGTGAAGAATCAGATGCAAATTCCACAAACCTTCATTTGGCTTCAGTATGAACCACCTACATGACTGGCATGAACAAATCCATGTTAATCCCACCCGTGCAGCAGTCACTGGGGCAAGCAGGGAAGCTTCTAGTCTTTCAGGGCAGCAGGGGGTAGGTGGAGGGGCAGGGGTGTTTAATAAATGAGTATGGAATCCAGGGATAATGCTGGTGCTGGGCAGCAGAGGTAGAGACTGACATAGAGGTAGAAGGGAATCTAGGCAGCCAAGCACAGGAAGAGTCAGGCAAGGCCACAGAGAAGACATGATGTGGATGTGTGAGTCTCCAGCATGCGTGGCAGCAGCAGGAATTATGCTCCTGTTATGCCTGGAGGGGGAGGCTGTGTTGACCCACAGTTAGGTAGCCACAGGAAGCCAAGTGGCCCCTTGGGCCCTTGGCCATCATTCAAGGTGAGTACCCAGGAAGGGTAAGAACATAAGACTTCCCCTAGCACACATTTGTTAGCAGTGGCCAGGAGGAGAATCAAACAAACACCACTGAGGGTAAATCAGTCACTGTTTGAGCAGGTGCCCTTTTCCGAATGAAATTGCGTGTGTTATTTTTAATATCTCTTGTCCATCTGCTCTGGTTGTTTCCTCTGGCCTGAATTGGAAGGCTCCATCCCATTACCTGGATGGAGATTTGACCATGCAGTCACCTTCGAAGAGCTGCAGGGACGTGCTTGGCTTCTCTAATACACAAACCCCAGGAAGTATAAATAGAAATGTTGCTTTTATTTGTAGACTTAATGCGTATGGGGAAGCTGGCTCAGAGGCATAAAAGCCTCCCTCTTCCAATTCACTGAACTTTGGGCCCATAATTCTTGCAGTTCAGAAAATTAAATAGAGGTCAGCAATTTATGCCTAAGGTAACGGAGGTGGGGAGCCAAAGCAGGGCTATTAAACCTGGCAAATGTGCTTATGCGCTTTCCATTTTCTTGTGTTATTTCTGCCGGGGTCTTCCACGACCAAATGGCTGCTGGTTTATGGATTGAAAAACCTCAGAGTGAGAGACAGCTTTTCTTCAGCACCTCTGCCAAATGTCAGGGCCAGTGGAGAGCCTGGGAAGCCCTCAGCCAGGAGGTCTCCAGGGAGCCCATGTCTTGAGTTACAGAGTGCTGCTATCAGCATTGACTTTAGTCACTGGCCAAATGCACCAGAGGACCGGCTCAGGTCCAACAGGAGTTCCATAGAATATGAAAGACCACCCACTTGATGATCTTATATTTGTAGGTTGTTTATTACTGACCTGTGTACCATCCCTACACCAGTTGGACATAAAGTCCCGGGAATTAGCATAAAGAGAAACCTTGATGCCTAAGGCCTCTAATCAATGTCAGATATCAGTTGGCTGTCAGTGACCTTAGCAAATCCTTGTAAGGAGCTCCCAAAAGTTCTAGAAAGGAAAGCTTCTCAGTCTCTCCTATGAAGGTAGAACAGCAACTGGTGGCTTGAGAAAATTAATTCGAAATTGAGATTCTGTGGGAAAACTTGGCAAAATTCAAATACTACTTAAAGAAACATCTTCAGTTCTCAGTAAATACTGATGGACTCAAGACTATAATTCCAGGCTTACCACTGTCTTTTACCATGCTTATGAACATCTTAAACATCCTAACACCAAGGCAGAACCTTTTTTGAGATTCCACCCTTATTCAGAAAGTCATACATCTGGCAGCCTTGGCCTTTGACACAATACACTGAAAACCAATGATGGTGAACCCTGAATATCCCACAGGGTCATGTTGGACTAACTCACATCAACAGTATTGCAGAGCTACTGGAAGCCGGCAGGATCCAAGTTGGACCTGGTCTGCTTGCCTGCTATTAGGAGCCATGTTGTTGCAAACACTCTTGTTTACATCAAAAGACTTCCATATTTGCTTGGCAAATAATTCAATACAAATTAGAACATTCAGTTCCAGTTTGGCCTGGTAGCCTCTGGTAGACAGAGCTAAAACTTTAGTTGCCTTTTATAAATACCAATGTGGCCTAAGGTGCTGGGCCTGATGGGACTTTTGTGTGGTCATAGAACTGATTCTCCCAGCTGGAAGCAAGAAGTAGAGATGCAAAAAACTGGAGAGAAGGAAAGTGGGAAAAGAGCTTCCTTTGCCTGAGAAAGTTCTGGATTTTAGTTCTTGAGGCCCCATTTCTCACACTTGTCCAACCTCAGCATCTGAGAGAAGTCCATGAAATATCTACCCTGAATGTAGTCTCGTGTTTTTCCAACACTTAGAATTTACAAAGAAATTAAGATCTGGAGATTTGAAGTGACTTGTCCAAGACCACAAAGCTATTTGGTAGAAATCTTTCTTTCTCAGTCTCAGCCTCTTTCTACCACAGGAAATTTTGAGGGGAAAAGGAGAATCTTCTACAACTCTCTAAAGATGTAGCTGGGTCTTAGGCTTCACAGATCTTATAGCTCCTGACTTGAGTCAGAGTTCAACACATAAGGAAAGAGTAAGGTTTCACTTCCCTCAGTTGAAGTTATGATCCCTCAGTCTGGCCTCCCCAAATCACTGGGGACATCTTGTCTCCCAGAACTTCGGAGGGCCTGCACCCCACTGATCTTTGTTTGAAGATCAAGCAGCTTACCAACCCCTGGGTAGGGCTGAACCATGAGCCTTTTCGTCTTTTGCAGTGCATGTGACATGCCCATTTGCAGAAATGAAAGAGAGAAATTTCCAGAATGTGTATGAAGCAATGTTGAGATTTTTAGCCAGTTTCTGTGCATCAAGCATTGAAATCTCTGTAGGCCATTGGTATTGCTGGCATTAAAGAAGGGATGACAGAAGAAAAACTCTAAAGAAATATGGCACAGAGGGCAAAAATCAAGAAAGAAAAAGAAACCAAAACCTTGCCACAAGAGAAAATAAGTAGCAACATGGATGCGAACATGCTGATGAAAAAGGCAAGTGGCTATCCTGCAGGATTAAAAAAAAAAAAAAAAAAAAAGGTCTGGTGATGGATCACCATGCTGGCAAATATTCCACAGTATTGAAAACAGAGCTAGCCACAAAATCATTTTTTCTCCAGGTTTTCTGTTTGGGTTGGAGGATACAACATCAAGGGCACATTTGGAGGAGATGTGTGTGGTGAGGGAAGGCAGAGCAGTAGTTCCTGCAGCAGTTCTCTGGGCTGAGCTGCTCTCCTTCCCCTTTCCCCACACCACTACCTTCCCCTCTCCCTGGGATGGAAGACAATGCCTTACAACCTCAGGTAATTGGCATCCCTGGCACTTTGAAGCACAGAACTGGGTAAATTCAGCAGATCAGATCCAGAGTGTCCTCTGATTGTCTGCCTCTCTTGGTTAACTGCAGGCTGGAAGGAGAGCCTCAGAATGGGCTTTCACCCACAGGAAGCTGTGTTCTGACACTTGGATGAAGCTGACTTCTGATCAGAGAGATCAGTCTCTGGCTCTTTCTGAGACTTGCAGGGGCACTCTTAGAATATAAGGGGCTCCTGGCCCTACTCTCACTTTTCCCACCTGATTTTCCCACTTCAAACACATTCTATCAAATTAGCTTTTGTCCCAGTTCTAAGTCACACACTAGGGAAAACTTTAAGATGTGTTTCTTTCTTTAATCCTCCGCACTGCAACAAATATTTATAGAGTGCCTACTATGTACAGTTTGCTGTGCTAGGTTATCTTGGAGGCTATAAAAGATGCACGGCATGTGTCCTGCCCTCAAGGAACCCTCCTGTAAGCAGAATGAGTTATGAGAGTGGTAACGGAATGCAGGGGGCACTTAACTGCAGGAGATTAGAAAGGATGGATCAAGGATGACTTCATGAGTACTTGAAGGATAAGGGAGGATGGGAGAAGAGCATTCCTGGAAGCAGGCACAACAGCAGACAGACCCAGAGGTGGGAAAGCATGCAGAAGCCCCGCTTGGCTAAAGCACAAGGTACGTGGAAGAAGTTAGGAGCTAGCAGTCAGAAAAGGTGAGTTCCAGCTAAAACCAGGAGTCTTAAATGTCAAACTGAGAAATCTGGACTAGAAGGAAGAGAAATTGGTGCTGCAGGCTGAATTAAATCAATCATATGAAACAAAGAAATAGTTGTGTACAAAACTTCATTTGAATGGACAAATTGTTGTTTTCTTTTTCACTCAGTGTTTGGGGCCACTGTGCCTCCAAAGGCACCACACAATGGAAAGAAAACCACCTTTTGGACCCAGACAGATCTGTATTCAAGTAGCGATTCTACCATTATTTAGCTCTGGACCTTTGGGCACATCTTTGCAGTTGGTATGAATTAGCTCACCTCCTTAGGTATGAGAAGCATCACATTGCATTGTTTTTCTGAGTCAAATTAAATCTGCCTCTGGATCTTCACAGGCAAGATATGAATTCTCTGTAATATTTGGGGGTAGGGGAAGGTCAGGGGATGAGTTGCCCCATTGTCAGAGTGTTCAAGAATCTCAGAAGACGTGTATCCAGAGAACACGGGGAAGAGCCTCTGTTCCTTAGTCTTCTCAGGCATCCTGAGTTCTTAAAGTCTGAGCCCTCATGGTCCATTTGAGGGTGAAAGACTCCATGCCATGATGATTCCCAGACATGGCAGTGGAGGATGCCCAACTATCCTGCTTTACTGGGGACTGAGGGGTTTGCAGGAAACAAGCTTTCAAGTATTAAAACCAGGAAAACTAAGATTAATTGGGCACCCTGCCTGGCACTCAATGTCCAAGCCAATGGCATTCACAGGCCACCCCCCAAGAGCCCTGGTCCACTCAGAGTTCTATCAGGGAACATGATAGGACTTATTACTATCCTACCATCTGTCTCTCGAAGCCAGATCTACTTCTTTAAATCAAAGCATCAACCTGGGTGAGGCATTTCTTCTGAATACCTGGCAACTTCTTTCTTTGGCTTCAAAACAAAAACTAGTCAAACAACTTAGAAGCAAGGGAATTCAGAAACCTAAACATACAGGCCTGACCATTCTAACCCTAGGTAAGTGGAGGAAGGTGTGGGGATAAAAACAAAGGTAGAAATTATTCATTTATTCTTCCAAGAGATTAGTCAATCATTCGGCCCAAAACTATGCATTGAGTATATACTCTGTGTCAGGCATCAGGCTAGGTGCTTAGCATACCATGGGTAAGAGACAGACAATAGCCCTCCCCTCATTGAACTTACATTCTGTCATTATTCTGAAACAAGAAAGAAGCAGGAAGAAATACCTCAAAAAATTATCCAGCTGCACACTTGATCTAGATAAGCCTCATCTCCAGAGTGGCGATTGTAACACCTGTGCCTGTGCCATAGAGTTGTCATGGCACCAAATGTGATAATGCGTGGAGAGCGCTCACCACAGAGGTGCCCCGCAGGACACTGCTCAGGAGAGCCCCGGTGCTGAGCTTGCTGTCTAGACTTGCTACTTGAAACTACAAACTCTTTCTCTTTGATACTTCCTTCAATTTCTGCTAAGGCCTTGCTGCATTTCTGAAGTCTTTGTGGATTATGAGCTCCATTGTCAGATTCTTTTTCAGGTTATCTCTTATAATTCCCATTTCACAGGGGGAGACATTCTGGCAAGATAAGCAATTTGTTTAGGTCACACAGGGAGAAAGTGAGAACTCGAATCTATATCTTCCAACTCTGAGCCTGTACTTTTGCACCAAGTCACATCACCCTCCTGGCAGTTCCTTTGAAAGACCTCTTCCCTTAGTCCCCTGGTCTGGAGCTCTCTCATTAAAGGTTAGGGTGATAGCTGCAGAGGCTGTGGATCAAAGGCAGGGGGGGCTGTATTAGTCAGGGGAAGGTCACTGCTCTAACAACTCTCCCCAAAACCTCAGTGTCATAACTCAGTAAAAGTTTATTTCTCCCAGAGGACTGTCTGATGAAGATTCATACAATCTTTCAGGGCTTTTTCTGAATCTTCTAGGGCTTTTTTGTCTGCTGCATTCAGCCTGCAAATGGGAAAAGAAAAGGGGTCCAAAGGATTATACCAGGGATTTGTAATAGGCTAAACTCAGAAGTGGATTCATATTCTATTAGCTAGAACTCAATCACATGGTCACACTTAACTGCAAGGGATGCTAGGAAATGTAGTGCAGCTGTGCATCCCTGAGGAAAAGGCAATGGGGTTTAGCAAACACCGAGAAATCGTTGCCAGAGTTGGCAATAGGATTTCAATGGCAGCAATGTCCTAGAGATTATCAGCTCTTGGACTACTCCATCCACAAAATGGAAGCCTCCAGAGACCCATTCTTTTGCAGGATTGTTGTGAGGACTAGTGATGCACACAGAGCTCTGGGGACAGAATCCCTCAGGAGACACTGCAAGGTGTAGTGACAAAAACACAACCTCAAGCTCCCTTCACCAGCTTTAGGTCACTAGCTAGGTCTTATGATCTCTGTGAGCATGGAACTACATCTCGAAAGTAAGGATACTAGTAGCCCATTTCTACTTATGAGAATAATAAGGAAATTTATTTGAAATGGGTGCTGTCTCAAAATCTCAAGATAAATGGATACCAATTTGCATTCAGAGAAAGAAACACACGACAAATATATCATTGGGAGAAGACTAGAGGAGACTAAGTGAACTAAGTGAGACCATACTTTCCTTCCAAAAGTTGCCTAGATGGACTTTCAACGGGCCTCTACTACGTGATCTATTTCTGGAAACCTGTCAACAGCTAGGATTTTTGAAATTTAATCTTATTTTAAAGCTTAAGACAGTGGTTCTCAAACCTGGCGGTGTATCAGGATCATCTGAGGAAAATTTCAAAAGTACCAAAGCAAGGCCCAAAAATCTGAATTGCTTTAAGTTTCCCAGATAATTCTGAGATAGTCAGAATGGCACTATTCCATTAACCTCATTAAGAACCACTATCCAAATGTATTAAAAGAAACCCTGAACATCTTTCTGACATATCTATTTATCTACTTTATAATTTGTTAAATAGAGCGGACCACCACCCTCACATATAATACTTTTCAGAGTGTTGAACTACATAGGCAAATGCACTGTAATGTTATGTATAGACACTTCATATTTGACAGATAAATGCTTGAATGCAGACATGGAGCTGGTCAGAAACCAAAAGAGTTCTAAGATTGAGTGACTGAACATTCAAACAGCCGATGAGCTGACAAATTATTATTGAGCCATTTGCCAGGTACTGTGCTAGGCTCCAGGACTATAAATATGAATAGGAAATAGTTCCTATATTTCAAGAAGACAAAGAAAAAAAAGTGACAGCCAAGCTTGGCTTCTGAAATTATAAGCTCGTAACATTTTACTGGGAGCAAATGGCAAATGTAGCTCCATAAGGAAGGGCCATGCTTCTGCTTTCTTTTTTTCTTTTTTTCTTTTTTACTTCTGCTTTCTTAATCAATTTCACTTCCCTGTTTATTCCATGGTGAATAGTCTCATTATTTGTTGCAAAGAATATAATGCCATATCAAAGTCTACCTCCTCCAGGAAGCCTTTCTTCATCTCCAGAGCCAAAAGTAATAGTTTCCTATGTGTTTTATTTACTTTGGGTCCCACTCTATCCTTGTATATGTATTTTAATGTCCTCTCCCTTCTCTTGTAGTGTTGACTTGTTTTACTGCTGTTTTTTTTTTAATATTTTCAGGAAAAAATGCATTGAAGTATGCTAAACATTTAGTTCTCTTTCCCAGGGCCTGGGTGCCAACCCATGAGAGCTAGCATAGCCTCCTGATGTCTGCTCCCTCGGCCACTGAGTGCTGTTGCACCATATTGCAAATGCTGGCCACCAGAAGGGTGCCCCCATGCTACCTGGAACTGAGCACGTCTTGCACTGAGTGTGGCTTATCCAACATATCCTTCATCTCTGCCATTTGTTTTATGTATATAGGTCAACAGTTTTGACACATATTGACTGAGAAAATGTCTGCAAAATTAAAGTACTGGAAAGAAATACACAAAAAGTAACAATGTATGTTGAAAGGTAAATTTAGGGGTAGGCTGAGAATTCTTCAGGGAAACAGCCAGGGATGAGAAAATGGTAGAAGTCAGCAGGCAATTAAAGATTAGCGGGTGGAAAAAAAAAAAAAGATTAGCAGGAGTTCTCTGACATAATGAGGGACCTAAAACACCACCATCGCCTGCGAGGGCTGTCAAACAACAAACAGCATGAGCGACCTGAAGGAAATCTGCAGGTCACGACTTCAGAAAATTTGGAGGGGAGAGAGAAGCCTCTTGCCAACATATGAAAGAGAGAATGGGATTGCACAGGAGGGTACTGTAAAGAAGCATACAGCTCTGACTCACTTAGAGTTCCCATTTCCAAGAGGGCACCAACCCTGCCAAACTGGAGAGGTATGATTACTTTATTTTTCCTGCTGAATTGTAAACTCTTTTAACAAGAGTCTATGGCTCATTCACACTTGACTTCCTAGGGAATATACTATAGAGTCATGCCATTGAAATGAATGAATGAATGAATTTCTAAATGAAACTGTACACTCACCATCTCTGACATGTCACTTAGGAAAAAGAAAACAACAACTCACAAGTTCTGAGCACAGATCATTTTTTGTCTGCAATTTTTCAAGTGTCAGGGCCTCCCCAAAGGAAACTAGCAAGACAAAGAATGTCGAGCTGGTGATGAATCAGGCTCAGGAGATGGAGAAAGGCTCAAGCTCGTCACAGTCTGACTTGCAGGGATCAGAGATAATCTGACAGCTTCTGGGTTCCCAGTTAAGCCTCATATTCAATTTAATGAATGAGAAGAACTGGGGGAAATGTAGGGCTCTTCTAAGGCAATAGTTTTGTCTCGGCCAGAGAACACACTGTTCTGGAAATTCTGAGGAGAAATTGGGGGTGGGTGAAGTTGGAAGGAGTTGCTGCCAGTTAATACACAGGAGAAGTTACACATCAGATGGGTTTAGAATTCACAAAAAGGGACACCTGGGTGGCTCAACGGTTGAGCATCTGCCTTCTGCTCAGGGTGTGATCCCGGGGTCTTGGGATCAAGTCCCATATTGGGCTCCCTGCACGGAGCCTGCTTCTCTGCCTGTGTCTCAGCCTCTCTCACTCTCTATGCATCTCTCAGGAATAAATAAAATCTAAAAAAAAAATTTCACAAAAAGACGTTGGGTCTCATCAGCCCATTTCACAGCTCCTCAAGCACAAAATCGTTTGTATCTGGTTTGGACAAGGTGCCCTGGAAAACCAGGCTGGAGATTCAGCCCATGTTATCCACAGAGAAGTAAGCACACACAGAGATGATGCATCCTGAAGTCGCACACATCCAGCGTCTTGGGAGAATTCAGCATGGGCAGGGGATTCTTCATGTCAAGCCAGGACTTTGCTGTGTTTGCTCCTAAGAGGCTGCTTCCCCATGTGCAAGTCTGCAAAGCCTGCAAGGCTGTTCTGCTGTCTGTCCCTAGTCTTGGGGGGAAGCTGATGTGGGATGGGGAGACCAGGTACCAAGAAACCCAGAGAAGAGATTCAGAAACTCTTCCCTTCTCACCTAGCCCGTGTAGGGGAGTTACAAAGAAAGCACCACCCTGCAGGATGCCTAATGGGACATTACCCCATCCTCCCAGAGGAAGGAAAAAGATGAAAGGTAGTGAGTCTAATCTGGTTCAAGTTTATTATGTTTGATTTTCCTCTCACTCAACACACACAGATACATACAGTGAGAAGGAGGAGAGGAGAGAGACCAGTGCTGGGCACCTTTGCAGGAAACTATGTGATTTTAGTAGGGTATAAAGTGGAAAAGTGAAATGTTATTACTATAACAACTGACATCATAACTGCTCTCTGGAGAGCAGCCGTCTCTACTCAGTAAATACAGTAAAAAGCAGCTTAGGACAGAGAGTGAGACATTGAGCAGAATAAATAGATAGATAGCTGTTCTACATGAAAAGATGAAAGGAATTCGTGTTTCCAGCTGAAAGATGGAAGGGTAGAAGGAACTATGACACAGAATGAGGTTCAGACAGTACTTGGAATGACAGTGCTTATGAAGCCTCTAGGTGGCCAGGCACTGAAAGACATTTTAAGAATGAAGATGTACCAAAGGTTCAATTTCAAGTTTGTATTGCTACAATTTAAAGTCCCCTTCTTAGACCCCCAAACTCCTTATTAGAATCTACTAATCACAGAAATTGTTTTTTATAAGTAGAAATTGTGGCATCAAAGAGAAGGCTTACGTTTCATGTATAGGTTGACATCTAGTGAACTAAATTTTGTGTTTAGGTTAATATTACATGAAACAGAAACAGCATAAAAAGGGACAATGAGATAACCCATAAATGGAGGAAGCAAGAGTTTGGAGCCAGGGCCCAAGAGGAGAAAGTATTCCCCTAGAAACTCACAGTAATCCTGGGTAACCTTTTGACCTTGCACAACATGTGAAATTGGGAGATTTGATCCAATCTCATCTAGATCTCAAGGAGAAGAGAAGACCCAGCTAACGTCAGGTTATGGACTAAAAACAAAAATCTGCAGAGGCTGGGGTTTGCTCTTGTGTAAACTCTAGGTCTCACCTTCATTTCCATCAAGGTCTCCCTAAATCTTTCTAAAAGTTCCTCAGGTGCATGTTGCCCACATACATCAATAAGGACTGCCTGCCTTCTCTTGATGACCACCACTTTTACCATCACTTTTCCTCCTTCCCTTTGGCAGCGCCTTCCCACTGGCAGCTGGCCTGTCTTACCACTGGTATTGCTTCCAGTTGCTGTCCACCCCTCCCCTGACAAAGCTGCACTCCAGTGAAGTCAAGCAGCTCTCCAAAGTGTGGCGATTCCACATGTTTTGAGTATCGATTTCTGTGTAATAAGCCACCCCAAAACTTAGTGGCTTCAAAAAACAAGTTTGTCATTTCTCATGATTCTGTGAATTGTTTGAGCATTTTTGCTGCTTCACGTGGTGTTAAGTTGGGCACTAGGATGGCCAACATGATCTCATTCACAACAGCTGGATATTAGTGCTGGCTGAAGGCTGGGAGCTCAGCTAGGGCTATGGGCTAGACCCTCTGGTATCCTTGCTGTCAGGCTCACCACATGGTTTTTTGGGATTCCTCACAGTATGGTGGCTGAGTTCCAAGAAAGGTGAAAGAAAAAGCTATAGATCTTTTCAGCTCTGGCCTCATAGCACCATCTTTCTGTCACATTCTATTGGTAAAGTCCAAAAGGAGGGAAAATATGCTCCAACTTCATGTTGGGAATAATAGAATAGCAAAGGGAGGAAGGAAGGAAGTTGTAGTCACCTTTAACCTACTGTGCCCCCCCACACACACACACACACAAAGTCCTTATATTAAATCCCAGAGCACCCCTCTACTTCCAACCCCATGCAAAGTCTGTATGAGAATTACTTGGTCTATTTCTATTGGCAGCTCCCTAATCCTTAGAAACTAGTCCAGGAGAGTCTGGTAATAGGACCAGTTTACTGAATTAATTCTTCTCTGCCAAGCAGTCTCTTCCTCAAACTCCCTTGACTTTCAGTTATCCCCCTTTTTCCTATGACCAGCCCATTTATCACAGGGCTGATGTGTCCTTTTGAAGCTTTCATTTCATTGGCTTACTCAAAAAACTGATCTACCTTAATCAGAAAGATATGCATGTGCCATCTCTGATAAAAGACTAACTGTGAAATTTCTCTATTACTTATCCAGCATTGGCACAGAGATGACAAGATCTTCAAAGTGTCATGATAGCCATAAATCACTGGAAGTTTCCCAACTCCAACTTAGCACAGCAATTCTGCTCTCTAAAAGTGTGGCTTAACTGCCTGAACCTCAGCTACTTTAGAAAGACTCCTGATTAGTCAAGTTCCTGAACTCAACTGAATTGATGTACTTCCAGAATTTCTGGTAGTTCTGGGAGGAAGGTAAGAAGGTGAAAAATTCCCCCCTCAAAAAAAAAAAAAAAAAAAAAAAATCCCTAGCATGGGTACATTCTCTGACCAGCCTTGTATCTAGACCCAAGGCCAGCAAGAGGTGTAGGGAAAGAGAAAAAAAAGAAAAAAAAATAGGAGATGGAATTAGTTGAGGAGGAGGGAAAGGAGTATAACATTTCTAATTCCCTTGTCTAGAGAAAAGCTAATGGTGCTCATGCTGCAAAGGGATGATTTTCTTCCAGTTCCCCCTACAGGCAGTTAAGACTTTGACCTTGGCCAACTGCTAAGAGTGGCCTCAAGGACAGTTACTAATAAGGCAAATTAACCCAGAGATAAGGTTCAGTCTTTCCCCTGCCCAAGCTTCTAGGTTCAAACTGCTCTGCTCTCCCCTCACCTTACAGAAGAACTGCAGTCGAGAATACTTGACAACAACCAAAGGGACAATGACAGAGTTTCTTTCCATGGTAGCCTCCAGCCAACTACTGACTTTAGTGTCATTGACTGGTTATGAATATTAAAAACAGAAAGATACTATCAGCAAGTGAAGGGACCTTGTGATATATCACTGTGTTTGGTTTATATTGATTAACTGCAATTTATTATGCAAGCAGGTGATGGACATTCATGGTGTTTCCATTTTCTGGAGATTATCAGCAGCCAAATCTTCCAGGTAGAAAAAACAGGATCAACTCAGGACAGTGAATGGGGGGTTGCTGATTGCTCCATTTTATTAGTTCTTCCTATCATCATCCCACAGAGAGGCAAATTTCTTTTTTTTTTTTTTTTAATTTTTATTTATTCATGATAGGCACACAGTGAGAGAGAGAGAGGCAGAGACACAGGCAGAGGGAGAAGCAGGCTCCATGCACCGGGAGCCTGACGTGGGATTCGATCCCGGATCTCCGGGATCGTGCCCTGGGCCAAAGGCAGGCGCCAAACCGCTGCGCCACCCAGGGATCCCGAGAGGCAAATTTCTAATTTACGTGGACATGGGCCTTCATCTGGAGACAAGAACAGCAAAAGAGATTTTCCTCTAATGAGGAAAATCGTGTATGCAGAAGTATACAGTTTTCTATGCTGTGTATCTTTGCTACTGCTATTAGGTCTGAAGATCAGATCCTTTCCCCTTCCTGTCTCCCTCTATTCTTCTACCCTCTTCTTCACCCATCCAACTCAGATTCTATCTTCCCTAAAAGCCTCTCCCTGCCCCCTGGATGAGACGGGCACTGTTCTTTTGTGTTTCTTTGTTCCCTGTGCACATTCCCACTCTGCACTCATGCCAATGTGTTGAAGTCACTTGTTTATGTCTCTTGAAATCAGGTTGGTAAAGTGTCTTAATCTGCTTTGCATCATTAGATCCTAATCCCTTGTCTGTCACATAGAAAGTATCGAGTCCACATTGAACTGAATGAACATCTAACATATTGCTATGTGACTTTCACCATCTTCTCAACATTACCAATTTCTATTACTATGTCTCATAGTCATGAGGTGAAATTTAATGCATCTCAAAGAAATGTTGAGCCTGCCTAATCTCTCCTCTAGATAAATGTGTGTGAACTTTTACATCATTACAACAGAGCAGCAGTGCTTTCCTATTCATCTCTTGAATTAGTTTTTGAGTTGCTTCTCCCTGTAGGAAGTCACCCAAGTTTATATTGATTAACTGCAATTTATTATGCAAGCAGGTGATGGACATTCATGGTGTTTCCATTTTCTGGAGATTATCAGCAGCCAAATCTTCCAGGTAGAAAAAACAGGAGCAACTCTCCTGAGTTCCTACTGAACTGAAGGCAGATGCTATGAGATAGATCTATGTCCATTCCGGGAATGCTCTCCCTCTTGAGACCAACTTAGGTCTTGCTCTCATCAACTCTTTACATACCCACTTCCATACACATAGGCTCAGAAATAGGAGTGTGCCCTTTTGTGGGTGATTTCTGCCTTTTTCTTTGAGAAGCCCACCTAAAGCTTTTCAAAATCATCAATAACCTTGATTGGATTTCAAACGCAAGGAGTTATTTTTTAATTGCACTCAAAAAAATTATTCTCCGCATAGCTTCCTTTCAGTCGGCTAATGTCAAACCTCAAGGCCCAAGAGTTTTCAGGTATCTTCCAGTGAGTTTCCTTTTTCACCTGCCAAGCTTTCCAAAATCAAGGGTGACTCCACAAAGGCTCTTCAGTCTTTCTGTTGACATTCCAATAGATTGAGATGGACCTTATAAATTCCCTGCATTTGGGTTGAATTATTATGGCCACAGACATTAAAATTCTCAGATTATGTAAGATATGCATATATTTTCTAGGAGGAAGTATTACATGAACACACAAATAGGTAAGGAGGTAAGTGGGTAGATAAACAGGTAGATAGGTGAGTAGATAAAGAATTTCCCTGCTGACTAGCATTCCGAGATGACTCATTCCTCCCCTCTGGATCTATTTCTAGTTCTCTGAAGTTGAGGGGGTTAGATTAGTTGGTTCCTAAACTTGGTTCAAGATCTTTGAGTCTATGAGGTAATCTGCAACCAGCTTTAGTGTAATCTGTGATCAGCCTGCCTTCCCACCCCACTTTCCCATTCTCACCACCATTTTATTTCCTTCTGACCTCCTCCATGGATACTACCATTGGAATTCTAGATCTTCTGAAATCTGCTTTCTCAAATTTCATTTCTTTATTGCCCTGGAATTCTAGCACTTCTTAATATTCCCCCCACAGGGGCTGGTCACCCTTCAATCTTTAAATGTTTTCTTCATGTTCACAAGTACCAAAAGCCCCTGACTTCCTTGTTTCCTGTGGCAAATCCTTCTGAAGTAACCTGACAAGTTAATGTAACTTCCTTATGTGCTCTACTCACCAACCTACAAAGAAGTGGAGCCTCTGGCTCAGCCCAGCTTCCAGTCATCTGTTTCCAATTGTATTGGTCCCCACATACTAGCCTTCAGTTTCACAGCCTAGGATGAGCTATCTAGGGAGACTGCCTTCCCCACCTTCCCCAAACACCTCCAGCCTGAGAGGAGCTGTCATGGATATCCCCTCACAGCGATAGCTTTTCTTTTAATATTTATAAATAGGAAAGTATTTTTTTCTCCCCCACTTGAAATGTATATATTCATTCATTAAAAGGCATTGACATTGCTGAGGTAATGGCCTGCCGGCAGATTTACAACAGAAACTATCTCACTGCCTGCAGGCCTGCGCGTTTTAATATAATTAAAAGGCCTCTGTTTGGAATCTTAGCTAATTAATATTCATGCCTTCCTCCTTCACCTGCCATTCCCAATTTGCTGTCTTTTAGAAGATTGATCATGGCCCAATTAATCCCCCCACCAGTCAAAGCAAGCAGGCAGGGGAAGAAAGGAAAAAATGCCATTGCAGAATTGACTTCTTAATGAGAAAATTCTTAGAATTTTAACTAATGGAAATATTCTTTTGGTTTATGAGTAAAGTTGAGGAAGAGTCTCTCTAAATATGGGAATTTGGTTGGAATGGAAGAGTTGACCAGGGATTGCATTGCAGATAAATTGCTCACACTGAAGTGAGTTCAATTTATTAATCTTCAAGAGTTTTCACAAGCGGATATAAGAAAGAGTGAAAGGGATTATAAGGGAAAGGAAGGAAACTGAGTGGGGAAAAATTAGAGAGGAAGACAAACCATGAAAGACTCCTAACTCTGGGAAACAAACAAAGGGCTGCAGGAGGGGAGTGGGTTGGGGGAGTGGTAACTGGATGACAGGCACTAAGGAGGACACTTGATAGGATGAGCACTGGGTGTTTTACTATATGTTGGCAAATTAAATTTAAAAAATTTTTAAAGAGTTTTCACAAGTTTCATTCATACAAGAAATCACAGAACAGGAACTTGAAGAGGCAGGCAATAGATTTTTTTTTTTCTTAAGTAAAATAAAGTGAAAATGGAGATGACAGTTGCCACTATTCAGTACCTGAGAAAACCATCCACATGAATAAAAGTGGTTCACCTTTGAGACCATTGAGAGCCAATCAGATTCCTGGACATAGTCACATGGTCACTTGTTTTTCTTTGCCTCTGCCATCCTTCAACAACCAAAGCTTACAACACCAAAGCTTTTTGCAAAAAATAAAAAATAAAAAATTATATATATATAATATACATATTATATATATATATATATATAATATATATATATATATGGCTCTGCTGGTTAAGCATTGACTCAATCTCAGCTCAGGTCTTGATCTCCGGGTTGTAAGTTCAAGCCCTGCACTGGGCACCAGGCAAGTGTGGAGCCTGCTTAAGTGATGAGGATAAGGGTATTAATGATTAAACTTTCCTCAGATACATAAAAGGAGACAGAGGAAAGAATTAAGCTTTCTCTACTTGACTTCAAAGGATGGAATGGGGAAGCTTGGCAGCATTTGTGATGTAATGTTCAAAAGCCATGGACCTGAGCTTGAGGGCAATGTGAAGACAGACTTGGCTTTAAGGCTCTGCCTTCCCTACATTGTCAGTGGCTCTTTCCAATCCTGAGTTTCTCAAGAATCTGTGATATACTGAGGAGAGTGAGCCCAAGAGAGTCTCTCAAGCAAAGCACCTCATGTTCAGGCTAGTGGATGCTGGCCAGGAGATTCATCACTGAATCTCAACCATAAAAGGGGAAAACAATGTCCCATCCAGAGGATTGCTGTCAGGACTAAATGGGGAAAAGTCTTGAAAGCGCCCAGTGTAATGCTCAGTAAAGAGTAATTCCAGTTGTGTATCTACTCTGGAACAAAGTACTTCCTGTCATAGTGAAGACCACTTTTCCAGAAGGAATAAAGAAAGACAGGGCGAAGAGGAACTCACTCTCTTGGTCACGAAAATGTATAACAAATTCAAAAAGCCACAGTGGAGTTTGTCACATTTAAGCCTGTCTCACCAGTACACTGGGTATTAATAATGAACAAAGAGGGGTTACAGAAACAAGATAAAAATAAACCAAAAGCACTGGGTTTATGCAACAGGTACATGTAGTTTGTTCTCTTGATGAGTCACTGGTCTGAGAAATCTGTTTAAGTTCAGCAGGAGGTCCATGTACAGGCTGCTAATCTTAATTGTCCTTCCACCACAGTTCCTCCCATTATGAGCTTGGGACTTTTTATCTTTTAAAAGTCTGAGTGATTACATCCTTTTAGATATGAACATGTAGGGACTGTATTGCTGACCCATCCAACCAGAATGCCTTCTTACAGTTCCTAGCTATCAAACTCCCACTCACCCTTCAGGGCAGCTAAAGTGTCCCTTCCTCTGAAAAGCCATCCGCATTAAGCTGGTCAGAACTAATCACCCCTTACCTGGGATCCCCAAAGAATAGCCCTGATCCATTAACATCTACCACTAAAGTCTCTCCACCTCAATTAATGATGAGGATATTTGCTAACAGTTATAGAAGACTTTCCAAGTACCAAACACTGTGCTCAGTCTTTTATGGGTGCTAGCTCTATTAATTCTCAAAGGTGTATTTTTTTTATTCTCTCCATTTTATTAATGAAGAAGCTAAAGTTTAGTGAATATCATGAATATCTTGCCCATGATCACAGAACTGCAAAAACAAGATTAGGACCAAGGCAGTCAGGCTCCAGAGCCTCCAGGTTCTTATTCATTATTGTCTCTTTAGCAATGTTTAATACACATTAAGAATTCAATAAAGATTAGTACACAGAATAAGGATCATTTTCATGGGATATGGAAGCATATCTGACCAGTGGGGCCAGTCTGAAATGGGCAAAACCTACTACAGACATGCATCAGAGGAAAAGGCTTTCTGGGGTCATCCTTGACACCATATTCCCACAGAGCCTCCTTTTTGGTCCTACCAACACCTAAGATTTTATGCAAAGTCCAACATTTCCTTGAAACAGATTTAACCCATGAAGAACCCATGTGGAAAAATAAATTTATACATCTTTTTTTCAGTCTTACATTTTGTCAAAATGTTATTTTGGGTAGTGAGCCTAAACTGCAGTGAAACAGAGGTTGAGTCCAAATGATTGGAAGCCTGAGGGGGTTTCCCTACTGAGGTTTTGACTTATGCCAAATACATAAGGTGAAGGAAAAGACTCCAGAGGCTGACCTAGGTTAAGGTCTGAAGGATTAAGGCATATCTTAAGGCCTAAGACAGTCATCCATAAAATTGTGGTAATAAACCATTCATGTGGACATCCATGTGCATGAGATCCATTAGTGCAAGTATGCTGTGCTTTCTGGAGAAAGTTGTTATGGCTGTGCCTCCTCCACAGTACTCACTTCAGTTGCCTGTCTTTGAGCCTTGGGAAGATGTTTGAAATGCATCCTCTTCCTCTTCCTGCTCTGCCAGCAAGAAGAGGACAGTTCTATATCAGAAGATGTAGCATGTAAATGAGAAAGGAGTACTTGTATGGTTTCTATAGGTCTTTCAGGGAAGAACTCGGAGAGGCAAAATAGCTCACAGGGTTCACCTTTCTCCTTTTAGAAATGAGGAAGTTGATTGAGGTCAGAGTCAGGGAGTTTGTGGAATGAAGGACTGGCCAACTGCATCAAGATAACATGGCTGATTCACAGAAGAGCTAGGAGTGGAACTCAGATCTTCCAACTTGTAAGGATATTTTGCTGTAATTCTTCTCTCAAAACCTAGGTTGTGTTTTCCCTTTCATTAAATGTTTCATTAAGTAAGAAGTGGACGGAGAGAACCTGTGAGGGTAAAAGAGAAGAGGCAGATCTTCCCTTTAAAACAGCTGAAGAATTGAGGAAACATTTTGTTGCTGGTAATTGAGGGAAAAAAGGGCAGGGGATGGGTAAGAAAAAATAAGAACACAACATTTTATTTAAAAATTTAGAAAAATATAAGCAAACAATAAGAATTTATCCAACAAGCTACAGAATATGAGGGAAAAACTAAGAATATGCACAATTTGTAGAAGGATGGAGTATGCCTAAATTTTGAAGTTGTGACAACTTCACCTTTTAAAGAAAAGATTTTAATTTTTAAATTTTAGACCTAAATCGTAATTTCTTTATGTTTTATGTTTCATATGTCATAAAAACATTTTTATCTCAAGGTTGTGAAGATGTTACTCCTGTTTTTTTCTGGAAGTTTTATAGTTTTCTCTCTTATATTAAGTTCTGTGATCTATTTCAAACACATCAATGTTTATTATATAAAGTAAGAGTAAATGCTGACTTAGCTCCATGTGAATATTAGTTCCAGAACAATTTATTTATTTATTTATTTATTTATTTATTTATTTATTTATTTATTTTTGTAATAATAAATTTATTTTTTATTGGTGTTCAATTTGCCAACATACAGAATAACACCCAGTGCTCACCCAATGAAGTGTCCCCCTCATTGCCCACCACCCAGTCATCCCCACCCCATGCCCTCCTCACTTTCCAGCACCCCTAGTTCGTTTCCCAGAGTTAGGAGTATTCCATGTTCTGTCTCCCTTTCTGATATTTCCTACCCATTTCTTCTCCCTTCCCTTCTATTCCCTTTCAGTATTATTTATATTCCCTGAATGAATGAGACCATATAAATTTGTCCTTCTCCGATTGACTTATTTCACTCAGCATAATACCCTTCAGTTCCATCCAGGTCGAAGCAAATGATGGATATTTGTCATTTCTAATGGCTGAGTAATATTGCATTGTATACATAAACCACATCTTCTTTATCCATTCATCTTTCGATGGACACCGAGGCTCCTTCCACAATTTGGCTATTGTGGCCATTGCCGCTATAAACATCAGGGTGCAGGTGTCCCAGCGTTTCATTGCATCTGTATCTTTGGGGTAAATCCCCAGCTGTGCAACTGCTGGGTCGTAGGGCAGGTCTATTTTTAACTCTTTGAGGAACCTCCACACAGTTTTTCAGAGTGGCTGCACCAGTTCACATTCCCACCAACAGTGCAATTGGGTTCCCTTTTCTCCACATCCTCTCCAACATTTGTGGTTTCCTGCCTTGTTAATTTTCCCCATTCTCACTGGTGTGAGGTGGTATCTCATTGTGGTTCTGATTTGTATTTCTCTGATGGCAAGTGACGCAGAGCATTTTCTCATGTGCGTGTTGGCCATGTCTATGTCTTCCTCTGTGAGATTTCTGTTCATGTCTTTTGCCCATTTCTTGATTGGATTGTTGGTTTCTTGGGTGTTGAGTTTAATAAGTTCTTTTTTTTTAGGATAGAATTTTTTTTAAATAATAAATTTATTTTTTATTGGTGTTCAATTTGCCAACATACAGAATAACACCCAGTGCTCATCCCGTCAAGTGCCCCCCTCAGTGCCCATCACCCATTCATCCCACGTCCCCCGCCCTCCTCCCCTTCCACCACCCCTAGTTCATTTCCCAGAGTTAGGCAAATGACGTATCAGATAAAGGACTAGTTTCCAAGATCTATAAAGAACTTATTAAACTCAACACCAAAGAAACAAACAATCCAATCATGAAATGGGCAAAAGACATGAACAGAAATCTCACAGAAGAAGACAAAGACATGGCCAACAGAACAATTTATTTAAAAGATCATTCTTTCACCCACTGAATTTCCTTGGTTCCTTTGTCAAAATCCATTGACTATCTATGAGATGGATCTTTATCTGGACTCTGTTTCATGAACTATCCTTACATGAATACCACACTGTCTTGAATTCTGTAGTTGTATAGTAACAATTGAAATTAGATCATGTAAATCATTTCCTACTTTGTTTTATTTTTTCAAATAGTTTTTGGCTATTCTAAGCCCTTTACATTTCCATATAAATTGTATAAGGACTGTATCAATGTATACAGAAGAGAAAAACCATGATTGGGATTGCACTGAATCTACAGAAGAAAGTAGGGGAGATGTGATTTACAAACTCGAAGACTTCTTAAGCATGATATACCTCTCAATTTATTCTTTAATTTCTCTCATCAATGCTTTATAGTTTTCATTGTACAAGTATTTTGCTAAATTATTCTTAAGTATTTTATGATTTCATGGTTTTTTGTTGCTATGGTAGTGGTATTGATTTTGATTCTATTTTTCCAATTATTTGTAGCTAGTATGGATAAACACAGCTGATTTTGTTATCAAGTTTATATCCTGCGACCTTGCTGAATTTACTTATTTTTTCTAATAACTTTTTCAGATTACTTAAGCTTTCTATAATACCATTATAATGATTTGCTAAGTCTATTATAACAAATACTGGGTGGCTTAAACAACAGAAATTTGTTTCTCACAGTGTTGGAGATTAAGGTGTCAGCAAATTTGTTTTCTTCCAGGGACTCTCTTCTTGGTTTAGAAATGGCATCTTTCTGCTATGTCTTTGTATGGTGTTTTCTTTGTGTATGCAAGCTCCCAGTATCTCTGTGTCCAAATTTCCTCCTCTTAAAGGACACCGGTCAGATTGGAGTGGGGTCTACTTTAATGGTCTCATTTTAACCTAATCACTTTTTAAGACCCTATCTCCAAATACAGTCACATTCTGAGGTGCTGGGAGTGAGGGCTTCAACACACGAATTTTGAGGGACATAGCCCATAACAACTATCAGGTTATCCACAAACAAAAATATTTTCTTCCTCCAGCCCATAACATCCATCAGGTTATCCACAAATAAAAACATTTTCTTCCTCCTTTCTAAATAAATGTATGCTTTCTATTTCTTTTTCCTGCCTTATTGTACCAGCTAGGACCATCAATAACATGTTAGATAGAAGTGGTGAGAACAAACTTCCTTGCCTTGTTCACAATCTTAGGTGGAAAAGTACTCAGTTGCTCCCCAATTAAGTATAATGTTTGCTGCAGTCTTTTGTAAATGTCCCATTAAGTCAAGTTAAGAAAATGTACTTCTTTGTTAGGGATTGCATTTTTTTTTCAATTGCTTTTTCTGTATCATAACCCTGGTGACATATCTTTTCTGAAATCTACTTTTTCTGATATTAATATAGCATTTGGAGCTTTCATTTGATTAGTGTCTGTATGGTATATCTTTTTCCATCCTTTTACATTTAATCTATTTTTGACTTTATATGTAATGTAGATTTTTTGTAGACAACATAAAAAGAACAAGAACAATTAGCTCTTGCTGTTTTATCCATTTTGACAATGTCAGCCTTTGAACTGAAGTGTTTAATGTTCACATCCAGTATGATTGTTGATATGTTTAGGCTTTAATTGACTATGTTGATAGTGTTTTCTTCTTGCCCCAATGATTCTTTTTTCCCCTATTGTTCTCCCTTCTTTTGGATTAAATATCTTTTCTGATTAGATTTTAACACTATTATTGGCTTATTAGTTCTACTTTTATGCTTTTTAGTTTTTGGTTTGTGCATATGCACATGTGCTTCCTCTTGGGTTTAAAACATACATTTTTTAACTTATCACAGTCTATATCTTAAAATGCTATTACACCCCTTATGCCAGTATGCTTCCATTTCCTCCTTCACATTCTTTGTGCTTTTATATATTTTACTTCTGCACATATTATAAACCTTAAAATGTAATATTGTTTTTCGTTTACTTGATTATCCTTTTTTCCTTTTTTTAAGTTTTTATTTAAATTCCAGTTAGTTAACATACAGTGTAATATTAGTTTCAGGTGTACAATGTAGTGAGTCAACACTTCTTACAATACCCAGTGCTCATCTCAGCAAGTGTACTCCTAATCCTCATCACCTATTTCACCCATCCTCCCACCCACCTCCCCTCTGGTGACCATTAGTTTGTTCTCTATAGTGAAGAGTCTGGTTTGTGGTCTGCCTCTTTCTTTTTTTCTCCATGATTGTTTACACCAGCATTATCAAAAACAGCCAAATTACGGAAAGAGCCCAAACGTCCATCGACTGATGAATGGACATAGATGTGGTATATATGTATAACACACACACACACACACACTGGAATATTATTCAGCTATGAAAAAGAATGAAATCGGGATCCCTGGGTGGCGCAGCGGTTTGGCGCCTGCCTTTGGCCCAGGGTGCGATCCTAGAGACCTGGGATCGAATCCCACATCGGGCTCCTGGTGCATGGAGCCTGCTTCTCCCTCTGCCTCTCTCTCTCTCTCTCTGTGACTATCATAAAAAATTTAAAAAAAATCTTTAAAAAAAAGATATAAAAAAAAAAAAGAAAAAGAATGAAATCTTGCCATTTGCAATGCCATGGATGGAGCTAGAGTATTATGCTAAGCGAAAGAAGTCAGAGAAAGACAAATACTCAATGATTTTACTCATGTATGGAATTTAAGAAAAAAACAAACAACCATAGTTGATTATCTTTTGAAGAAATTTTAAATTAAAAATATCTGCAAACTTACCCATATATTTGCAATTTGCAGGGATCTTTATTTCTGTATATAGTTCTAAATTTCTGCTTCAAGAATGTCTTTTTAACATTCCTTGCAGTTCAGTTCTTCTGGATACAGTTGTTTTAACTTTTGTTTGTCTAAGGAGTTATTATTTCACCTCCATTTTTGAGTATTTCCATTCTAATTTGACAGGTACTTTTGTTTGCTTGCTTTTCTTGTTCTGTTTTTGGTTTTGGTTTTGGTTTTGGTTTTGATTTCAGCACTTTCAAGATGCTGTTCCATTATCTTCTTGTTTGCACAGTTTCAGATGAGAAAATTGTGGTAATTCTTATCTTCATTCCTCTATCCATAGCATGTTATTTTTCCCCACCACCTGCTTTTTAAGATTTTCTTTTTATCACTGGTTTTTACCAATTTGGTTATGTATGTGTCTTAAGGTGGTTTTCTTTGTGTTCAGCATGCATGAAATTCCTTAAGCTTTACAGATCAGTGGGTTTACAGTTTTCAACAAATTTAGAGTATTTCAAGACATTATTTATTTAAATATGTTTCTGTCCTTTATCCTTCTGGAACACCAGTTACATACATGCTAGACTACTTGAATTTTTTTCCAAAATTACTGAAGCTCTGCTTATTTTTGGTTTTCTTTATCTATATGCTTAATTTTGGACAGTTTTTATTTTTATGTTTTCAACTCACTAATTTTGTCCTTCTGCAATGTCTAATCCGCTCTGAATTCTACCAAGTGATTTTTCATTGCAGATGTTTTGTTTTTTAAAACTAAAGTTTCTTTCTCTATATACTTATTTTTCTCAACATTATGTTCATATTTTTAACTACTATGTATATGGTTAATAGTTATTTGAATATGCTTACTTATTAATTCAATCATCTCTGTCATTTCTGGTATGTTTCTTTCAACTTATTTTTTTACTGAGTATGGATCATACTTTCCTGTTTTCAAATGACTATACTGAACTTTGTTGTTTTTATGTTGTTGAATGCTGGATTTTGTGGTCTTCCTTTAAAGAGTGTACTTTGTTCTGTCAGAGTTACATTACCTAAAGATCCACTGGATCTTTTGATGATTGTTTTTAAGCTTTGCAAAGTGGATCTTGAATAGTCTTTTAGCCCCACTATTAAGGCATGACCCCTTTGAGGTCTCCACCAAATGGCCCAAGTTTTCAACAAGGACTCTCTGATCTGGCTCTTCAGATTATGAATATCTTCCAGCCTAGCTTTTGGGAGCATTTCTCCCTATATTTGCAGAGTGAAATCTTCAAAAACAGACCCAAGGGAATCCCTATGAAAATTTTGAAACTGCCTGTGCAATCACCCTCCTTTCCAATAATCTGTCCTGATAGCTCCAGTGACCTCAGCCTTCCAGATCTCTAGTATCTGTCTCTGCAATTCAGCAATTCTGCAATTCTCTGTTTGGGATCCCCCTCTTAGAATCAGGGTGAAGAAAAGGCCTCCAGGCATAAAGTTGGGCAATCTTAGGTCCACCTCATTTGTTTCTCTACTTTCAGAAAACACAGTCCTATGATACCTGTTTTCCAATATCCAAAACAGGTGCCTATGTATACTTCCCATTTTTTAAGTTACTTATGGGGGAAAGGGAAGTCTGGACCCAATGACTCCATCATAGCCAAAAGCAGGCATTTGTTCCCAGTATGTTTTTGTTTGTTTTTAAAGCACAAAAATATTGATTACTTACATCTGGGGACAAAATAGCCTAAGAGTGGTTGAAATAGAATGAAAACATAATAAAATGAATAAATAGAATGAAAATGTTATATGTGTCAATGAGTATTGTGTTATATCCTTAATTAGTGGGTTTTTTGGTCATTTGATTTAATGAACTGTGGAGGAAGGAATTAGGAAAGACGGGGTCATTGGAAAGCCATTTTACAATCATAAGGACTATTTTACTACAAATTTTCACATTCTCTGACTGTTCCTTGGGTTGCTCCCTGTATCAGGGAGAATAAGTTAGGTCATTCTGTCGTCCAAGTGACCTACCATTAGCAGTTACTTAAGATAATAGTTTTATTTCTCACTCGTGCTATCCACCCATTCTGGATAGATTATAGGTTACAGCTCTGGCCCCTGTCACCTTCATTCCATAACCTAGCAGAAGGAGTGACATCCATCTAAGATATAAACAACTTTTATGGAAGAAGGAAAAGATACATAGCACCTTACAACTTCTGCCTTGAACTGTCACATTTCTGACACTGCATTGGCCAAAGCAAATCACATGGCCATCCATTACTTCAACAAGCCATGGATAGAAAATCCTTCAACAGGGAAGGCACCATAGGGAAAAATTAAGATATTTTATGAATATTAATACAATCGACCATATTCCTATACACACCATCTTTGTCTTGGATTAGCTCCTAGAAAATAGCCAGACAGCATCAGGAAACATAGTTAAGCATTTAAATGTGGCTTCCATCCTGGAAATGCACAAAGTCTAGGCTTAAATGAGCTATTAAAAGACTAGAGGGATTCTATATCTGCTGATATGTCAAGATCTCCAAACTATATTAAGTGAACAAAAATAAGAAACAAGCCAGTGTTTATTATATAGATTCATTTGTGTAAAGAGGAGCACATATTTATATATCTGCATGTGTACATATGCATGAAAACATCCTAAAAGAATGCACAGGAAACAGATACTTCTAGAGTAATATGCAGGAAAATGTTTCTCTAGAACAGAACATAGGAGTCTAGACTAGGAGAGCTATTCCTATGACCTACCCTTTTGTACCACTTAAAGTTTTTCAGTGTATTTATCATTTCCCTAATGACATCTTAAAAATTCCCTCCTTCGTGTAATCTGAAGATTTCATCAACCAATTTCCCCAGCAATGTTTCAGAGCATCACAAAAGGTAAATGCAGAATGACCATAACAGAAATCAGAGATCAAAAATTAACTCTCACTGGCCGAGCCAGCTGCGGGCCCTCAGCGCGCCGTGCCTCCTCTTCTGCTGGTCAGCTATGGCGGCCGTGAAGACCCTGAACCCCAAGGCCGAGGTGGCCCGCGCCCAGGCGGCGCTGGCGGTCAACATCAGCGCGGCCTGGGGGCTGCAGGCCGTGCTGAGGACCAACTTGGGGCCTAAGGGCACCATGAAGATGCTCGTGTCTGGTGCTGGAGACATCAAGCTTACTAAAGATGGCAATGTGCTGCTTCATGAAATGCAAACTCAACACCCAACAGCCTCCCTAATAGCCAAAGTAGCAACAGCCCAGGATGACATAACTGGTGATGGTACCACATCCAATGTCCTAATCATTGGAGAGCTACTGAAACAGGCGGATCTCTACATTTCTGAAGGTCTTCATCCCAGAATAATAACAGAAGGATTTGAAGCTGCAAAGGAAAAGGTACTTCAGTTTTTGGAACAAGTCAAAGTAAGCAAAGAAATGGACAGGGAAAATTATAGATGTGGCCAGAACATCTCTACGTACAAAAGTGCATGCTGAACTTGCTGATGTCTTAACAGAGGCTGTAGTGGACTCGATTTTGGCCATTAAAAAAACAGATGAACCTATTGATCTCTTCATGGTTGAAATCATGGAGATGAAATATAAATCTGAAACTGATACAAGCTTAATCAGAGGTCTTGTTTTGGACCATGGGGCACGGCATCCTGATATGAAAAAAAGAGTAGAAGATGCATACATCCTCACATGCAATGTGTTGTTAGAGTATGAAAAAACAGAAGTGAATTCTGGGTTTTTTTTACAAGAGTGCAGAAGAGAGAGAGAAACTCGTAAAAGCTGAAAGAAAATTCATTGAAGATAGAGTTAAAAAAATAATAGAACTGAAAAAGAAAGTCTGTGGTGATTCAGATAAAGGATTTGTTGTTATTAATCAAAAGGGAATCGACCCCTTTTCCTTAGATGCTCTTGCGAAAGAAGGCATAGTAGCTCTACGTAGAGCTAAAAGGAGAAATATGGAAAGGCTGACTCTTGCTTGTGGTGGAGTAGCTCTAAATTCTTTCGATGACCTAAATCCTGATTGTTTGGGACATGCAGGACTTGTCTATGAGTATACATTGGGAGAAGAGAAATTCACTTTCATTGAGAAGTGTAACAATCCTCGCTCTGTCACATTATTGATCAAAGGACCAAATAAGCACACACTCACTCAAATCAAAGATGCAATAAGAGATGGCTTGAGGGCTGTTAAAAATGCTATTGATGATGGCTGTGTAGTTCCGGGTGCGGGTGCAGTGGAAGTGGCAATGGCAGAAGCCTTGATTAAATATAAGCCCAGTGTAAAGGGGAGGGCCCAGCTGGGAGTTCAAGCATTTGCTGATGCATTGCTCATTATTCCCAAGGTTCTTGCTCAGAACTCTGGTTTTGACCTTCAGGAAACACTAGTTAAAGTTCAAGCAGAACATTCAGAATCAGGTCAACTTGTGGGTGTGGACTTGAACACAGGTGAGCCAATGGTAGCCGCCGAAGTAGGCATATGGGATAACTATTGTGTAAAGAAACAGTTTCTTCACTCTTGCACTGTGATTGCCACCAACATCCTCCTGGTTGACGAGATCATGCGAGCTGGAATGTCTTCTCTGAAAGGTTGAATTTGAAGCTTCCTTTGTGTCATCTGAATCATGAAGACTACAGAGAGACCTTAAGGATATAGCTATGGAATTTTTGTCCAAGCTTCAAATAATTTTAAAAAGCATTTTCTTTCCCCATATTAAAAGAGAATATTGATACTTAAATTCTGAAGTTCTGAAATTAAAATTACAGTATTTTTTTTAATTGCACTGCAGTGTACACACATTAAGTAGGCTATTTATACCCAGTGAACCAGATGTTTTGCTTTAGCTTCAGTGATGTAAAAGTACCATGTTAAATAAGTATGTTATCTACCTTGTTATTAAATGTTCCTTGAAAAAAAAAAATTAACTCTCACTGCTTCACAATTTCCAGAAATCGGCCTAATGAAAAGAGGAAAATCTGACATGAAACTTTTGAGTTACCTCCTGAAACTGATACTGTAGGTTTTCAGCCCACGTAGATGAGAGAGATTTAGTTTATGATCCTTAAAAAATCAAATCAAATAAGTTTAATGCTTATTTGTGCAACTTCTTTCTTCCCATGTTTTTCTACCTCAAAAACTGCCACTGTCAAGCTACTCTAGCTCCTACTCTGAAAAGGCTTTCTACAGCATTTGCCTCCTGAGCATGGATATAACATTCCAGAATGCCTGTGCCTAAACCTTACAGTGAACAGACACTACTTCTGCAAGACTTCCTCACTTCATACTATTGGAATAGTGGCCCCTTTACTCAAGAACAAGGTCAACTCCATGCTGGAATAATGAACATATTGACTAAGAAGCTTTTGTTCTTATTGTGAGAGGAAGTTATATTTTAAATTTTTTTACAATACTAACTAAGCATCTCTTGAAATCCTTCTTTCTATATTCACATGGGGAAGAGAAGAATAACCACCAAAGATGCCTATGTCCTAGCCCTTGGATGTGTGAAAATGTCACGTTACATGACAAATTATGGAAACAAATTATACTAAGCTATTTTAAGGCTCTAAGTGGAAGTAAAGTTGCTAATCAGCTGTCCTTAAAATAGGGAGATTGCACTGGATTATCCAGGTGGGCCCAATGTAATGAAAAAGTTCTCAAAGTAGAAGTGGAAAATAGAAGAGGAGTTAGTTTCAGAGTGACTTGATGTGAGAAAGACCCGACTGGCCATTGCTAGCTTTGAAAATGGAAGAGGACTACAAGCCAAGGCATGTGAGCAGCCTCTAGAAACTAGAAAAGATGAGGAAATGGATTCCCCCATAGAGCTTCTGGAAGAAATGTACCCTGCTAACACCTTGATTTTAGACCAGTATAGCTCTATGAGACCTGTATCAGACTTCTAACCTACAGAACTGTAAGGTAATAAATGTGTATTATCTAGTCACTAAGTTTATGGTAATTTGTTGTAGCAACAATAGTAAACTAATAAAATATGTTTATTCCATAGTGTTTAATGATATAGAGCATGAGGGTCTCATACTCAGGACATAAACCAGTTTTATTGACAAGCCTGGAAAAGAAACCTGAGATGCAGACTCCACAGACATGATCAAGTCAAATCACTTTTTCTCAGAGCAAATGAATGTTAAAAATCCTCTTAATAATGAAGCACACAATTAACATCAGAAGATCAAAGAATGGATCATGCTTCAATTGGATGTGAAATAAGTTGCATGTAAGAAAAACAACCTAATCATGCCTGCATGCACAACCCTTCCACAGGACTTTTCTACCTTTTATCTGGTGAGACTGCACTGTTGTCCTAGTACTTTCTTTACCCTCCCTACGTGAAACATAACTAGGGATTTTTTTCCCCTGAAAGGCTGACCAGATGCAATACCTATTTCACCAAGGGTGAAACAGGGCAGAGGAAGAGACTATTAAGAATAACACACACACAACATTATTTAGCATGACTCAACAACAAAAAATTTTTCCAAGAAAAAAATGTATCAATAATTGATCATATTAATTGTATCAAGCATTTCAGGGAAAGAGTATGTGCATAAGAATGGCTGAGAATACAACTTATCCAACTCTATCCTTATAACTGTGTGATAGTTGCTTGTACTATATCAAATACCACTTTCATTAATATCATTTAAATGTAAAGGAATATGGACAAGAACCTTGTCTGAGGTGTCATCACTTTGTCCTAATTCTCTCAAACCATTCTTCTGAAAGAATGGTGCAGACAGCAAGCATGTCTTGAATTAGATGTTGGAAGAAAAGTGGATAATAAAACTTGCACTTTTTTTGTTGTTGCTTAATAGGTCATCCCTACATTTAACAGTAAGTGTTGGTCCTGCTTATTTTTTAAAATAGTACATCCAGACTTAAAAGAGGACTTACACCAGAAGTTATTCGTTATGTTAGTCTATGTTCATCATTTTTTTTCACTCAGTTATTCCACAAAAGATTGTCTTTTATTAGCAACTGTGAAGCTGCACCACATGCATTACATTTATAAATGAGATGTTGGTGTCACTATCACAAAAGGTTCAGAGGGAAGCTGAAGAGTATGGTATTACCATGGTGACCTGCTGTCATGGTGAGCTCCCCAGGGCCAATGGGCCACAGAAAAACCATTAGGAAGCTCTCCTTCAGAGACATGTTGTTGTTTCTTACTTAATCACTTAAAGAATGATCAGAGCCACAAAGTCAAGGAAGCAATCACTCTTCTCTATTACAAAGAATGAAATGAGAGTCTCTGGGCTCCTCTACAACCATTTGTATGTAACCTTGAGAAAGGCTTCCCCATGTCTGGTTGGAAAATTACATTAGCAAGAGAGAAAAGGTTTTATAAATGCCAAGGGGTACAGTAGCTCATTATTAGCTCGTTTGCTCCCTTTTAAGTTCCTGTAGTTTTCTGTTTCATCCATTTGGAAAGACAGGAGGATATGATTGGGCGGTTAGAGAAGAGTGGCCTGAGGGACTGAGATGTCTCTTCCTTAAAAAACAGGGCAGCTTCACACAGAAGAATTCTGTAGCAATAACAGATTTTCTTACAAAGCTCTGTCACTCCTTGTTTGTTTGTAATTGCCATTCAAACTAAAAGAAACAAATAAGGGGATCACTAAAAATATGGGAAGATATTTGTTAGAAGCCACATTAAAACTATCTTTTAAGAGATAATAAAATTGTGAGGAAAGACTTTTCCATTAACTCTGGGAATTTGCTTTGCTGCTACTACTTCTGTGCTTTTAGCTTTTGGATTCAGTTTTATCAGTCAGTATGTATTTATTTCCTTTATATTTTATAATATATGTATGCATGTTGTCTGAGGCATCAAACATTTTATGAATAACATTTGGAAATGAGTACGGTTGACAATAGCCAGTTAATGCTAGCCTAGCAGCCTTCCAAGTACTAATATACTATAATATAAAACCAATTTGTTCAGACTATTAGCAAAGTAAAGCACGTATTCGTCAATTTTTTAAGTGAGCTGCTACAGGATGATTTCTCAAGGGCATTAGCCAACTAATATTGCTGACGTCAACAGTAACCATGGTTTAAATTTATGCTATCATGAACATAGGTTAAGGGAAATTGGTATTGAGTCATTATCAAAAGTTAACCCCAGCAAGAACTGGTTATATTTGATTTATTGCATGGCTACAGAATGTACCTTTAATCTGAGCCAGAAATTTTCCAAATTCATGTTGCTGGTCAAAAGAAGTCTGAGACAAATAGACATAAATTGCGATTACTAATGTAAGAGAGTATAAAGCTCATTAATCAGACATGAACTAAGTCAAGTGGTTATGTCTATATGAACACATATTTAGAGGTATACATTTTCTTTAAAAATCAACTTATGAAAGAAAAAGTCAACTTATGGTGAAAAAAGTTTTGGAAATAAAGTATATAAGGAAACTGAATTTTTTTCTTTTTGTCTCTTTTCTTATCTAAAAGCATTTTTTCTTTTGTTTAGGAATGTAAAACTATAGTATATTTAATTTGGTTGTCCCTAATATCATTTTCTTCTTATTTCTGAAACATTATTACCTAGAAATGAAAAAACACATAGGAAATTTTTCTAATGGGGAAGAGGTTGGGGGGGGGAAAAATCTGGTAAATTATCCAATTTTTACTAAGCTAACAAAACCTCACAACTTTCTGCATATATATCATATATATATATATATATATATATATATTTCTAAATTTGAAATTTTTCCAAGGTGTCACTTTTCCTTTGACTCAAGTACATTTATCCATGTGTATCTAAACACATACTCGTTTATCTTAGGATTTTTTCCAATTAAATTGCAAAGTGGCAAACATTTCAAACCTAGAGCAGGGTGTTCTCATTTATTATTGAAAGAACATGGTGATCTCCAAATACATCCATACATACACAGAGAGAGACACATCATGGACTCAGACCCAGGGAAAGGTTGCAAGTATTTGCTCAGTTACCATGAGCTAGGAGAGGGTCAGTAACTTACTTAGAGACTCAAAAGGTTATCATCCACAAAATAAATTAAAGCATAGGCTGACTGACTATCCAGGAAGGATAGATTGTGACAAGGCCAATGTTAGGCACGTCTCCTCTTTGCAGTGGGTCTTTGCAGCCTCAGAACTCCTTTTTGTGAAGAGAGAGGGCAGCAGTAGGAAAGAGAACTGATGGAAAGGGCTGCCCACGATTGTCCTCGCTCTCCAGATGGAAGCAAGCTCTGGGCTACAAGCCAAATCTGAGGGATCACAAACACTCCACAAAACTAGAGATCAGAACATTCAAAACCATCCTGTCCTTTCAACACAACTCTACATCTCCTAGCCTAAGGATAAGCTCAAAACCACTAGCCTAAAATGTGTATGTCTTGCAGAGTTTTGTAGTCCTCAGAATAAGTCTGAGGCAGAATGCTGAATATGCAAAGATTAAGTTCTGATCTATTCTGGGATCATGGCATGTCTAACCATATACTCTGATATTGTAATCAATTAAATTGAACCATTACTTATTATTAATTTACGATTCTTTAAATACAAGGATTAATAAGGCAAAATAGAAGTTGATTTAGTACATAATTATTTCCCCAAAATGCGTGGTCCCAAAGTGATTGCTGTGAACTAGAAATTACAAGAAATCCATGGTCAACCCTAGCAAGAAACCAGTTTCTCATTCAGCCAAGCAGTCATTTGTTCATTCATGGAGTCATATTACCTGTGAGTTACCTAATATGCCAGAGAAGATTTTCTAGGTTGGTTGCCAGCCAGAGAAAGGTAATTTAAATTAGTCTAAGACTCTTCAGAGGCAGAAACAACACAGAGGAGACACAAGTGACCTGAAAGCACAGCCACCATCACCATGAGCATACCAACAAGCCCAAGAGTGAGATGACCCTGGAGGAGCTGCAAAAGTGGGAGGAGGAGGAGTTTAACACTAGTCCATTCTCTGTGCTCACACATCAGTCAGGAACTACGCCTAAGGGCTTATCCACTGTGGCAATAACAAGGAGCTCCTGAACTGTGTGAAGGCCATTGACAAGCACTGTGACACAGTGCTGGAAAATGTGAAGGAGATGTAGACCAAGATCCCCAAGAAAGCAAAGGTAAGAAGTCCAAGCCAGTAAACAAGGACAACTACATCTCCGATATGTTCCTTTGAAGAGACCTAGTCATCGCAGTCTTGCAGAACCCACTCATTGATGGCAAGTAGGGGCCTCCACCCCACTGTCAGAAATCACTCCACCATCCTGCAAAGGCCTGTCCTTAATGATGGCAATATTCAGTCCTATGTTTTTCTTTATAAATACACAAATAAAGTTTTGAAGAAAGAAAAGATGGAAGGAAATGGAAAAGGGAGGAAGACAGTGACAGAGAGAGGGAAAGAAGGAAAAAGAATAAAAACCAGAATGTGGAAAGGACAGCCTCAGAGGTGCCTGGTACCAGGGACTTTAGTGATGCTTCCTGGTATTTCTTCTTGTGATTCTCTATGCTTTTCTCTGTGTTCTGGTTTCTTTCTGACCATTTCCAACAAGCATGAAAGCTGCCCACTTGTAGCTTTAGACCTACATCCTTACAATCTGAGAAACCAAAATCTCAAGCTCTGGTTAGAAAATCCCAGGAAAAATCTTGTCCTGGCTTGTAACAGGTGCTCTTCCTGGGAAGAATCTCTGTGGTCAAAGTCTCATATGCAGTTAGCAACTCCCAGAGTAGAACACGGCAAGGAGCAGATCAAAGAGAATAGAAGAATACTATTTTCAGGGGAAAAGAAGGATACTGTGCAAACAAAACAGAAAATGTCCATCCTTCTCACTCAACCTATAATATTTACCAGATTGTGAAGATACCTATAACTTGAGAATTAGAAAGGATAATGGAAGTCCATGGTTCCAGCTTCCCAGCACTGTGTTCAGTTCAACGTTATGTAGGCAAGTATGTATGTATGTATGTATGTATGTATTTATTTGAGAGAGAGAGAGAAAGAGAATGCATGAACAAGTGGGGTAGAGGAGGCAGAGGGAAAGAGAGACAGAGAGAGAGAGAGAATCCCAAGCAGATTCCAACACAGGACTCAATCTCACGATTCTAATATCATGACCTGAGCCAAAAGCAAGAGTCAGATGCTTAACCAATTGAGCCACCCAAGTGCCCCCTGGGTACCATGATTTAAAAGAGCACTGAACAAATTTAAGGAGTGTCAGGGAAGTGATGGCATTTGAAGCCCTACTTTACAAGATTTGGTTAAAGGAACTGAAACTTACTATCTTGCAAAAAAGGAGAACTAAAGAAATGCAGGGGGCAAAAGGCCATCTCTTTAATGCAGAGGAAGGAGCATATTTACTCTATGCTGCCTAATGCTAGGGGTCACAAATATACCTACAGAATTCAGAAAGGTAACATAAGGATATGAAACTAGCCAATATTTGAAAAACAGAATGTGATAATTAATGGCACATGACAGCCACAGGATGTGGAAATCTATAGGGAGTGGAGGGCTGTGGACAACTGCTGAACTTATGCTCCATCTAAAGGAAGCAGCCCCCTACTCAGGACCATATCACTGTTGCCCTGTAAGAATGTACATACAATAATGCAATATCTTTCTTTTTCAATAAGAGCCAGAAGACCTGATTTTTATGTAAAATCTTTTGGTGTCTTCAGTGTTGGCTCATTATTTTTGAAAACACCATGTGGACCAAACAAAATACAATGTTGAAATGGAGTCTCAGTTTGAAAAATATGCTCTAGAAGGTAAAACTAGAACTAGTGGATCAAAGTTCTTAAGAGTCAAGTATTTAGTCTTCTTAACCTACATACAGTTTAATAATAAGAACTCTTCAATCATGATGCAGTAGATGCTTTGTGAGCTCATAAGCACACACTAAATAGAAGCTGATGATCATTATTAAGGAATATTGTAGAAATGAATCCTGCACTAGGTGGTCAGACTAGCTCATAATTAAAAGTCTACAGATTGAAAATTTTTTTAAAGATTTATTTATTTATTCATTCAGAGAGAGTGAAGAGAGAAGCAGAGACACAGGCAGAGGGAGAAGCAGGCTCCATGCAGGAAGCCCATGTGGGACTTGATCCTGGGTCTCCAGGATCACACCCCAGGCTGCAGGCAGCGCTAAACCGCTGGGCCACCGGGGCTGCCCCCAGATTGAAATTTTTGAAATAAGATCAGAAAATATTCTCTGAAAGAGAAGTAAAAGACAACATTTGAAGACTATATAATCTACTTTGTATTTAAACACATTGCTGAAAGAGACAGTGGAGAAAACCAACATAACACAATATTTCTAAGCATAGGCAAGAAAGACCACACTGAAGATACACATCCTGGCAATGGGATAGGATTTTAATGGACATATATCCAAATCTTTTTCTGTCTAGTTCCAAGAAGAGATGGAAGAAAAAAAGGCTTCCTGGACCTGACATGTTTTAGGATGTTTGGACTGAGGGAAATGTGGTTTTGGGGGTTAAGTGTTCTGAATTCTTGTCCTCAGTCTGTTACGAGTGAGTCATATGACCATGGACAAATAACATCCCCCACTCTCTGAACAACTTGAATGATTTGCCATCATTTCAAAATCAATATTGCTAAAATAGTACTCCCACTTTCTTTTTTCAAGCTCCCTTTCTTGATTTCCTCATGTCAAGGGAAGCAGCAAAATCTGACCTCTTCCTAGATTCCACTGCCTATCATTTGCCCACTATCACAAAGGGAGGTCTCTGAAATGATATCATGAGCAATTCAAGTTCCTGGTATAGTGGACAGGTAAGGAATTTCCACTTGAAACCAAAAACAGTGAGGTGCCCAGAATAAGGAAGCAGGTCAACTGCTGAACCACAAGACTAATAAAATTATATTCTGGGCATTACAAAAACCAAATGAAATTTATTTGGATTCTGTAGTCCAGATAACTTCTAAGACAGGGCCCACCTTTTCCCATTTTTGCCTGTAGGATTTTGGACAAGGAAGAAGCTTCCATCTTTTGGTGGCAGTTATGTCCCTCACACCTCAATGTAAAGAATTATATGTCAAATCATAGGTATCTATTAAACCAATGACAACTTTAGATACATCTTTTTTTTTAAGATTTATATATTTTGGGATCCCTGGGTGGCGCAGCGGTTTGGCGCCTGCCTTTGGCCCAGGGCGCGATCCTGGAGACCCGGGATCGAATCCCACGTCGGGCTCCCGGTGCATGGAGCCTGCTTCTCCCTCTGCCTGTGTCTCTGCCTCTCTCTCTCTCTCTCTCTCTCTGTGTGACCATCATGAATAAATAAAAAAAAAAACAAATTAAAAAAAAAAAGATTTATATATTTTATGAGGGGATTGGGAGAGAGAGAATCCCAAGAAGACTCCCTGCTGAGCCCAACCCTGGGCTCCATCTTGCGACCCTGAGATCATGACCTGAGCTGAAACCAACACCCCAATGCTTAACCAACTGAGCCCCACAGGTGCCCCTTTAGATATATTCTTAAGAGGGAAAAGCTGACCCTTATTAAAAATCAGTTATGAGACTCCTAACACTTCCGATGCATGGCCTAGATACATGTAATTATTTTTTAAAGTGACTACAGAAAAATTAATTGAAGGCGATAATCGTCAATGACACCTTAGCATTTGTTTAAAAGTGGTACACATAAAATTTGTCTTCAAAATTTACTGCAAGGGCAGCCCGGGTAGCTCAGCGGTTTAGCGCTGCCTTCAGCCCACGGTGTGAATCTGGAGACCTGAGATCGAGTCCCATGTAGGGCTCCCTGCATGGAGCCTGCTTCTCCCTCTGCCAGTGTCTCTGCCTCTCTCTGTGTGTCTCTCATGAATAAATAAATAAAATCTTTAAAAAAAATATTGCAAAATTCATTTCCCTTTTAACAAAGATGCCATGAGACTAAATTGCTTAGTCTGAGAGGTTATACTATTGCTCCTAGTATGTAGGAAAGCTAAAAAACAAAAAACAAACAAACAAAAAAACCCACACAACTTTTTCAGACAATTAAGGTCACACAAACAGTTGCTAACAAGCTCTTACTACTAAAACATTCCTGCTTTTCTCAGTAGAATTGCCCAGCTACCATATACATAACTTGACTAATAACTAATTAATAATACACAATGCCTGCACTTTAACTGAGAGGCAGTGTAGCAGAGTTAACAGCCTGACCTCTGGAGCCAGGCTCCCTGGATTGAAATCCCAGCTCCACCACCCACTAGCTGGTAAGCCTCTTAACTTCTGTATAGTAACCCCCTTTATAAAATAGTAAACCTACTAATAGGGCATGGTGAGAATTAAATAACTTAATATATATAAGACAATGTCCTACACATAGTTAGCGCTGGGTAACTGTGAGTTATTATTATCTCTTGCCTCATAGAATCCATGTGTCCTGTAAATATTCACTAGGCTGCTTTCTCTGTCCCAGACACTGCACCAGGCACTGGAATATGTGGAGCATTTTAGCAGCAGGGGTTTCATTAGTGTAGGCAGTGCATTGTCAAGTACAAAAACTAAACAGTAAAGCGAAAGGAAGTGTAAGCCTCCTTCTATCTAATTACATGCACAAATAAGATAACTACACTAAGTATATTTCAGTGGGAAGTCACCCATAATCTGTTTGCAAAATTTGTTAGACAGTGACCACTCAGGTGGCTTTTGTCACATTTACGTTAAATTTGCATCTGGGTTAAATTTCTGTATTAAATGATGCTTCTAATTTGTATTTTGGGTTAAGGCCCAGCTCCCAATGTGTAGACAGAGAGTTACGAATGAAGAGGTCATGTTATCAGAAGGTAGGGGCAGGGGGCGGGGAGAAGGGGAATGGAGTTTGGATGTGAGTGTGGTGTGCCAGTTCTCATATGTCTATAGCCCAGGCCAAAATCTGCCCTCAGTTATGCATGCACAGCTTTCATTGACGTCAGTAAGAGCTGTGCTCATGTAACAGGAGGCAGAAATTTGGCTCTTTGATTTTAATAGAATTAAATGCCAAAAGTTTTGCTGATGCAGGTTGCAAATTTAAACCCCAAAGGGTCAGGAAAATGCAACAGAACATTGCTCTGTTGGCAATCTCATCTTTTGCACAGGCCATGTAATTAAGCAAGACCCGAATTTCTCAAGCCTAACTTGGAAGTCCCTGATACTATTGTGCCTATGAGTTGTGTGTGGCCTCCCATTGCAGTAAGACCTTTAAGTATGATTCCAAGATTTTGTCTGTGGCTTCAGATAAAAGGCTAATACATAGCCCAAATTCATTGTCAGTTGCAGGATTCCATTCCCGGTCTGGATTTTAACAATGCTGAAATCAGTTGGTAGTGCCGAATAGACTCCACTCTCCACCTTAGATGACTGGAGAATTATGTAATGAAATTTGGGGACTCAGCATTCTTAGAGTATTCAGTTTACGTTTCAGTCTAATTTATGTTCAGACGTATCCATAGCTTTGTCTTAATATTTGTGTGGTTTTTAAAATTTAATTTAATTTTATGCAGTGATGTTAACAATTGGATGTCCCAGACCTGAGCATCTGGTAGTAAGTTTCTGAGTGGTAAAACATAATTCAAGAGAAATATAAAGCCAGGCAAATAACAACAACAACAAAAAAAATCCTTTAACAAGAGTGGAGATGTTTTTGGGTCCTTTGACCAGCTACTCAGAGTTCTGTTTCCTGCTTTGAGTCCAGAGAAGCAGTCTTTCTCTTGGATGGATGTATGCCTAAGTGTGTCTCACATGCTCTGAGTTTAGCTGTGGATGACCTAGCAAAGACTTCTTGATCACTTACCACTTCTCATTCCCCCCTCTTCAGGGGAAGAGATTATATGAATGGTAAATCTGGGAACAACTACAGAATATACCTAAGCTCTCTCTTTGGGATTTTCCTGCCTGTAGAGAGCATGTATTCAGCTCTGCTCCCATGCTACAGATTTTGCCCCTGAGATGGAAGGCAGCATTACCTGTAACTGAGGATGAAGTCTTATATTCAGGAGATTGATATCCATGAACCTACCATACATAAACCACATTCTCAAACACCTTCAGAAGCAAGAGAGCTGCCATATTAACATTTTAATGAAAGGGCATTGGTGAACAAGCACCAAGAAGTTACTAGCTAATGTCTGAAAATGATCAACTAAAAACTAACAGACTAAGAGTATTACTTAGAAAAGGAGAAAATAAGAATTTGAAAGTGCCTGCCTTGAAAATCAGATTGGGAGGAGAAGTGACATGGGATAGGGCAAGAGGTCACTGTCCTCACTCTCCTTCAACATTAAACTTTGTTTTGACATGATTCCACACTTGTTATATTATGGAACAGTAATATATCAGAGTAGGAAATACTTCAATAGATCTTCCCCAGTGTTTTTCAAATTGAAAATCACAATTGGTTAGCATGTCATGAAGTCAATTTGTTGGATTGTAACCAACATTTTGAAATCAATGCAGTGCAATGAAATAAATGGAATCAATCAGAGAGCATTAGGATCTGGACCATAATATAAAACATATTTTTATTGTGGATTATAATTAAAAAATGGTTGAAATCTATTCAGATTTTCCAACTTCCTATGTAACCCTCAATGAGTATTCTTAACTATATATAATACCCATTTTCTAGACCAAGCCAAGCAGTTCTAAATGAGAGTATGCATGTGAAAATATTTGGAAACCATAAAGTTAAAACCACATTGAAGGTATTGTTTTGTTTTTTGTTTTTTTTAAGGTATTGTTTTGATTACACCACCACTACCACCACCATCATCATCATCATCATAATTGGTGAAATGTCCAATCTAGCTGACCTTCAATTTGTTACAGCACTTCAACATGAAAGCAGCCATAGCACCAATCCCAGCTTAAACCCACACTCTTCTAAGAGGCTACCAATGCCATGTAGGGTGTGGGCCAGAACCCCAGATCAGTCAGGGGTGCACTGGTAGCACATTCAGACTGCATGTAAGGGTCATGGTTATGACAGATCTTGGGGTTATACAAACTAGGATCTAAATTTAGCTCTGCCACTGATGAACAATACAACTTGAGATAAATTATTTAACTTCCCTGAGTTTCAGGATATCATCATGATTCTCGTCACCATCATTAAATCAATGACTTCTGTTTTATTTCTGGAAACATGCAGAAATGTTCTTCGCTGTCACTGGAGAAACCGCAGTGCCAATGAAGAGACATACATGTTGCCTGAGCTGAGAGACAGCAGGGAAAGGAGGAGAGCAAGTTTAAGCCAGCTCTGCAGCCACCTAAGCATGACCTGTGCAAGGTGCCAGTAGATCCAGACTCTATCACCCATGCCATGTAAATACCACTGTCTTCTACTAGTTTTATAGGCATTTCTCATTCTCAAGTCTCACATTTTAGTATTTCCAATCCCATGCATTTGACCCACTGGCATTGTAATTCAGGATTCGTGTTTCATGTTCAAGAGCATCCTGTGCACATCCACCCACACACTTGCCCAAAGTCTGGGGTCTGCTACATTTGACAAGTGCTGGATGTAAGGGATGGAATACCCTGGTTCATGTTCTAGTTCTGCCACTTTCTCATAGGACCCTTGCTAAATCATTTCATCTCTCTGATTGTACTTTCCTGCTTCAATGAGATCAGATGAAACCAAGCAGAAAATCAAAACTCGAAGTGTAGGGAGTAAAACTTTGGGAATATTTCCAATTCCCAAAACAGAATGATGTTAATGGAAGCAAAATACATGACCACTGTGACATTTTTATTTTAGAAATGTTTTTAGAGAGGGGCACCTTGGTGGCTAAGTGGTTGAGCATCTGCCTTTGGATCAGGTCATGATCCCGGGGTCCTGGGATTGAGTCCTGCTTCTCCCTTTACCTATGTCTCTGCCTCTCTCTGTGTGTCTCTCATGAATAAATAAATAAAATATTTTAAAAAGAAAAGTTTTAGGGGTGCCTGGGTGACTCAGTCAGTTAAGCATCTGTCTTGGGCTCAGGTCATGATCTCAGGGTCCTGGGAGCCAGCCCCGAGTCAGGCTCCCTGCTCAGTGGAGAGTGTTTCTCCCTCTTCTCCTGCCCCTACTCCCCCTTCCCATTTGTGCTCTCTTTCTCTTTATCTCTCTCAAATAAATAAATAAATAAAATCTTTTTTTAAGGAATGTTTTTAACCTAATTTAAAAAATAATATTGTTTTTTGTTATGTTGATCTTCACTATTTAAAAAAAAAAAAAAAAAACTTGATTTTTCCCAAGTATACTTCTTATCAATTCAAATAACTTCTTTTGACATTCTTCACCTGTCACAATCTGGTTCATTTTTTTACTTCATTTTCCATTGTTCCTCCTACTCTGTTCATCCTATGCTGAAGCTACACTCAGACTCGACTTTTCCCAAACATGTCAGACATGTTCATAACTCTGTGTTTCTGTTCATGCAAATGTCTAGCTCTCTCCCCTAACTCCACAATTGCATTCAAGCCCAGCCAAATAATCACCTTATTTGTAAATGTAGCTCCCAACTCCTCCCTCCCCAAGCAAAACTAACCTTTTGTACTTCAAGATTCCCATAGAATAAAAACTTCCAGATTATTTAGTTCCTCTAGGATTTCTCATAATTGGATTGCTAATCATACTTTAGAACTTTTGCTTTAGAAATTCACCAGCTTCCTTTCCAATTGGATTCTGACTCCTTGGCCACAGTAGCCAAGGCCCATGTGGACTCCAGCAGAGGACAGTAGCTGGGCATCACCTCTTCCAGGAGTCTTCACCTTGGCAATGAAGTAGACTTGAGGGCCAGATATGGATATTTTGAAGCTGTTGGCTTTCTGAATGCTGCTGGAGTATGTTTTCAATGACATACTGCCCCTGAGTGGCTCAGTTAGTTAAGCGTCTGCCTTTGGCTCGGGTCATGTTCCCAGCATCCTGGGATCAAGCCCTGCATAGGGCTCCCTGTTCAGTGGGGAGTCTGCTTGTCCCTTTTCCTCTGCCTCTCATGCTGGTGCTCTCTCAATCTCTCTCTCTCTCTCTCTCTTTTTTTTTCTCTCTCTCTCTCTCAAATAAATAAATAAAATCTTTTAAAAACAAAACAAAAACAGAGATACATATTAGGTTATGCTTATAGCATGGACTTTGATCAAGATGGCCTTGACCAGAAAACCTAGACACTTAATATTGAGGGCCATGTTTTTAGAATTGCTCATTTGCTTATTCTCAGTGATTCTCTACCTCAATAGTTTCTTTTTTTTTTTTTTTTTTTTTTACCTCAATAGTTTCTAAGGCATGTCTTTAAATGGTTGATACCAAATTATCTGGAGTGAGGGGTAGATTTTTTAGATCTCTCCTTAGGATTTGTGAAAGGTCTTTTGGCCATTTCTTCCTGGCCTTTTATCCCATCCCTTTTCATCTTCTCTAGACTTGATTCCACTTCAAGTATTACTTCTTTCTTCAATGTATTCTCCTCATACCTCATATTAGCCCCTTTTCCTTTACCCATAAACATGATCAAGCCATCTAAAGTCTCTTTCTTCAAAAGCCCTCAATGGTTCTCAAAGTACACTTTCCTTATCCTGACATGCATGGCCAACTACAACCTAGTACCAATGTGTCTTTCCACTCTCTTCTCTCACTGCTGCTATCCCTACACATAAAGATACCCAAATGGACTGTTTACTTATTTCAAACCATACTCCATGCTAAGAACTTCCCTTGTAGTATATATCCCATTCTACCTTGTACTGTAGATATGTCTATACCTAAGTATTCCTACTAGATTATACATTCCTTGGGGGCAAGGACTACCTGCTATTAAATCTCAGTGACCTTCACACATATTACCAGGGTATACATGCATTCTCTCATTTAAAAAATATTTCTTGAATCTATATCTACTATAAGCCAGGCATTAAGATTATATCAAAGAGCAATCGATTTTTGCTTTTGTTTCCTTTGTCTCAGGAGACCTATCCAGAAAGAATTTGCTATGGCTGATGTTAAAGACATCACTGCCTAATTCTCCTCTAGGATTTTTATGGCTTCAGGTCTCACATGTAGGTCTTCAGTCCACTTTGAATTTATTTTTGTGTATGGTATAAGAAAGTGGTCCAGTTTTGGGGTGTCTGGGTAGCTCAGTTAGGCATCCAACTCTTGGTTTTGGCTCTGGTCATGATCTCACGGTTGTGGGATCGAGCTCTATGTCAGCCTCCATGCTCAGCATAGAGTCTACTTGAGATTCTCTGCTTCTCCCTCTGCCCCTCCCCTAACTTGCCCTCTCTCTCACATTCTCTCTCTAAAAATAAATAAATACAATTAAAAAAAATAAAGTGGTCCAGTTTCATTCCTTTGTATGTTGCCACCCAGATTTCCCAACATCATTTGTTGAAGAGATTGTCTTTTTCCCATTGGATATTCTTTCCTATTTTGTCAAAGATTAACTAACCATATAGTTATGGGTTCATTTTTAGGTTTTCTATTCTGTTCTATTGATCTGTGTGTCTATTTTCCTGCCAGTAACAAACTGTTTCAATCACTACTGCTTTGTATTGTAACTTGAAGTCCAGAAATGTTTTGCTTTGCCTTCAAGTTTGCTTTGGTTCTTTGGGGTCTTTTGTGGTTCCACACAAATTTTAGAATTGTTTGTTCTAGCTTTGTGAAAAATGCTGTAGGTATTCTGATAGGGATTTATTAAATGTGTAATTGCTTAGGTAGTGTAGACTTTTTAATAGTATTTGTTCTTCCAATCCATGAGCATTGTCTATTTCTCTTAAGATTTTTTATTTGATTTATTTGTTTGAAAGAGAGAGAGAGAGAAGAGAGACAGAGAGAGCAGGGGGAGGGACAGAAGAAGGAAAGAATCTCAAGCAGACTCCACACTGAGCATGGAGATCTCATGATCCTGAGATCACTACCTGAGCCAAAATCAAAAGTCAGATGCTTAACCAACTGAGCCACCCAGGAACCCCTGTCTTTCTATTTCTTTGTGTTATCTTCAATTTCTTTCATTATTTTTTATAGTTTTCAAAGTACAGGTCTTTCACTTCTTTGGTTAGGTTCATTCCTTAGTACCTTATTGACAAAATAAAAAGTTTCTGCACAGCAAAGGAAAAGACACAGATGGCCAACAGATATATGAAAAGACTGGTCAATACCACTGATCATCAGGGAAATACAAATGAAAACGTCAATGAAATATCACCTCCCATCTGTCAAAATGGCTAAAACAAACAACACAGGAAAGAACAGGTGGTTGGTGAGGATGTGAAGAAAGGGGAATTCTCTTGCACTGTTTGTAGGAATGTATATTGGTGCAGCTGAAAAACGATATGGAGTTTTCTCAAAAAGTTAAAAATAGAACTATCCTACAAACCAGCAATCACACTACTAGGTATTTACCCAACAAATACAGAAATACTAATTCAAATACATGCACCCTGATATTTATAGTAGCATTATCTATGTTAACCAAATTATGGAAACAGCCCCAGTGTCCATCAAGTGATAAGTGGATAAATGGATAAAAGGAAGATGTGGTATATATATATATATACACAATGTAATATTACTCAGCCATAAAAAATGAAATCTTGCTATTTGCAATGACATGGATGGAGCTAGAAAGTATTATGCTAAGTGAAATAAGTCAGAGAAAGACAAATACCATATGATTTCACTCATATGTAGAGTTTAAGAAACAAAACAAATGTGCAAGGAGGAAAAAAAAGACATAAAAGGCACACCAAGAAACAGATTTTTTTCTTTTTGAAAGAGAGAGAGCACACATTAGCATGAGTGAGGGAAGGGGCAGAGGAGAAGAGAGAGGGAAAGAACCTCAAGCAGACTCTGTGCTGAGCACAGAACCCAATGTGGGGTTCGATATCACAAACCCAAGATTATGAACTGAGCGTCTGCTCAACTAACTGAGCCACATAGGCACCCCGAAATAGATTCTTTTTTTTAAGATTTTTTTTTAATTTTTATTTATTTATGATAGTCACAGAGAGAGAGAGAGAGAGAGAGGCAGAGTCACAGGCAGAGGGAGAAGCAGGCTCCATGCACCGGGAGCCCGACGTGGGACTCGATCCCGGGTCTCCAGGATCGCGCCCTGGGCCAAAGGCACGCGCCAAACCGCTGCGCCACCCAGGGATCCCCCGAAATAGATTCTTAACTATAGAAAACAAACTGATGGTTACCAGAGAAGTGGTGGGTGGGGGGATGGGTGAAACAGAAGATGAGGATTAAGGAGTGCACCTGTCATGATGAGCACTGGCTATTGTGGAGAAATGTTGAATCACAATATTGTATGCCTGAAACAAATATTACACTGTACGTTAACTGGAAATTAAATAAAAACTTAAAGATTATATCAACGACCAAATTAGACAAAAATCTCTGTTCTCATGGAACTTGTATTTATGTATCACAGTGGGCAGAGACAGATAATAAACAATACATATGTTTAGATGTCAGAGGCAGTACATTCTTTGAAGAAAAGTGTGGTAAAAAAAATTATTTTTTTCAAATTTGAATATAGTTGACACACAATGTCACATTAGTTTCAGATGTACAACATAGTGACTCAACAAGCTTATATGTTTTGCTATGTTCACCATAAGGTAACTACCATCTGTCACCATACAATGCTATTATAATTGACTATATTCCTTATACTGTACCTTTCATCCCTGTGACTTACTTATTCCATGGTTGGAAGCCTGTATAATTACAGGAAAACACTTCCCTGGGAAGGTGACACATAACAAGAAACTGAAGGAGCTAGGAGAGTGAACCGTGTGGCTTCTAGACACAGGGAAGAGCAAGTGCAAAGATCTGAAAATAATACACCTGGAGAGTTTCAGAAGTAGCAAGGAGGCCAGCATGGCTGGAATGGAGTGAGACAGAAGAAAAGACATGAGGCCAGAGAGATAAAGAGGAGACATGTCATCTAGAGCCTCATAAGCCATTATAAGGACCTTGGAGTGTAATAGAAGTGAGTGAAGGGTTTTCAGCAGATGACTGTTGTAATCTTTTATTTTAATAAGGTCATTCCAGCCACCCTGCTGAACTGAGATTGTGGTGACAAAGGACCAAAGCGAGGAGTCCAGTTAGAAGGCAATACAACTGTCTACGTGAGAGCAAGCTGTGATGCAGATGAGGGAGGTAGAAGTGGAGGTGGGCCAATTCTGGAGGTAGGTAGAACCAATAGGACATACTGAGAGGTTAAATTCAGTATGTGAAAGAAAGTGAGCCGGCTCCAGTGTTTGAACCTGAGCAACTGCAAGAGTGGAGTTGCCACTTGCTGAGAGGTAGGTTAAGATTTTGTGCCATTTACTGAGAACTAGGTTTAGAGGTCTGGAAGCCCTCACCTTAGCAGTTCTTATGGACCAGCTGCAGCCCACAACATCCATCCAGTTTCTGCTCATGGCCTCTGGCAAGTTTCTTCCCTACTGCCAGACTTTGTGTTCCTGGAACAGCTACAAGCCCTTCAAAGAGCTCTGAATCTCAGCTAGGGAGTAGGTTTCTGCATTTGCTACTTGTTTATCCCTTAGAGTCCTGTTTTACTCCTTCTCTAACCCACTTTTTACTAGTGCATAAAACAATACATTAATACAAACTAATTCTTTGTACGTTTTTTTTTTTATTATTATATTCAAATCACCAGTGTGGTTTCTGATTGAGTCTTGACTGATACAGTCAGGGAGAGGAAAAGGAACCAGCAAAGGAGCAGTCAATAAAGGACTCAGGGGCAGATGAGCAGGGCCTGGAATCCAAGTGAAGAAAACACTGTAAGAAAGCAGGAATGATTCGGTATGTCAAATGGTACTGATTATCATGTAAGGAGGATGGAGAATTGACTATGGGACTCAACAACATGGAGGACATTTGGTAATGTTGAAAATAGTATATATAAGTTTTACCTGCCCACACTCTGCACCACCACCCCATTCATGGTACCACTGCCCTGATTTTCCTCAGGAAGTTGTCCATTCTCCTCTCTTGTTACATATGGTTTGAGTAGGCTTGACTTCAGAGCTAGGCACTCCATCTAAGCCTGCTCAGAGTACTGAAACCCTTGGTTATGGTGACTGGTTCAGGGATAAATATGTGACCCAAGTTGAGATTTATACTCAAGACACACCAAGACCTTAGCTTCCAGGAATAGGCATCTTTTTCCCACTGGACATGAAGCTGAAAAGACAGACTATAAATCCAGAGATGCTGGTAGTCATCTTGCCACACAAACCATATAGCCTACTGGAAAATGGGGCCAATATAGAGAAAACAGAACCAAAAAAAAACCAATTCTCATGCCATTCACGTAAACCCTTGAATCTTGTTAGCCTGAAACTACCCCTGGGCTTTTTAGTTCCATGAAGTGATAAACTTTTTTTCTGTTCATGACAACTGGATTTTTCTTCACTTAACAACCAAAAGAGTCATGAGGAAACTAATAACATTTAATCAGTGACTATAGGATAGAAAACAACTGATGAGTGAAGGGACTTACCCAAAGTCTCTGTGGCCAAACTGAATCTATACACCAGGTCTTTTCATTCTAAACAGAAGTTCTTTCCATTATATCAAACTCCCCTGTAATAAATGCAGTGTCACTCATGACTGCCATTATTCAGCTTCAAGAAGAAAAGGATATGGACTAGTAGATTTCCATATGATTGAAAGACTTTTCTAAATTGTGTTGAATGGCAGTTCTTTTTCCCCTATGGCATGAGAATTTGTTATAGTGAAGAAAGGAGAATTTCAAGTTTCAAAGTAGTGAGGCATTTTGACCAAGGGAACTAGTAAAAACTCTTTATGTTGAAATTAATGGGAAATATGCAGAAATCCATCCTTTAAAAAAAAAAGAAATCTATCATTTTATGAATATTCGTTCTTGTCCAGGGTCAGAGCAATATAAATCACAGCCTCAATTTTTCCTTTACCCCCAGATGCTATAACTGATTAGCTCCCATCATTAACTCAGCTGCAGATAATCCTCTAATTTGACAACTGGTCTCTCTCAGCAATATGTAGCAGAGGAAGTCAACTTCCTCAGCAAGTCACAAATGTGTGTTAAACCATTGTTTGTCTTCTGGAAACCTTGCCTTGACCACAGTAGGAGATATCCCTGGTTAGTTATAAATTTAGATAGATGCCTGTTAGGTGGACAGATGACTGGACAGATGTCCCAAAGCTGTCATGTGACCCTGTCCCTTAGCTGTGTCTGAGCCCCAGGTGTGGGAGGATGACATGATGGCCCTATTGCTGAAAAGGTGCTTTGTCTGTGTCTGTGTCTGTGTGTTTTAAAATCTCAGAGCTTAAATCAACCAATGAAATATTCATGGGGATCTAAAGTAGTGGGCAAGCTAACGGCTTTCTTATGGGAATATCAATATTCTTGGAGCCAGTCTTAATCCAATATTCAGAAAGCTTCTCTTCCCCCTTCGTCACTTGGGCTCAGACTTATTTTCAGAAAGCCTTTACCCTTTCACAATCCTGCTGCACTAACAGGATGAGTGGTGGTGGGTGGGCCAAGGGGCAGAGGGAGATAACATGAAGAAGGCACTGTGGGGTGTAGGTGCAGGTGGAGAACAAGGAAGAGTGCTCTCCCACACACAATCACAGGTATGTCCAGGAGGGACATTTAGTGTGGCTTCCCTGGGGAGCTGGAGAATGTGTGCATAGTCGGGTGACTGGCTTTAGTGTTTTCGTCTGGCCTATGATTCCAGGTGTGTACGTAGGATTTTCCTTCCTGGCGAGAGCCAGAGGGAGGGGTAGAGAGAGAGAGGAGGAGGAGGTCCTAACCAGTGTCATGGAAGGAAATTACTGCTGGAGAAAGAAAATATTTTCCTTCATCCATTCTCTGTCACATGTGGGTGCCCCTCCTGAATGTAGAAGGAGGTACAGGATGAGCTATGAGGATAGACCTTGCCCAGCAGACAGCTCGTGTGCCACACAATGACTCGTGCCTGTCTCCTTCTCCACCTGGCCCTTCAGGCCTGCCCACCTCCACTCCCCAGCAACCACATGGCTGCCCTTAAGGTGGGGTGGAATTCTACATTCTCCTTTTCCCTTCTTAGCCTCTCAGTTCAGACTGCCAAGAAAGGGGCCAGTTAGGATGGTGGTTTCCTGATGTGGGTACCTGTCCCTCAAGACTGGAATAAAGCCTGCCAACTCATTCCAGGTCTGCCCGCCCAAAAACCATGGAGCAGCCTTCTCCCTGGGCTGGTCTGTGTTACTGAGAGTTATCCAGCACTGCCCTTTCAGGTGCCCCAGTTGCTGGGGAGGCAGAGAGACTTCTTGGAGACTAGTGCCCAGAGCAGTACTGCCAAGCCAAGCTGGGAACTGAGGAGGCCCAGTTACGGGCATGGTAGAGAGAGGTAGTGGGAGTAGGAGGACTGTCAGGGGGGAAGGCTACTCCCTCCACACACACCCTTCCTCCCACCAGCTGGCTTCTCTCCAGCAAGAGTAAGTGAGCAGCAGTGTTCCACATTAGGCCTCAAAGGTTGTCAGTCAGCTGGAAACCCTATCCTGTGGCCAGTGAAAGGTAGAGAAGGGCCCCTAGCTACAAGCACTTCCCTGTGTATTTCTCTTCTGAAGGCTAATTCTTCAAATCCAAGCTTGAGAAAATAAATTTGTTTAGACTTTCTTTGCTTTAAGGGTGATGCACTGTAAACTTGAGGAATAAAGCAATAGGAGTCAATTTTACAAATCAAGTCACTGTATTTTATCTTGTATGCAGAGGTTTCTTGATCACAATGCCTGGAAAAGGGAAACTTCTAGATGCAGTGCAGAAAGCAAGGTACTTGGATTCTTTCTAGAGAAGCCTGAGCCTTATGTGGTACTAAATAACACAGGTTGACCAGCAATAAAAAGAAAAGTATAAGGAATGGAGAAGCCATAAGAGGATACGCCCTTATTCATGACATTTCTATGAGTCATTCCACTCTACAATTACCCAGCAAATACCTACAGGATTCCCCAAGGGTCCTCATAGCCTGCTAACCTTGCACGATACCACCTTCTCTCTAACACTTCTTCCTGCCTGGCAAAAGCTAACTCAGAGGGTGCTGTTTATTAGGTACATCTACTTGTTAGTCTGGTATGCACAGACTAAGCTATGTGATTGTCTCACAAGGGTAAAGGTCAAAGCATCACTACTTCCCTTTTTTTTAAATGATTCTGCTGAGTTCTTATGAGCTGCTTGCTTCCACCAACCATTCACCAGAACATTCACAAGAAAAAGCCAAAAGCCCAAACCAGACCAAAGAGTTGGTTTAAAATGCTGTTCCTCTATGATCTCCCAGAATATGGCTCTATGCTTTCATTTACTTGCTGTGTGACCTTGGAGAAATTACTTTGCCTCTCCATGCCTTAGCTTCCTCATCTTCAAAGTAGATGTGATAAGAGTACCTACCCCATGGGTTGCTATGATAATTTAATGATAATGTAAAGGTTTCTAGAACACATAGTATGTGCTGAAGGTGTGTTAGCAGGGCACCTGACTGGCTCAGTGGTTGAGCATCTGCCTTTAGCTCAAGTCATGATCCTGGGGTCCTAGGATCAAGACTTCTCCCTCTGCCTGTATTTCTGCCTCTTTCTCTGTGTCTCTCATGAATAAATAAATGAAATCTTTTTTTTCAAATGTATGTTAGCTAACATTATTACTATAATAATTACTGATGCCCCCTAAATGTTTGTTGAGTAGAATTCTTGTCAAATTCCTGGGGAGAAAATGTTCTCATTGGTTGATTAATGTGGAGACACTGAAGTAGCCGATCTACTCTCAAACCCTTATGTTACTTATACCCCATTTCCATCCAACTTGATTTAACTGCACCAAATGGATAGCAAAGTTTAACTCCTATGATATAAATAGGTGACTGTGATATTTGGGTACCTGGATGGCTCAGTCAATTAAGCATCCAACTCTTGATCTTAGCTTAGGTCTTGATCTCAGGGTTTTGAATTTGAGCCCTGTACTAGGTACCACACTGGGCAAGAAGCCTACTTTAAAAAAAAAAAAAAAAAATCTACAAATGGATGGAGAAGCTTCGCTAGGGATGCAACAGGACTGCCCCCTATCTTTGAACACAGGATTGACAGACGAGCATGGGGAAGCCTGGCCAAATCTTGCTGGCTACTCTATCCTACCAAACGAATTGCTGAAGAATATTGTGGCATAATACAGATAGCTTAAATAAGGTCCCTGTACACACATTCTCAAGCTGAGGTCAACACATTCTAATGGAGGTAAAAACAAATCCACTATCCACTATCTGAATCTACATCTGGCATTTGGTGTGATACAAATAACACCATTAGGCTATGATCATTGCTGTGTAATGATTCTGCTGAACATTTTATGTTCTTTCATTTAATGCAATAATATCCCTATTAGTAAATAGATTCTACTTTTCTCCTCATTTTCCTGATGAGGCAACTGAAACTCAGAGAGGTTAAGTAACATGCCCAATAACACAAAGCTAAGTGGCAGAGCCAGGAACCAAATCAAAGTTTGCCTGACTCCTAAACCTGGGATCTTAACTATTGGCCTTTACTTCTACTTACATTCAGGCCATTTTTAAAAGGAATCTATTATTTCAGAATTGTCCATTGGAATAGTCTTTGAAATCAATATGGATCCTTAACAAAGGTTTCTTTGTTAAGATTCTTAACAATCTTCTTCTTGTTAAAAATTAAGTGCCTTTGATGGTGCATGCTCTGCAGTCTGGCATGTCCTTCTTCCTTTATAGTCTTTACAACAGCAGAACCCACAAAGAATATTTGGCCATAGATCCCAGCTAAGGCTAGCACGCCAGCCAGCAGCTAGCATGCTGCATGAGGCACTGCCTATATGCTGTAACAAATACATACTTAATCAGCATAATTGTCCTATGTCTTTAAGAGCAGATAACTGGGCTGGCAATCTGTCAAAAGTTTGAATTTTGTATTGTTCATACTGTCTACACCTTTATTTCAGGCATAGGTCAATCTGGAAATCCTTATAGTAGTTTTGTTTTCTTTTTTTTCTTTAAAAATAACTTTGCAAGTCTAAGCCAGTGTACTTTATTTTAATGAAAGAGAAGAATACACATAATGGAGTATATGCATATAGTAAGAGTTAAATAGCCTTACACATAACTTTTTTTAGGTATGTATGTTTGTAATGAATCATGATATAAAATGAATTTCTTACTATAGACCACAAATTAAAGTGCTTGAAAGCCAGGATTTTAAAATTTTAGAATCACATTTCTAACTCTTTGCACCTCAAAGGGAAGCACTAGCATGCCTCAAGGTTATGAAAAGGAAGTACAACAGAGGACATGGTTGTGGAGGCATAGGTTTTGGTGATAGAAATAAAGGAATCAAAAACTGTCTTTCTCTTGTAGAACTGATTTATCTTCTTGAGAGCAGCTGAGGGACTGAGAAAGCTTTACCCTGGAGCTGCCTATGAAGGGCTAAACAAGATAAGGATAGCATCCAGGGGAAAGAAAACATGGAGATTACTTAAGGATGACCATGACCCATGTAAAAGTTCTTGTCAAAGCATTTGGAGGGTTTTGAGGTTCCTAGTGCCTCAGCAACAAAGCTGAGAGCACCTGACTACAGCTTTCCCCAGGCAAATATCCAAGGACTCAAAGAGGAGCACAGACCATTGGTTCCACACTGGTTTCACATCAGAATTTTTTCAAAAAGATACATTCCAGAACTTCCACCTTCTCATACAGTATAACCTCCAAGGAACGACCCAGAAACCTGTCATTATTAAAATCTTCCCAGGTGATGCAGATACAATCATCTTAGCCAACATTTCCAAAGTGACAACTGGGCCAAGAGACCAACTGGAATAAAAGTCCACTTGAAGTTAGGGTTCAGTGACCTTGCTAGCTTTGTTCCCAGTGTACCCATGGTAAACAATTTCAAACAATCATACTGTTAGGAGTTATTGATAGAATTAAGGGACAGGTCAACCCTCAAATGGGAGACTACCTAGAGTCTCACTTAGGCCCATATGTGTGGGAGCACTAGCTCACTGATTATGAATACATAAGAATAGTACCCTGTCTATAGCTCTGCTTCCAGGTGGTATGAAGATACATAAGGCTCCAGGCACCAGTCACCTGTTCTGACCAGTACAGAGCTCTTGGATCCTACACATTAGTTCTGGCAATCTTTAAGGGTGCTTTTTATTTCTTGGAGTTCTTTGTCCCAGGCATATGTTGTTCAACAGGAATTACCGGAAGTCAGTGCAAGGAATAGGGCTAAGGATTAAGACTTCATTGTAGGGGAACACTTCTTTGTCTTTCTTCTAAACAAAATGTCTAAAAGTCCCTATTATTAAGGTCACAAGGAAGATGAACTCCTTCGAAAGGCTAGTGTTCAGGTAATCCTAAAAGGCATGCATCTCAAGCTTGGATGAGAAATAGAATTTCCTAGTGGAGTTGCAGTCTTCTCAAGGTAGAAGAGTATTTCTTTTCCCATCTGTTAAGTGCTATATGCCTGGGAAGTCTGAAAATGGAGAGGACAGGAGACAGGCCTCCTTCCAGAATAGTAACACAGATGCCCATTCTGGCTAGCCTGGGCACAGAAGCCACATAGTGCCAGTAAAATGTCCCTACATTGGCATCCAGAACACACAGGGCTTTTCCACTAAAAACAATCATTGAAATTCATCAGAACCACCACGTTTCTGATTTCCAGTTGTCATCTTCCATACCTAACTGGCTGTGTTGGTTTCTCACTTAACGTTGCCATTGGAATGGAAATTTCTGATACTTCACTACCATAGGTATAAGTGACAACTATTTCCACCTCGATATCCACCCCAAATGCCACTTTTTAGATTTCCTCAGACAAAGGTGATAGCCTCCTCCATGCTCTCTTCCTACTGACCTAACCCACCCAAACTCCATCTTTATCATGTCCCATCAGAATAAAGCATACTACCTAGAAGCAAGGCCGCCATCTGTTTACCTTATGGGGGGATTTGAGTACTCTTGAATGCTCAGAACCACAAATATGGCAGAAAACAAATGACATTCAGTAAACAAACACTAGGAATTCCCTGTGTGCTGGGCAGTGTTACAGGTATTGGGACACAGGGAACTAGATAGACAAGATCCCTACTCACAATGAATGTATAATCTAAACACTAAATACAATGCTTGTGAATATTTTTTAACCATGTTTTACACCACTAGAGGATCCAGATGTTGGTATGATTGAGACAGAAACCTTAATTAAGAATGTGTTTTCAATATTTTTCCTTTAACTCTTTTAAAAGGATGTTAGCAAAAAAATAATAAATACATAAATACATAAAAGGATGTTAGCCTGGTCATCAGAAAAGACACTAAGTGGGATGAGAAATGATCAAAGCTTTATAAAATAGGCTTTTCTCCAAAACTCACAAAAGCCTTTTAAAGTCATAGCACCAAATAACTACAGTAACTCAGAAAATCCAATACCTTAACAATATTGAAAAATTGCATTCCCTGAGGCCCAGTAATTTCTCTTGATTTCTGTTTCCCATTGCCACTATATGTACCAGTTAAGTCTCACAACAGAGATAATTCAGCTGCTTCTCTTTTAACATTTTACCACCTCAGTTTTTCAGACTTTCAAAATGAAGTGGACAAATGGCCATGACTCTTTTTCTCCTCTTTAAACCATTTCCCTCTTCCATCCTCCAAAAAACAAAGTGAAAGAGCAAACTAAAATTACTAATCTCTCTTAAAAGGAATGTAAGATGCTGGATTATTTTTTTGGCCCAGCCAAGATATTGCCATATGACCTTTTTCAATCATTTAACTTGTCTGGTGAGATTTTCAGAAAGTAAATATGTCTGGCAATTTTTTCCACAGTTCCCATCCTGGAAGATCCATAATGACAGGAACTTCACTAGCCAAGGCTATTCCTGGGTATCAGGAGGATAAAGTAACAGTACACAGGGTTCTTGCTGCTTACTGAAAGCAGTAACCATTTCTCCCCAGTGTAGACCTTCCTCCTGTAAAGATGCACTGAGGCCAGTAACAACTGATGCTGGGCCAAGAGTGGAGAATCTAGGCTTTTTATTTTCAGTAACACTCCATTAAAAACTCCTCACCTATACTAGGCTTTTGGTTATTTGTGAGCCAAGTCATACCCACACATACACACACATGTAATCATTCATTCATTCAACAAATATTTATTGAGCACCTACTCTGTGCCAGCCAGAGTTAATGACAATGTAGCTTTCTCACCATGGGAAGCCTATGCACATGTTTTAGATGAACCACGTGCCCCAGGAACAGTTTTATGGCATAGTATACATGTACTATGTTTAGTATGTAAATTTATTCTGTTTTATTTTTCAATATGGAAAATTCAGAAAAGTAGAAGAAAAAGAAACTTCTCTTTAAACCAAAGATGACTACCACATTTACATTTATTTTCTTCCCCTTTTTTGTGTGTTTAGTTCGCACTGTAGTTGTTTGACCTAGATGTGTTCATACTGCACATATAATTTTCTAACTTGCTTGTTTTTCCCACTTAACAATACAACATATGACTTCCAAATGTAAAATCCTGGGACTTGGAAGAGGATTTTGAGGAGGTGGTGGAGTGGGAAGTACCAGGAATCTGTCTCTTGTCCTAGACAATAATTGCATTAGCAGAATCTGTCTGATATAAATATTTTGGAACTTTGGAGTCTATTGAAGGCTTACAACTTACAGCAGAAGGCTTGGATAGTAAATTATGGTGAATTCTGGTCACCTTTAGCTGGTCACAGTTAGTTGCACTATCCATTCCCTACTCCTAGCTCCACAGCAACAGTCATGCATGTGTTTCTGGAGAAATCTGCATACAGCTTACAGAAGCCAGGATGGGCAATAAGGACTCTGTCCTCCTAATATCAGGAATCTGTGCTCTCACCACTGGTTGCTCCTTCTAATCACTGAGATGTAGATGAAGATATGGGTAGCAAAAAAAAAAAATGATATGGGTAGCTATCCTTATGTAGCAAACCCCTCCCCTCTAGCTGAAATGATTTCTAGGAGATTTAAAAGGTTGATGCTTTATCTCCCTCTTCCTTTTTCTCTTTTTCACCATTCAGGAGACAGACATTAAGGACTAGAATATTCAAAAGCAACTGAATATACAGAGAAAATTACAAAGTGACCATGCACACCCAGGGAAAGGTGCAGGCTCAGGAAAGACCTGAGATGACCCTAAGTTTACACCTCAGAATTATCCTTGGCACAGAAATAGTGTAAGGCTTTAAAGAAAGAAAGAAAGAAAGAAAGAAAGAAAGAAAGAAAGAAAGAAAGAAAGAAAAAAGGGCAGGCAGCCTGGGTGGCTCAGCAGTTTAGCACTGCCTTCAGCCCAGGGTGTGATCCTGGAGACCCAGGATCGAGTCCCCACATCGGGCTCCCTGCATGGAGCCTGCTTTTCCCTCTGCCTGTGTCTCTGCTTCTCTCTGTGTGTGTCTCATGAATAAATAAATAAAATCTTTTTAAAAAGGCAATGAACAAAACCAAAAATAAAAAACTGCAAACCTTATGAAAGGAAGAGAATATGATCTCCAGAGTTAACATGATAAGATTCAAATGTCCAGTTTTCAACAACAAAATTACAAGACATACAAAGATATAGAAAAGAATAGCCTATTCACACTTGACAGGATGAGCACCGGGTGTTATGCTATATGTTGGCAAATCGAACTCAAATAAAAAACATACAAGAAAATAATAATAATAAATTAAAAATTAAAAAAAAGAATAGCCCACTCAAAGAAAAAATTAATCAACAGAAAGTATCCCTGAAAAACATTTTGGCAAATTTATTAGATAAAGACTCTAAAACAACTGTCTTAAAGAAGCTCAAAGAACTAAAGGATAATGTGGAGGAAGTAAAAAAAAGATGGTGCGTGGGCAAAATAGAAATATCAATAAAGAGATAGAAAGACTAAAAAGAAGCTAAAAAGTAATTCTGAAGCTAAAAAGCATAACTAAAATTAGAAATTCACCAGAGGAATTTAAAGCAGCTTTGAGCATCCAGAATAAAGAATCAGTGCAGCTGAAGATAGGACAGTGGAAATCATTGAGTCTGAGGAACAAAATGAAAAAGGATTAAAGAAAAATAAACAGAGCTTAAGGAACCTGTAGGACACCATCAAATGAATCAGCATATGCATTGTGGGAACTCCAGAAGAAGAAGAGAGAGAGAAAGAAACAGAGAGAATATATGATGAAATAATGGCTGAAAATTTCCCAAATTTGATGAAAGACATGAATATAAAAATCAAAGTTCAACAAACCCAAGGAGGATGAACTCAGAGACACACAAGAAGACACTTTATAATAAAACTTACAAAATACAATGACAAAGAGAATCTTGAAATCAGCAAAAGAAGTGACATATCACATACAAGGGATCCTTAATAATGATTATCATCTGATGTCTCTCAGGAACCTTGGAGGCCAGAAGGAGCCAAAAAAGAAAAAAAAAAAGTCAACCAAGAATCCTATGTCCAGCAAAACTGTCCTTCAAAAGTGAAGGAGAAATTAAGACATCCTCAAATAAGTAGTACAAAGCTTAAAACACAAAGTAGTAAAATCAATTATATCTATACAAATCAGTCAAGGGATTCACATAATAAAAAGATATAAAGTGTAACATCATATACATAAAATGTGAGGGATATTAAAATTTAAGGCTTTTAGAATGGATTTAAACTTAAGTGACCATCAACTTAATATAGACTTCTATATGCATGATATATAAAAACCTAATAGTAACCATAAACCAAAAACCTGTAATAGATACACAAAAAAATAAATAAATAAAAAGAATCAAGCATATAAATAAATAAATAAAGCCATGAAACCACAAAGGAAGAGAACAAAAGAAGAGGAAAAAAACAGAGAAGAACAACCATAAAACAAGTAACAAAATGGCAATAATACATACCTGTCAATAATTACTTTGAATGTAAATGAAATAAATGCCCCAATCAAAAAACATAAAGTAACCGAATGAATTAAAAAGCAGGACCCAACTATCTGCTGCCCATAGAGATCCACTTCAGACATAAAGACACATATGGATTGAAAGTGAAGAGATGGAAAAACTTGTACCTTGTAAATGGAAGTAAAAAGAAAGCTGTGGTAGCAGTATTTATATCAGACAAAACAGACCTTAAAACAAAGATGGCAACAAGAGAGAAAGAAAGTACAAAATGATAAAGGACACAATCAACAATAGAATATAACAAATTCTAAATATTCATGCACCCAACCTGGGATCTCCTAAATACATAAAGCAACTATTAGCAGACATAAAGGAAGAAATTGACAGTAAAACAATAATAGTAGAGGACTTTAACACCCCACTTACATCAATGGATAGATAATCCAGGCAGAAAATCAACAAAGAAATAGTGCTTCTGAATGACACATTGAACCAGATGGACCTAACAGATATATTCAGAACATTCCATCCCAAAATAGCAAAATACACATTCTTTTCAAGTGCACAGGGAACATTCTCCAGAATAGATCCCATGTTAGGCCAAAAAACAATTCTCAATAAATTCAAAAAAGATTGAAATCGTATCAGCATCTTTTCTGACCACAACAATATGAAACTAGAAATCAACAAAAAAAAAAAAAAAACCAGAAAGAACACAAATACAGGGAGGCTAAATAACATGGTACTAAGCAATGAAGGGGTCAACCAAGAAATCAAAGAGGAAGTAAAAGAAAATATGAAGATAAATGAAAATGAAACAGAATGGTCCAAAATCTTTGAGATAAGCAAAAGCTATTGTAAGGGAGGATTATAACAATATAATAAAAGAAGCAAGAAAAATCTCAAATAAACAACCTAATCTTCACATAAAAGACCTAGAAAAAAAGAACAAAGAAAGGAAGGATATAATAGGAAGGATTCTATCAGTAGAAGTATAATAGAAGTATAATAGAAGGATTCTACCAGTAGAAGGAAGGATATAATAAAGATCAGAGCAGAAATAAATTAAGAGAATAAAAACAACAGAAGATATCAATGAAACCAGGATATGATTCTTTGACAAGATAAAACTGATAAATCTTTAGCCAAATTATCAAGAAGAAAAATGAGAAGATTCAAATAAATAAATCAGAAAGGAAAGAAGAGAAATAACTGACATCACAGAAATGCGAAGGATTATAAAAAATACTATGAAAGCTTATATGCCAACAAAGTGGACAAACTATAAGAAACAGATAAATCCCTAGAATCATATAACCTCCAAATCAAACCAAAAAGAAATAGAAAATTTGAACAGACCAATTACTCACAATTAGTAATAAAAAATTTTACAAAAACTACCAAATCACTAAACAGAAAAATCCCAACAAAACAAAAGTCCAGGACCAGATGGCTTCACAGGTGAATTCTACTAACTATTTATTTTTCAGAGACAGAGAGAGCAGGAAGAGGGGCAAAAGGAGAGAGCATCTTAAGCAGGCTCCACACTCAGCACAAAGCCTGATGTGGGGCTCAGTTTCACAACCCTGATATCATGACCTGAGCTGAAATCAAGAGTCAGACACTTAACAGACTGAGTCACCCAGGTGCCCCTGTACCAAACATTTAAAGAAGAGCTAATATCTATTCTTTTTTAACTATTCAAAAAAAAAAACAGAAGAGGAAGGAAAGCTTCCAAATTCATTCTACAAGGATAACATTATGCTGATACCACAACCAAAGACACTACAAAAAAAGACTAATATCTCTGATGAAAATGGATGAAGAAATCCTCAACAAAGTATTAGCAAATCAAATCCAACAACATATTTTAAAAAACCATTCATCAATCAAGTGGGATTTATTCCAGGGATGCAAGGGTAGTTCAATATTTCCAAATCAATCAATAGGCTACATCACATCAACAAGAAAAAGAATAAAAACCATAGGATCATGGCAATAAATTCAGAAAAATCATCTGACAAAGTGTAACATTCATGATAAAAACTCTCAACAAAGTAGGTTTAGAGGGAACAAATCTCAACATAATAAAGACCATAGCAGAAAACCCACAGCTAACATCATAGTCAATGGTAAAAAAAACTGAGCATTTTTCCTCTAATATCAGGAACAAGGCAAGGTTGTCTATTCTCACTACTTTTATTCAGAATAGTACTGGATCCTAGCCATAGCAATCAGACAAGAAAAAGAAATAAAGTATCCAAACTGGTAAGGAAGAAGTAAAATTTTCATTATTTGCAGATGACAAGATACTATATACAGAAAACCCTAAAACCTAAAAACCACACCACCAAAGGATTATTAGGACTAATAATTTAATAAAGTTTAAGATACAAAATTAATATACAGAAGTCTGTTGAATTTCTATATACTAGTAATGAAATAGCAGAAAGATAAATTAAGAAAGCAATCTAATTTACAGTTGTATGAAAAAGAACAAAATATCTAGGAATCAAGTGAACCAAGGAACAAAAGATTTGTGCTCTGATTACTATAAAACAATAATGAGAGAAACTGAAGACGACACAAACAAATGGAAAGACATTCTTTGCTCATCAATTGGGAAAACCAACATTGTTAATATGTCCACACTACCCAAAGCAAACTAAAGATTTAACTCAATCCCTATCAAAATACCAACAGCATTTTTCACAGAGCTAGAACAAACAATCCTAAAAATGGAACCACAAAAAAAAAAAAAAAAAAAGCTAAAGCAACCTTGAGAAAAAAGAACAAAGCTGGAAGTATCACAATCGTAGATTTCAAGTTATACTACAAAACTGGAGTAATCAAAATAGTACAGCATTGGCACAAAAACAGACACATAAATCAATGAAACGAAATAGAGTCCCTGGAAATAAACCCACACTTTTATAGTAAATTAACCTATGACAAAGGAGGGAAGAATATACAAGGGGGGAAAAACAGTCTCTTCAACAAATGGTGTTAAGAAAACTGGACATCAAAAAATAATAATAAAATAAAAAAGAAAAATAAAAAGAAAAAAAGAAAACTGGACATTTACATGCAAAAGAATAAAACTGGACCACTTTCTCACATCATCCCTAAAAATAAAATAAAGATCTAAATATGGCTTGAAACCATAAAAATCCTGGAAGAAAACATAGGTAATAATTGTTGACAATGGTGACAATGGTGATAGAAACATTTTTGTAGCCATGTCTCCTCAGGTAGGGAAAACAAAAGCAAAATTAAACTACTGGGACTACACCAAAATAAAAAGGTTTTGTGGGGATCTCTGGGTGGCTCAGCAGTTTAGCGCCTGCCTTCAGCCCAGGGCGAGCTCCCTGCATGGAGCCTGCTTCTCCCTCTGCCTGTGTCTCTGCTTCTCTCTCTCTCTCTCTCTCTCTGTGTGTGTGTGTATCTCTCATGAATAAATAAATAAAATCTTTAAAAAATTTAAAAATCATTTTAATTGAAGTATAGTTAACAGTGTGATATTACTTTCAGGTATACAATATTATGGTTCAATAATTCTTTACGTTTCTCTGTGCTCATCAAGACAAGTGTACTCTTGATTGCCTTTTTTTATCTCACCCATCCCGCCATAGACCTCTATCCTGGCAACCACCAGTATGTTCTCTGTATTTAATAGTCTGTTTTTTATTTGTCTGTTTCTCCCTTTTTTTCTTTGTTCATTTGTTCTGTTTCTTAAATTCCACATACGAGTGAAATCATATGGTATTTGTCATTCCCTGTCTGACTTACTCACTTAGGATTATACCTTCTAGACCCATCCATATTGTTACAAATGACAAGATCTCATTCTTTTTTATGGCTGAGTAATATTCCATTGTGTGTGTGCATACATGTGTGTGTACACACCCCACATCTTTATTGATTCATTTATGAATGGACACTTGTGTTGTTTCCATGTCTTGGCTATTGTAAATAATGCTGTAATAAACATAGGGGTTTATATATCTTTTTAAATCGGTGTGGAGCCCAATGCGGGGCTTGAACTCACAATTGTGAGTTGAGATCTGCGCTGAGATCAAGAGACAGAGGCTTAACCAACTGAACCACCCAGGTACCGCTCATATTTTATTTTTAATTTTTGAGGACTTCCATTTTGTTTTCCACAGTGGCTGCACCAGTTTTCATTACCACCAACAGTGCATGAGAGTTTTGTTTTCTCCACATCCTTGTCAACACAAATTTCTTATTCTGTTGTTTTTTTAAAGTTTAGCCATTTTGACAGGTATAAGATGAAATCTCGTGGTTTAAATTTCCATTTCCCTGATGATTAGTGATGTTGAGCTTCTTTTCATGTGTCTCTTGGCCATCTGTATGTCTTCTTCAGAAAAATGTCTATTCAGGTCCTCTGTCCATTTTTAAATTAGATTATCTGGGTTTTGGTGTTCAGTTGTATAAGTTCTTTATATATTTTAGATATTAACCCCTTATTGGGGGTGTATCATTTGCAAATGTCTTTTCCATTCAGCAGGTCACCTTTTCATTTTGTTGATGGTTTCCATTGCTGTACAAGAACTTTTTTAAAAAAAGATTTATTTATTTATTCATGAGAAAGAGAGAGAGAGTGGCTCAACCACTGTGCCACCCAGGGATCCCAAAACGATTTTTTAATTAACGAGAAAAAAGAATTGTCACTGCATAAAGTCATAATAAGGCTAGTTTTTCTAGTATTTTAGTTAGAAAATTTGTGCTGTAAATCAATATTCTGGACTTTTAAAAAATCTAAATACAGAGTATATTTATATCAAACTGAGCTTACAGTTCTACTTCTAAATATGATGTGACAAAGTATTGATTTGGGCATTATATTTCAAATTTTCACATATAAACTCATTATTTTGCTCCAAAAGTTATATCAGTCTTAAATGAGTAGGGAGATATCTTTGTTTTTGCATTTCTTATTATCTTCTCTCGACTAAAATTTTTGTGATTCTATCAAGATTAAAAGTTAAGTAAAAATAGGCTTTGAAGTATTAAGAATCTTTTCCAATTATTTTTTATTGTGGTAAAATAAGCATAACATAAAATTTACTATTTTAACTATTTTAAAATGTACAGTTCCACAGCATTAAGTATATTCATATTGTTGTACAACTGTCACAACCTTTCACCTATAGAACTTTTCTCATCTTGCAAAACTGAAACTATCTATTAAACAATAACTTCCCCCATTCTACCTATCCCTCAGCCCCTGACAAACTTAATTCTGTTTTCTCTATGGTTTTGACTACTTACTCTAAGTACTTCATATAAATGGAATCATACCCTTTTTTTAAAAAAAGGCATTTTTTTCTGACCACAATAGGCTGAAGTTAGAAATCAATAACAGAAGCAAACTGGAAAATTCACAAATCTGTGGAAATTAAACAGCACACCCTTAAGTAACCAAGGAATCAAAGAAAAATTGTAAGGGAAATTATAAAATACTAGAGATGAATGAAAATGAAAATACAACATGCCAGAACATGTGACACAGTGCAAGTAGTACTAAAGGAGAAATTTTAAACATTAACTACTTATATTAAAGAAATAAAGGTTTCAAATCAACAACCAAACTACAACCTAAAGAACTAGAAAAAGAAGAACAAACTAAACCTAGAGGGAGCTCACAAAAGGAAGGAAATAATAAAGATTAAAGCAGAGATAATGAAATAGAGAATAGAAAAAAAAAAGAGAGAGAAGCAATGAAACCACAAGTTGGTTCTTTGAAAAGATCAACATAATTGACAGACTCTTATCTACATAGACTAAGAAAAAAGAAGACTGAAATTACTAAAATCAGAAATGAAAGTGGTGACATTACTCCTGATTCCACAGAAATAAAAGGGATTATAAGAGAATACAATGAACATGGGTACTCCAACAAACTGGATTTCCCAGATAACACGGATAAATTCCTAGAAACAGAAAACCTATTTCTGTTTCTGGCTGGCTCTGTCAGAGTAGTGTGCAACTCTTGATTTTGGGGTTTTAAGTTCAAGCCCCACCTTGGGTGTGGAGATTACTTAAATAAATAAAACTTTCTTTAAAAGACTAAATCATGAAGACATAGAAAATATAAATAGACTTATACCAAATAAGGACTTTGGACTTTGGATAAGTAATCAAAAATCTCCCAAAGAGGAAAAGCCCTGAAACAAAGAAGCTCTGGTCTTCATTGATGAATTCTACCAAACACTTTTTTTTTTAACATGGGGCTTAAATTCATGACCCTGAGACTGAGAGTCACATGCTCTACCGAGTCAACCAAGCATGCCAAATTCTACTAAACATTTAAAGAAGAACTAACACCAAACCCTCTCAACTTTTTTCAAAATAGAAAGATGAGAGAATAGCTTCTAATTTATACTATGAAGCCAGCATTACCCTGATACCAAAGCCAGACAAAGACACTACAAGAAACCAACAGACCAATATCCTTTATCAACACTGATAACAAAACTCTTCCGTAAAATACTAGCAAACCAAAATCAGCAGCATATTAAAAGGATTAAACAGCATGGCTGTGTGGGATTTATTGCTGAAATGCAAGGATGCTTCAACACACATCAATGTAATATACTACATCAATATGCAGAGGAAAATGCTGAGGAATGAAGAGGGGAAAAAATCACATGATCATCTTAATTTTAAAATGCAGAAAAACACATTTGACAAAATTCAACACCCATTCAATGAAAAAAATCAACAAAACATGAGTTGAAGGAAAAACAACATAATACAAGTGATAAATGAAAAATCCACAGCAAACATCATACTCAGCGGTGAAAGACTGAAAACATTTCTGACATCAAAAATAAGGCAAAGATGTCCATCTTCATCACTTCTAATTCAACATAGTATTGGAAGTTCTAGGCGGAGCTATTAGGCAAGAAAAAGAAATAAAAGGCATCCGAATCAGAAAAAAAGACATAAAATTATTTGTTTGCAGATAATATTATCTTATATGTATAAAACTTTAATAACTCCACCAAAAAAACTATTAAACCTAATAAATTCAGTAAAGTAGCAGAAAGAAGGTCAACACGCAAAATCAGTTGCATTTCTATACATGAAGAATAGACAATCTAGAAAGGAAATTACAAATAATTCCATTTACAATAACATCAAAAAGAATAAAATATTTAGAAACTGCCTTAACTAAAAAGGTATAAGAATTGTACAATGAAAACTACAAAATATTGCTGAAAGAAATTAGAGAAGACATAAATAAATGGAAACAAATCCTCTCCTTATGGAGTAGAAGACTTAACATTGTTCATATGTCAATACTACTCAAAGCAATCTACAGATCCAATGTAATTCCTATCAAAAATCCCGAAGACTTTCTTTGCACAAATAGAAAAACTCATGCTAAAATTCACATGGAATCTCAAGAGACCCTAAATAGTCAAAATAATCTTGAAAAATAAGAACAAAACTAGAGAGCTCACATGCCCTGATTTCAAAATTTACTACAAAGCTACAGTAATCAAAACAGTGGCATAAAAAACAGACATATAGACAAATAGATAGAAAAGAAACCCCAGAAATAACTCTCTGCATGTATGATCTGATGATTTTTGACAAGGATACCAGTACCATTCTTTGGGGAAGGACAGTCTTTTCAACAATGATGTTGGGGGACACCTGGGTAACTTAGCGGTTGAGCATCTGCCTCCGACTTAGGGCATGATCCTGGGGTCCTGGGATCTAGTCCTGCATCAGGCTCCCCGTGGGGAGCCTGCTTCTCCCTCTGCCTGTGTCTCAGCCTCTCTCTCTCTCTCTCTCTCTCTCTCTCTGACTTTCCTGGGTGGATGAATAAAATCTTTAAAAAAACAAAAACAAAAAAACAATGATGTTGAGAAAACTAGATAACCACTGAAAGAATGAAATTGGACAATTACCTAATACCATATATAAAACTAACTCAAAATGGATATAAGAGCTAAAACTATAAAAATCTTAGAAGAAAACATATGACAAAAACATCACGGGGCACCTGAATGGTTCAGTGGCTGAGCATCTGCGTTTGGCTCAGATCATGATCCTGGGGTCCTGGGATCAAGTCCTGCATCCAGCTCCCATGGGGAGCCTGCTTCTTCTTCTGCCTATGTTTCTGCCTCTTTCTCTGTGTCTCTCATGAATAAATAAATTAAATCTTTTATTAAAAAGTCACAACAGATTTGACAATGATTTCTTGGATATAATACAAAAGGCACAAGCAAAAAAGGAAAATAGACATACTAGAATTCATGAAGGTGTAAAAATTTTGTGCATCAGTAGACAATATCAACACAGTAAATCAGTAACCCACAGAATGGGAAAAAATATTTACAAATAACGTATCTTATAAGGGACCAATAACCAGAGTATATAGAAAACTCCAAAAATCAACAACACAAAAACAGTCTGATTTCAAAATGAATAGAAATTTCCCCAGAGGAAATTATTAAATGACCAATTAAGCACATGAAAAGATGCTCAACATCACTTATCTTTAGGAAAATGCAAATCAAAACTACAATGAAATACCACCTCACATCCACTGGGAGAGCTACTATCAAACAAACTAAACAACAAGAATTGACATGGACAAGAAGAAACTGGAATTCTTGTGCGCTGTTGATAGGAATATAAAATGGTATGACCTCTGTGGAAAATGGTATGGATATTCCTCAAAAAATTTAAAATAGAATTACCATATGATCCAGCAACTCCATTTATGCATATATACCCCAGAGTTTTGAAAGCAGAATCTCAGAGATATTTGTATACCCATGTTTGTAGCACTATTATTCACAATTACTGGAACATTACAACAACCCAAGTGTCCACTGATTGATGAATAGATAGGCAAAATACGGTATACACATACAATGGAATATTGTTCAGCCATTAAAAGGAAGAAAATTCCAACATTTGCTACAATTTTGGAAGAGCCTTGAAGACATGACAATAAGTTAAATAAGCCAGGAATGAAAAAAAAAGACAAACACTGTATGATTCCATTTATATGAGCTACTTAGCACAGTAAGAATTATAGAGGCCAGGAAATGGAATGGTGATTGCCAGGGACTAGGGGATGGAGAGGTACTGTTTAATAGGTATGGAGTTTCAAGCTGTTTCAGGATGTTGAAACTTTCAAATATCAAGAGCATTACAAGACGGGATGCCTGGGTGCACCAGTGGTTATGCATCTGCCTTTGGCTCAGGGCGTGATCCTGGAGTCCCAGGATCGAGTCCCACATCGGGCTCCCTGCACGGAGCCTGCATCTACTTCTGCCTATGTCTCTGCCTCTCTCTCTCTCTCTCTGTGTGTGTTTCTCATGAATAAATAAATAACATCTTTTTTTAAAAAGTCTTACAAAATGAAAGAGTTTATAGGGCCTAATTCTGGTTATGGTTGCACAACATTATGAATGTATTTAGTGTCATTTAACATGAACCTAAAAATAGCTAAGATGGTCAGCTTTATGTTGTGTATTTTTTGCCATAGGGAAAAAAAAGGGAGGAGTTGGGGAGAGAAAAAATCCTAGGGGTTTAAAGCACAGGTACTTCTGGAACCATAGTGGATCACCAAGGAGCTCCTATTCCTATGGTTTCTTTCACAGTCCAAGTTTGAAAACAAATTGTCTGGTACCAGCTTCCTCTCATTTTTATACTATGCAAATCAAAAGGGTTGATAATTTTAGTTTTTATGTGAGGCAATATAGCAATTAGAGAGTTCGTAATAAGTGTGTAAGCCTTGGATAGAAACTAAATGTCCTCATTTCCCTCTATTCCCTGGAGTCTCCTGCTGAGCACCCCTTCTAATTCCACTAGATACCACCATATCCTGCTGGACTCTGTAGTCTCCAAGTGAGCACTGCCATGACTACCACTAAGCCCACAATGGCTGATAGAGTATGGCAGAGAGAGAGTGGTACTCACTAAATACCCAGCTTATTTCCCACATTTTCCAGCCCTTTTGCTGTTAGGCAGTCATGTGATAGTTGTAGATAGAAAGGAGGTGTGTCACTTCCGGGCCAGAGCACAGAAAACCTAACATGAAACACTCCAGGAGTCTCTCCTCTAATAAAACAAAAACAAAAACAAAACAAAAGTCATGTGTTCCAAATAATACAATGACAAAAGAGTAGAGCATTTGTTAGTCTGAATTCCCAATGACTAAGGAACCCCCCACCAACCAGCACTGAATACACAGAATGAGCAAGAAATAAACTATGGTGTCCACCAAAAAATTGCTAGAACTAATACACAAATTCAGTAAAATCACAGGATACAAAATCAATGTACAGAAATGCGACACATTTGCATTTGAGCAAATGCAAAAGCAGCAGAAAGAGAAATCAAGGAATCAATCCCATATACAATTGCACCAAAAGCCATAGATATCTAGGAATAAACCTAACCAAAGAGGTAAAAGTGCTGTACTCTGAAAACTACGGAACACTTATGAAATAAAATGAAGATGACAACAAAGAAATGGAAAAACATCCCATGCTCATGGATTAGAATAACAAATATTGTTAAAATATTTAATAATAGACTACTCAAAGCAGTCTACACATTTAACGCAATCCCTATCAAAATATCAACAGCATTTTTCACAGAGCTAGAACAAACTATCTTAAAATCTGTATAGAACACATGAAATCCCAAATAGCCAAAGCAAACTTGAAAAGCAAAACTGAAGGCATCACAGTTCTGGACATCAAGTTAGATTACAAAGCTGTAGTGATCAAGACAGTATGGTACTGGAACAAAAACAAACATAGATCAATGGAACAGAACAGAAAACCCAGTAATGGACCCACGACTATATGATCAACTAATCTTTGACAAAGTAGGAAAGAATATCCAATGGAAAAAAGAAAATCTCTTCAACAAATGGTGTTGGGGAAATTGGACAGCAATATGCAGAAGAATGAAACTGAACCACTTTCGTATACCATACACCAAAACAAATTCAAAACGGATGAAAGACCTATAGATGAGACAGGAAACCATCAAAATCCTAGAGGAGAATAGAGGAAGAGGGAATGTCTCTTTGACATTGCCCATAATAACTTCTTTATAGATACATCTCTAAAAGCAAGGGAAACAAAAGCAAAAATTAGCTATTGGGACTTCATCAAGATAAAAAGCTTCTGCATAGTGAAAGAAACAATCAACAAAACTAAAAAGCAACCTATGGAATGGGAGAAGATATCTGCAAATGACATATCTGATAAAGAGTTAGTATCCAAATCTATCAAACTCAACATAAATGATCCAGTTAAGAAATGGACAGAAGACATAAACACACATTTTTTCCAAAGAAGACATACAGATGGCCAAATGAAAAGATGCTCAACATCCCTTATCATCAGGGAAATGCAAATCAAAACTACAATGAGATATCACCTCACATCTGTCAGAATGGCTAAAACCAGCAACACAGGAAACGAGATGTTGGTAAAGATGCAGAGAAACAAGAACCTTCTTACACTATTGGTGGGAATGAAGTACAGCCACTCTGGAAAACAGCGTGGAGGTTCCTCAAAAAGTTAAAAATAGAACTACCCTATGAACCAGCAATTGCATGACTATGTATTTACCCAAATGATACAAAAATACTGATTTCAAGGGACACATGCACCCTATTTACAGAGCCTTATCATCAATAGCCAAATTATGGGAAAAGTGCAAATGTTCATCAACTGATATTGATGTTCATCAACTGATGAATAGATAAGAAGATGTGATGTACATATGCAATGAAATATTACTCAGGCATAAAAAAAGAATCAAATCTTGTCATTTGCAATAATAAGGATAGAACTACAGTGTATTATGCTAAGTGAAATAAGTCAGTCAGAAAAATGATATCACTCACCAAATGAAATGATATCATAAGTCAAATATGATATCATTCACATGTGGAACTTAAAAAACAAAACAGATGAATGGGGCACCTGGGTGGCAGTCAGTTAAGCATCCGACTCTTGGGTTTCAGCTCAGGTTAGTGATCTCAGAGTCGTGAGATCAAGCCCCATGTCAGGTTCCAGGCTTAGCACAGAGTCTGCTTAAGACTCTCTCTCCCTCTCCCTCTGCCCCTACACCCCACTCTATATATATTTATAAAATAAATAAAAATAAATATTAAAAAAAAAAAGAAATAAGCAGGGGCACCTGGGTGACTCAGTCAGTTAAGCATCTGCCTTCAGCTCAGATCATGATCCCAGGGTCCTGGGATGGAGCCTTGTGTCGAGCTCCCTGCTCAGCGGGGAGCTGGCTTCTCCCTCTCCCACTCCTTCTGCTTGTGCTCTCTCTCTCTCTGTCAAATAAATAAAGTCTTTTTAAAAAATTTTTTAAATAAACAGGAAATGAAACAGATGAACATGGGGTGGAACATGGGGTGGAAAAATTAATTAAGGCAAGCCAAGAAAGTACTTAACTATAGAGAGCAAACTGAGGGTTACTGGAGGGGTAGTGGTTGAGGGATGGGTTAAATAAATGGGTGATGGGTATTAAAGAGAGTACTTGTGACAAGTATTTGGTATTATATATAAGTGATGAACCACTAAATTCTATTACTGAAACTACCATTACACTATATGTTAACTACCTGGAATTTAAATAAAAACTTGAAAAAAATAAATTTCCAATCAGGGAAATTTTTAAGAAAGAAATAAACTATTATGTTATCAAGCTCCTGGGGTTCCACACTTGATTGTTATTGCATCATAACCTGGCCTTTCTTTACCACTGGACATAACTGTTATTGAAATAATCCTTTTAGTTCTTATCTATAGCCTAGTGCCTTTGCAGAAATCAGACATAAGACAAATGGGAGTGATACACATTTTCCTGTTTTCAGAATTGCCCCTAATGGATTCACTACCAGGAAACACTACATGCAAATACCTTCTAGCTATCTGTTCTACCAATTCATCAAATATCAGAAGTCCATAGTGGATAAATCTTAGGCTTATTCTGAATGATTCACCTACTAGTCACCCTAAGCCTAAGCATGGCACACATTCAGAAGTTGGTAAAAATATAATGTGAATTAGAAAATGGGCCAACCACCTGAACAGACTCCTCAACAGAGGGAAATACAACAAATGGCAAACAAGCATATGAAAAGATGTTCAACATTGTACATCATCAGAGAATTGCAAATTAAAACATCAAGGCATCACCACTACACACCTGGCCAAAATCCAAAACACTGGCATTAAATACAGACAAAAATGTAGAGCAATAGGCACATTCATTTATTGCTGGTACGAATGCAAAATGGTACAGACAGTTTGGTAATTCCTTACAAAACTAAACATATTCTTACCATTTGGTTCAGCAATCATGCTGCTTGGTTTTTACCAAAAAGACTGAAAACACAAAAACCTGCACGTGGGTATTTATAGCAGCTTTATTCATAACTGCCAAAATTTGAAATTATGATATCCTTTACTAAGTGAATAAGTAAACTGTGGTACATTCAGACAATGGACTACTATTCACTGCTAAAAAGAAATAAGCAATTAGCCATGAAAAGACCTGGAAGAAACTTAAATGTACATAACTGAGTGAAAGAAGCCAATCTGAAAAGGCTACTGTATGAGTCCAACCATAAAATCCCTGGAAAAGACAAAACTGTGGAGGCAGTAGAAAGATCAAGGGTTAGGTGGAAGGGAGGGATGAACACAGGGGATTTTTAGAGCAATGGAACTTTTCTGTGTATTATAATGGTGGATACATGCCATTGTCCATTTGTCTACACCCATACAATGTATAACACCAAGAGTAAACCCTAATGTAAACTACAGACTTTGAATGATGATGATATGTCAATATAAATTCATCAATTGTAACTAATGTACTAGCTCTGGTAGGGGATGTTGATAATGGGAAATGCTATATAGTAAGTAGGAGCATGGGGGTAAATGAGAAGTCCCTGTGCTCTCTGCTCAATTTTACTATGAACTTAAAATTTCTCTAGAAAATAAAGTCTATTAAAAATTTAAAAATACCTCCCCAAAATGAGACAAATGCAGAGAGCAAATGAAAAAAAAATCTTACTTTATCCCCACAAAATAGATTTTTTAGATTTTAATTTAAATCTGGTTAACATATAGTGTTATATTAGTTTCGGGCGTACCATGTAGTGATTTAACAATTCTATACATTACTCAGTGCTCATCATGATAAGTGTACTCTTAATCCTCCTCACTTATTTCACCCATCCCCCGCTCACCCACCTCCCCATCAGTCTGTTCTCTATAGTTAAGAGTCTGTTTTTTGGTTTATCTCTTTTGAAAAAGCCTAATTCTCAGTAATCACATTGGTGAGAGTAATACTGATACTGTTCTGAGCCTGTTGTGTTTGTAAAAAAAAAACAAAACTGTAGTACCAAATTTGAATTATGAGTATCAAAATGAACTCATGATGTATTTTATCTTTAAGAATACGTAGATATTTTTTAAAAATACATGGATATTTCCTCACTCTGTCCACTAAAGAAACAATGACCAACACAGTAGTAATGAGCATACTTTGTGTCCAAATTGAGCTTCTAAAATACCATTTCCTACTAAAAGGGATTCTTTTTTTTTAAGATTTTATTTATTTATTCATAGAGACACACAGAGAGAGAGAGAGAGAGGCAGAGACACAGGCAGAGGGAGAAGTAGGCTCCATGCAGGGAGCCCAACGTGGGACTCAATCCAGGGTCTCCAGGGTCTCCAGGGTCTCCAGGGTCTCCAGGATCACGCCCTGGGCTGCAGGCGGCGCTAAACCACTGCACCTCCGGGGCTGCCCCTAAAAGGGATTCTTAAAGAGATGGCAGATTCCAGGGCCAAAAATGCAGAAAAGGTACAAGACAAGCCCAGAATATCTTGCCACTAGGTAGCAAGGAAACCATCAAAGACTACTAGGATCTTGACAGAGACTTCAAGTGCCAGTGGAAGAGATTTCACTGACCAAAAGATGGGATGAACTGAGCTGGGATAATTATCACAATTATCATCAATTGCTTGAAACCCATCAGGTATGTTGAATAAAGCATAAATGCATGGAAACTGGAGTTCACAATAGTTAAAATAAAAAAGCATCTTTGCAGGATGATAGGAAACATTCATTATCTGACAACAGTAAATAAAAGGAAAGAATGAAGCATTTACTTTACACCTTTCCTGTCTGAATTGTACTAATTAAACATATAGATAAGAAAAATTATCTTTTTATAGATAGATTCTAACTAATAAATGGAAAAAAATTCTGCAACTCAAAATAAATTGTTGGATCTAGGCACTGAGTATCAATATATGCTAAAGTAACAAAGAAGGCAACCAGACATCATATACTTGCTGATGTATCACCCATCATCTTGCCAAAAGGATTAAGCCTGAGTTGGAAGCCTCCGGATCCAGCTGCCATTTTGCAGGAAACACGGAGGACAGAGGAACTTGTTGAACTACATCAGGAGTGTACAGTCAACAACAACCACACTGCAGGAAACTGCAGGGCAAATGCCCTGGTATTTCAACAAATCAATTGTATTGGGAAAAAAAAAGTTTAGAGGGGAAAACTGTAGGTTTAAAGAGATTTTAAAGACATATCAAATTTTTTAAAAATGGGCAAAACAAAACTACAATGTTTAGAGATGTCACTTGGGTAGTAATACTCTCACTCAATAATTAAAAAAAAAAGAAGGAAATGATTTCTCTAAAAGTCAGTAAAGTGGTTACTTTCAGGGGTAGAGAGACTACTGTGATCATTACAGGATACCCTCCAGGTGGGCTTCTGACGTGACTGACAAGTTCTCTTTCTGGGTGATGGTTAAATAGAAACTTGCCCTATAACAATCCATTAAATCCTGCATTTGTTTTGTATGATTTTCTGTATCTGTGTTTTGTTTTATAATTTTATTTTTTTAATCTCCATCACATATTTTACCCCTCCCCTCTGGTAACCATCAATTTGTTCTCTATGGTTAAGAGTCTGTTTCTTGGCTTGTCTCTTTTTTTCTTTGCATATTTGATTTGTTTCTTAAATTCCACATATGAGTGATATCATATGGTATTTGTCTTCCTCTGACTTATTTCACTTAGCATAATACTCTCTAGCTCCATCCATTAGTTACAAATGGCAAGATTTCATTCTTTTTTATGATTAATATTCCATATGTGTGTGTGTTTGTGTGTGTGTGTGTGTGTGTGTGTGTGTATCACCTCTTCTTTACCCATTCATCAATCAATGGAAACTTGGGTTGCCTCCATATCTTAGCTTTGTAAGTAATGCTGCTATAAATATAGAAGTGCATTTATTTCTTTGAATTAGTATATTTGTATTCTTTAAATACTCAGTAGTGCAATTATTGGGACATAAAGTAGTTCTGTTTTTAACTTTTTGAGCAACCTCCATACTGTTTTCCAGAGTGGCTGCACCAGTTTGCATTCCCACCAACAGTGTACAAGTGTTCCTGTCTTTCTGCATCCTTATCAATACTTGTTGTTTCTTGTGCTATTGATTTTAGCTATTCTAGCAGGTGTGAGGTGGTATCCCATTTGGTTTTGATTTGCATTTCTCTGATGATGAATGATGATGAGCATCTTTTCATGTTGCTGTTGGCCATCTGTATGTTTTCTTTGGAAAAACTGTTTTATAACTTTTTAAAAACTTGTAATTAAACACACACATACACACTTCAAATAAACTGTTATATCTGGAGAAGGCTTTCCAGGGGGTAGGAAATCTTGAACTGGGTCTTAAAAGGCAGGGCAAATGAAAATTGGGAATAAAAATCTAATTATCTTAGAGGAAAATAAGTCTCCAGAAACCTGCTTGAGCTCCTCATCCATCTGGAGGAATACCTCAAACCCCTTCAGCCCACACCAAGCAAACTCAGAACCACCCATAATCCTCCTTTCCTAAGCTTTGCCCAATTTTCACTGCCACATATGGGTTCTTATTGTGTCAAGTAACAAATATCTCCTTTCCCATGTTCTCCTTGGCTTAGGCATAAACCTGACCCAAAGAGACACATTTACCAGCTATGGCAAACTATCCTTAAAAACTGGAGAAGACAAACCCTGGATCCTAGAATCAATAGCCCCCTCACATTCTGAGGGTGTGCAGTTTGACCTGATAAGCCACTGGGGACTTGGAGCTAAACTATGAAGCCAGCTCTTGTTCTCTTTCAACACCCCTCCCCTAAAAAAATCACTGACCCTGCGCAGTGGTGTCCAGATTAGAAATCAGATCCCGCAGTGATTAGAGGAGACGCCACTTGAGGAACGCTGGCGCAAAGCTGATAAGCACAAAGTATTTTTGGAATTGTGTTATTTTTAAAATGGTTGTGTTTTTATTTCACATTTTTTGTTGCTTCTGGTCCATTTTCACTGGGGGTTGAACATTTCTCTAGATTCTGTGTTTTGTTGCCTGCAGGGATAAGACATCTTCCTTCAGGAAAGCACTCTTTCTCTCAGTTCAGCTCTATTTCTCTTCTCTCAGAGTATTCAGAGGAGCTTAGAGCCAGCCCCAATCCTCTTGACTGGTATCTCCTGGCCTGATCACTTTCTTCTCCTCCTAATCTAGAATGTGGTCCTCTGGTTTGCCTTTCCAGGTTTTGGTCTAGAAAGACCAGGTAAAAAGCATAAATGAATGCTGAGACATCTTCACTGGGAAACTACAGAGATGGTATTATACAGCTGTCCACTGAAAGGGAGAGCAGAAGTGAGAATTCTCACCCCCTATCCACCAGGGCTTCTGGTGAACAGAGGAAGTAGACAGAAACACATGCCCACATGGGACAACAGGAGAAGTCAGCACAAGTTATCACTTCTTGGTGTCAAAGAGAGTTGTGCTTCCTGTTAGAGAAATTCCATGTGGTCTTCTGGAAGGTATTTTGGAGGGCAAAGTCCCTTCCTGGAACCCATAACAAACTCCTGCAAGTCACTGGCAGCTCCTCCTGAAGGAATATGTGCAGAGCATCAGAGCAGAGGGCCAAACTGCAGGGAGCCCAGAGCACATGCATCTGGAGTGGACTCTACACCTAGGGCTCGCCAAGGCCTCTGATACAGCCAGGATTACATGAGCTGGGAGACATCTTCAGATGTCTGAAGTGCGTGGGGCCATCCTGCACCTGGGAGGTGAGGGCAGAGTCTCACCATAAAACAGTCCAGGACTTTTGGCCTGATGGATGTTCTCACAAGCAGTCACACTGAGGCCAATTCCCAAGAAATACCATAGTCAGCTCCTCTTTCCTTTTCTAATGGGAGCTGTTCTCCAGTGTGGGGCAGAAAGTATGCAACTGCTAACACTATCCTTGAAGACAGCACTTCCCAAGGTGCCACTCACAGGAAGAGCCCCGCCAAAAAGCTGCTGTACCCACCTATCCCCACAATGCAATTAGTACTGGACCACTCACTGTTTATCATCACAAGTATGTTCATAAGGGAGCCAGGGGGATGCATGAGTTACAGTGCATGTTTGCAGGCCATGCCCAAGGGTTGAACACTTCCACTCACAGAAATAAAAGAAAGGAGGAGAGGGAGGGAGAAGGGGAGGGGGGAACAGTGCTTTCAGTGGGTACCAGACAGAGGTCACAAACAACTTTTTTTTTCTGATAGAAAAGTACTTTTTCAACAGTTAGGATTTTTAAACCCCACTAGGAGCAGAGGAAAGAAAAATGCTTTCTGGTCAAAAAGATCTGGTGCTTATCAAGGAAATTAGAGCAAAAAGAAATACTTTTGAGACCAACACTGTTCCTTCTATGTGGTGCTGACAAGCAAGCTGCTTACCATATAGTCTTTGAAAGTATTTGGAGGTGGGATGCTTAGAAGTAGTTAGACACAGAGTATGAAGTTACAACTCTGGACTTGAATTCTGAGTAATTTCTGCCAACTACCATAAGTTATTAACTCTTCTACACTTCACTTTACTCATCTCTTAATACGGAATAATAATTGTTTCTGCCTTATGGGACCAGTGTGTTTAACGAGATAATGTGTTTAAAGTTGTCAACCCAAGTACCTAACAGAATATGTTCCATAAATACTGTTAATGTTTTTTATTAAGATAAAGTTTTTAAAAGGATATATGTCCCAAAGTACCTATGAGGGGCAAGGGATCAACATTCTTCATAATCCCTCCATCAGGGAACCTCTTCCTTTTGGGAAAGGTCACACCTGGAAGCAGGAGGGGAGAAGGAAGCAGGCAGGGGAGGGGAAGCAGGCAGGGGAGAAGGAAGCAGGCAACTAAGGGACCAATTCAAGCCTTGTGAGCAATGGACTAACAGACTATAATATAAACTATATAAACTTTATAAACTTTATAATATAAACTATATAAACTTTATAATATAAACTATATAAAATCGGTTTGCCTCCTCATGTAAAAGATGGCAGCTGGAAGGGAATAAGAGAATGCAGAAAGTGCCCCATGAAGATGCTGCCTCTAGAACTTCTAATTGTTTCCAAACCCACTTCACCTGCAAAAGGATTAGAGCTGAACTAGGTATGCAAACCTCCCCATGACTATATTCTGTAGTGCTTACCTAGGAGAATGGAAAAGATGGGACCATACACCTGGAGGTATGTCCACAAGGAGTTGGCAACAACAATTTGCTCTGCTGACTGAAGTAGCTCCCTTCCAAACTGACATCCCTCACTAATGATGAGTAGACCTAAAAGCTGCATGGACTAATAAACAGATTTGCTTTGCTTTTCCTGGTGCTGGTTAAACATCCAAATACTCTTCTGTACCAACAAAACCCCTAAGTAAGATGGAAAAACTCACCCTGAAGCCCTCTATAAAGGTCATTTGAGAGAGGAATACGATGGCCAAGAGACATCGAGGATGGGGGAATCCCATTGTCTTGTGTTAAATATACCCTTCCTTTCTGGTGCTTACTCAGATATTCCAAAGGTAAGCTCAGCAAAATTCATTTGGAAGCTACTTGAAATCTACAAACCTTGAGATAAATGGACTATGAGACTTTCAGATTGTTCCCATTTATTACATTTTGTCCACTTTATAATGTTCAACCTTGATCTCATGCCCCTTGCCGCTTATCCTCCCAGCCAGTCCATCTTGGGTCCCCTAATGCTGTCCTTCACATATTTATTCCCGGACAGAGCACACCTTAATTAAATTTGCATTTCCAGCACCTAGCATGTTTCCTGGTACACTGAACTTGAGATGTATAAAAACTCAACAAATACTCATCAAATTGGTTCATGGGTTACCAACTATATGTCTACATCTCAGTTGTTCAGTTGTGAGGTACAAATGAGAAAGTGGTTTGTGCTGAAGCACCTACACCTCTCCCTCCAAACTAGTGACTCTGTAAAGTGAAGGATCAGATTAGGGAGTATAATTTAGGACCATTGTGGACCATTTGTGGAACTAAGATAACTGAGTCAAATGAGAAGTGAATGCAGTACCTTAGCCTCACTAGCACCTTGCTCCATTAACTGATTTGCCAGAAAGGCCAGGAGCCAAGGCTCCTTCCTTGCAACAGAACCCAACTTTGTGACACTCTGTTTCCAAATGTGAAAGCAGCTTCTCAAAGTTCAGATGGAGAAACTGAAGTTCATCTCCTGCAAGGCAACTGCTACTGTCTGCAACTCACCAGACCTGCCAACATGCCATACTCGGCAATGAGAATAAAAGCTCAGGAGCAAACAAGTGAGAAAAGGAAGAGAAAAAATCTCGGCCCATTTGGATTTATTCCAGAATGATGGCCTCCAGGAAGGTCTCAGAGCTACAAAATATAATCTAGGACATCTAAACAAAACAGACTGAGCCTTAACACCAGAATTGCACTGTGGAATCCCCAACTGGAATTTCCCTTAGCTCTGGAAGCATTCTTCCTTACTTGGTGTTCCAAAGAATTTCTGGTTTTCAAGATGATCAAGCCTCTTCTGCCTAGACTTGACTGGTGACAAACACACAGGGCCACCCCTCAACTGGGTTCATAGCCTACAACAAGTCATACTGATGTTTTCTGTACCTGGAAGCCTCCACACCCTCTCCAGCACACAGACTGATTCACTCCAGGTTCACTCCCTCCAGAAGGATTTCCCTGATTTCTTTTTTTTTTTTAATTGGAGTTCAATTTGTCAATATGTAGCATAACACCCAGTGCTCATCCTGTCAAGTGCCCCACTCAGTGCTCCTCACCCAGTCACCCCCACCCCCATCCCCGCCCACCTCCCTTTCCATCACCCCTAGTTCGTTTCCCAGAGTTAAGAGTCTCTCATGTTCTGTCTCCCTCTCTGATATTTCCCACTCATTTTCTCTCCTTTCCCCTTTATTCCTTTCCACTAATTTTTATATTCCCCAAATGAATGAGACCATATAGTGTTTGTCCTTCACTGACTGACTTATTTCACTCAGCATAATACCCTCCAGTTCCATCCACGTCAAAGCAAATGGTGGGTATTTGTCGTTTCTAACGGCTGAGTAATATTCCATTGTATACATAGACCACATCTTCTTTTTTTTTTAATTTTTATTTATTTATGATAGTCACAGAGAGAGAGAGAGAGAGAGAGAGGCAGAGACATAGGCAGAGGGAGAAGCAGGCTCCATGCACCGGGAGCCCAACGTGGGATTCAATCCCGGGTCTCCAGGATCGCGCCCTGGGCCAAAGGCAGGCGCCAAACCGCTGCGCCACCCAGGGATCCCGACCACGTTTTCTTTATCCATTCATCTTTGGATGGACACCAAGGCTCCTTCCACAGTTTCCCTATTGTGGACATTACTGCTATAAACATCGGGGGGCAGGTGTCCTGGCATTTCACTGCATCTGTATCTTTGGGGTAAATCCCCAGCAGGGCAATTGCTGGGTCGTAGGGCAAATCTATTTTTAACTCTTTGAGGAACCTCCACACAGTTTTCCAGAGTGGCTGCACCAGTTCACATTCCCACCAACAGTGCAAAAGGGTTCCCCTTTCTCCGCATCCTCTCCAACATTTGTTGTTTCCTGCCTTGTTAATTTTCCCCATTCTCACTGGTGTGAGGTGGTATCTCATTGTGCTTTTGATTTGTATTTCCCTGATGGCCAGTGATGTGGAGCATTTTCCCATGTGCTTGTTGGCCATGTCTATGTCTTCCTCTGTCAGATTTCTCTTCATGTCTTTTGCCCATTTCATGATTGGATTGTTTGTTTCTTGGGTGTTGAGTTTAATAAGTTCTTTATAGATCTTGGATACTAGCCCTTTATCTGATATGTCATTTGCAAATATCTTCTCCCATTCTGTAGGTTGTCTTTTAGTTTTGTTGACGGTTTCTTGTGCTGTGCAGAAGCTTTTTATCTTGATTAAGTCCCAATAATTCATTTTTGCTTTTGTTTCTCTTGCCTTCATGGATATATCTTGCAAGAAGTTACTGTGGCCAAGTTCAAAAAGGGTGTTGCCAGTGTTCTCCTCTAGGACTTTGATGGAATCTTGTCTCACATTTAGATCTTTCATCCATTTTGAGTTTATCTTTGTGTATGGTGTAAGAGAATGGTCCAGTTTCATTCTTCTGCATGTGGATGTCCAATTTTCCCAGCACCATTTATTGAAGAGACTGTCTTTTTTCCAGGATAGTCTTTCCTGCTTTGTCGAATATTAGGTGACCATAAAGTTTAGGGTCCACTTCTGGATTCTCTATTCTGTTCCATTGATCTATGTGTCTGTTTTTGTTCCAGTACCACACTGTCTTGATGCCCCCAGCTATGGTTTTCTTTTTCAATATTCCCCTGGCTATCCGGGGTCTTTTCTGATGCCACAAAAATCTTAAGATGATTTGTTCCAACTCTCTGAAGAAAGTCCATGGTATTTTGATAGGGATTGCATTAAATGTGTAAATTTCCTTGGGTAGCATTGACATTTTCACAATATTAATTCTGCCAATCCATGAGCATGGAATATTTTTCCATCTCTTTGTGTCTTCCTCAATTTCTTTCAGAAGTGTTCTGTAGTTTTTAGGGTATAGATCCTTTACCTCTCTGGTTAGGTTTATTCCTAGGTATCTTATGCTTTTGGGTGCAATTGTAAATGGGATTGACTCCTTAATTTCTCTTTCTTCAGTCTCATTGTTAGTGTATAGAAATGCCACTGACTTCTGGGCATTGATTTTGTATCCTGCCACACTGCCGAATTGCTGTATGAGTTCTAGCAATCTTGAGGTGGAGTCTTTTGGGTATTCTATGTACAGAATCATGTCATCTGCAAAGAGGGAGAGTTTGACTTCTTCTTTGCCAATTTGAATGCCTTTTATTTCTTTTTGTTGCCTGGTTGCTGAGGCTAGGACTTCTAGTACTATGTTGAATAGCAGTGGTGAGAGTGGACATCCCTGTCTTGTTCCTGATCTTAGGGGAAAGGCTCCCAGTGTTTCCCCATTGAGAATGATATTTGCTGTGGGCTTTTCGTAGATGGCTTTTAAGATGCTGAGGAATGTTCCCTCTATCTCTACACTCTGAAGAGTTTTGATCAGGAATGGATGCTGTATTTTGTCAAATGCTTTCTCTGCATCTATTGAGAGGATCATATGGTTCTTGTTTTTTCTCTTGCTGATATGATCAATCACATTGATTGCTTTACGAGTTTTGAACCAGCCTTGCATCCTGGGGATAAATCCCACTTGGTCATGGTGAATAATCTTCTTAATGTATTGTTGGATCCTATTGGCTAGTATCTTGCTGAGAATTTTTGCATCCATGTTCATCAGGGATATAATTCTCCTTTTTGGTGGGGTCTTTGTCTGGTTTGGGAATTTCCCTGATTTCTGTAGCCCTCATAGGATCCTTTCTTTTTTACTCCCTAAAATACTTATTGTGATCCTCTTGATCATAGCACTTGGAACTTATTCTCATTTATTATTATTTAACACAATAACTTACTTGACCCAAGGAGGCCTAAATGTACTTGGATGTAACTACTCACGGATCACAACTGGAAGGGCCTTTACCAGATAGAAAATGGTATTTGAAATTCTGCCACTAAACTAAAGAAAGAGTAAAAAATGATGGACACGATTCAGTTAGCCAACTTCTCACTTGGTGCAAGAATCCCCTCAGCATCAGCATCACTCTTGGTGGATGTTCATTTAGCCTTCACAGGAATTCTTACCATTACAGGAATTTCATTTCCTTTGCAGGAACTCATTCCCATATTGAACACCACCAAAGCTTTGTGGGATATTTTTGTTTGTTTTTAGAGAAAGAGAGAGCACAAACAGAGGGGAAGGGTGGAGGGAGAGACACAGACTCTCAAGCGGACTACCTGCTGAGCACAGAGCCCAAAGTTGGGCTCCATCTCAGGACCCTGAGAACAAGACCTGATCCAAAATCAAGAGTTGGATGTCCAATCAACTGAGTCACCCAGGTGCCACACAACAAAGTTTTTACAGAGAAAATAATTCCTCGAGTTTAAAGAATTAGTGAAGGTAATCTTCAGCAGAGATAATATGTTAAATATGCATTTATTATTAGCCACTTTTACCTAATTCTGCATGTTCAATAATGTTAAAAAAACTAAGATAATTAAAAGATAGCTAACTTATAAATACCAAGGAAACAGAAAGCACTCTAATAAAAGTTGTGATTGGACACCCTACAAAAGAGGCATTTATATGGCAAATACATACATGAGAAACCTATTCAATCTAATAAGTAATCAAAGAAATGCTGTCACCAGTAAACTTGGACAACCAATCATTTTAGAAATCAAAAATAGCCAGTATTGGAAGATTTGTGAAGTCCTCTTATTCACATCCTGGTGAGACTAGAAGTTGTCATCATCCTCTGGAAGACACTTTGTATACGTGCTATGACTCTCCATATCCTTTAGCCAGTAATTCTGCCTTTTGAAATTTATCCCAAGAAAATAACCAAGGAAGCAGATAAAAATTTATATACAGGGATATCCATCCAATATCCTTGTATCCCTGTGACATTTACCTCAGCTAAAAATTGGAAACAATCTAGATGTCTTCAAAAAAAAAGAAAATAGATCATAGTACATCCCTGTGATAGAATGCTACCAATATAAAATACTGTTTTTGGAAATTATTTAATGATACAGAAAAAGGCCAAATCAGGGAAATACAAATCAAAAGCACAATGAGATACCACCTCACACCAGTGAGAATGGGGAAAATTAACAAGGCAGGAAACAACAAATGTTGGAGAGGATGTGGAGAAAGGGGAACCCTCCTGCACTGTTGGTGGGAATGTGAACTGGTGCAGCCACTCTGGAAAACTGTGTGGAGGTTCCTCAAAGAGTTAAAAATAGATCTGCCCTATGACCCAGCAATTGCACTGCTGGGGATTTACCCCAAAGATACAGATGCAGTGAAACGCCGGGACACCTGCACCCCGATGTTTATAGCAGTAATGTCCACAATAGGCAAACTGTGGAAGGAGCCTCGGTGTCCATCGAAAGATGAATGGATAAAGAAGATGTGGTCTATGTATACAATGGAATATCACTCAGCCATTAGAAACGACAAATACCCACCATTTGCTTTGACAAGGATGGAACTGGAGGGTATTATGCTGAGTGAAATAAGTCAATCGTTGAAGGACAAACACTATATGGTCTCATTCATTTGGGGAATATAAAAATTAGTGGAAAGGAATAAAGGGGAAAGGAGAGAAAATGAGTGAAAATATCAGTGAGAGTAACAGAATATGAGAGACTCCTAACTCTGGGAAACAAACAAGGGGTGATGGAAAGGGAGATGGGTGGGAGGTTGGGGTGACTGGGTGATGGGCACTGAGGAGGGCACTTGGCAGGATGAGCACTGAGTGTTATGCTCTATGTTGGCAAATTGAACTCCAATAAAAAAAAAAAAAAAGGCCAGAATGCAATTTTAAGTGAAAAGGCAGGATTATATAATTGCAAATACAGTGGGATCCTATGTTTGTTTAAAAATATAAATAAGAATAATTAAAGTTAAAAATAGCCAATACCTCACCACCCTGAGATAACTACTGCATATGGGTAATGGGACCATGGATCGATTTATATTTTCTTCCTTTTTTTTTTTTTTTGCATAGTCCTAATTTTCTATAGTAATTTCAACCACTTTTATTTATTATTATTATTATTTATTTATGATAGGCACACAGTGAGAGAGAGAGAGAGGCAGAGACGTAGGCAGAGGGAGAAGCGGGCTCGGCTCCATGCACCGGGAGCCCGACGTGGGATTCGATCCCGGGTCTCCAGGATCGCACCCTGGGCCAAAGGCAGGCGCTAAACCGCTGTGCCACCCAGGGATCCCCTCAACCACTTTTATAACAAAGAAAATATTTACATAATTTGTAATGTTTTCTAGTGAATTAATTCAGAAGAAACTTTTCATACTCCCAGTTAGCTAAGACCACACTGAGCGGATGACTGCATGAAGCACACTATGTCTAGCACCTGGGGTCTTGCCTGGGCAGCAGACTGGTGACAGCTAGGGAGGAACTTTGGAAACACCTGTCTTTTCACCTTTGTATCTCCAGCACCTAATTATGATATGCCACACAGGAACAGTTTCATAATCAACAGGGCCCAGTCCAAAATCAAGCTTTGGGAGCTCCTGTTGAAGAAATATTACAAATTTGAAGACAACAGCAGTAGCGCATTAAGCTACCTACCTAAGGGTAGGGTTCTGTTGCAACTGCCCCTGGCCCCACATATTGTAGGTGCTCACTAAGTACTTGTTGAAGCAAGCAAAAAGAGGGATAGGTAGAAAGATCCCAAAAAAGACTTCCCAATTGTGCCTACTCAGTAACTTTGAAATCATGGAAGGGTATGGGGTCATAGATAGAAGAGAGAGGTCATAGATAGAAGATAACACTCTTCCAGGATATTCCCAATCTATATTCAGACTCTATTGTCCTGTCGTTGTCATAAATAGATCTGTTTAATCTCATTCCACAGTCTCAGTGTTTGATGTGGACAGCACGATCACTCTATGTATAGAAGAAATAAATATTATTTCTTCTGTCTGTGCCAATAAAATATCTGGCTCTGGCTATTACATCCTCTGTCTCTGCTTTCCCCCTCAACCCACTTTTCCTCCTAGAACCCTGTAAGCTTGGCAACAGAACTCTCGCCACCCATCCTTTCCTTCCTGCACCCCCTCCGCGCCCATGCTCAGCGCTCCCTCCGCCTGTAATGCCAGCCAAGCCGACACTGAACACGAGAAGGTGTCTGCAGAGGATATGAATAACCCTCATCCTGATCTCCGCGGTCTTCCTGTGCAGGCCTGGCCAAAGTCCAGGAGAACTGGAGTTGCCAGCTCATGGAAGCCGTAGCAGCCTGAAAGGAGATGAGGCAGCCAGGGGTCGTCACTTATCAAAGAAAAATGAGACCATTTGTTATAATTTATTAGACTGGGGAAGCTGAGACTTTAAGGGGGAATCCATCCCTTGGATGGGGAGAATGCTAAAGTGGGATGTTTGCCCTCAGCTGCTGGGGCCACATCACACCCCTCTGACACCAAAGGAATATGAGAAGTCTGATACTCCCTTGCACACACCAGAAACCAAACTAAGTTAGCAAATGTCTAGCATCTGTCAGCAGGCATGCTATGGTAATTGTAAATGACATCCCCTAAGTGTACAGAGTTTTTTGCTCCTTCTTAATCTCTGTTACATGTCACAACCATTTTGATCCTCAGAAGGACTCATGTTATAAGGTAGAACAGGCATGAAGATCCCACTGACAGCTTAGGGAAACTGAGACACCAAGAGATTAAGAGGCCCTACACAAGGTCAGATTTTTAGCTAATAGTGGGCCCAGGACACAAGTCCTTGTTTCCTGAGTTTGGTCCCATGGTTCCTTCTACCCTGCTATGGCTGAGGATGAGCAGACGCACTTTTAATTAGGACCAGTCTAACAGAGGCGGGGTAGGTATGTGGGAATGATGGGGGGGTGGGGGATGCAGCAGACTCTTGCAAGAGTTTCTGGACATTTTATATTAATAAGTAAGATATAAATAATTTGCCATTTGTCTTGCAAGTTCACAGCTACTCAGCTTTTAATTAATCACATAAAAGCAGGGAAGCTGAACAAAAAGTACAGTGACCAATTTCAAAGTCAGTTTGTAAGGAGAAGAGGTTGTTTTTTGTTTTGTTTTGTTTTTTGCTTAATTTGAATATTTCTGATGGCCTGGGGGCTCTTTTTAAACCAGATAGTAAGCCAGACCTCTAAAAGCTGGTTCAATTCAATCCAACAAGTGTCTCTGAGCACATTCTCTGCATGCCACTACCAGGAGGAAGCCTCACACTTGTCTCTGGGTGAACTCTGTTTCCTGTATCCCTGACTTCCTCAGGCAGGTTCAGGGCTTCTTCATCCAGGGCCCCCACTCTACAAGCACAGGCCCCTTTGTAGCGGTTATTAGATTGGAATGTGTGTTTGTGGCTCTTTTCCCATTACACTTCGAGCTGTGGAAAGCAAGGTCCATACCCTAGTCATCCTCACATTTCAAAGCCTAGGAGATGATCTAGAACACAATATGCCCTCAGTGAATCCATCTGACAGATGAGAAAATGTATACACCAGTTCCCTTAAAACCTCTTCAAGGTTTAGATCTCCCATTTATGAAATGGGTATAGGCACACCTGTTCTGAGTCCCAGTGCTGTGAAAAGATTAAATGTGTACTTGTTCACTGTCAGGCCCTCTCTCACACACATCCCAAGCACGCTATCAAATGTAGAAAACCTGAAGGTAAGAGCCCTGTGGCTTTTGTAAATGGCTGTGTCCCGGATACATGCACTCTTGCCTCAGTACTCAACTCACGTTGGTGAAAGGGAAAGGGGTGGCCCAGACAGGCACAGGACACTTGACTGTGGTCTCTGACTGTCAGAAAGCACACTGTACTGCTAAGAGACTGTCTCTGTCCCTTTGTCAACCAGTCTCCTCTGACACCCACGACTCGGGGAGGATCACACTCACCTTCCTCTTTCTTAGAAGAGGACATTTTGTCTTTTTCAAACTTCCGGTAATGCCCTGGGGGTGTGGGGGTGGGTTGGGGCAGACAATCCCTAAGCTGGGCTCGAGAGACGAGAGAGAGAGAGAGAGAGAGAGAGAGAGAGAGAGAGAGAGAGAGAGAGACGAGAGACCCAGTGGGGCAGACAAAGAGCCTGAGCAGGGGCTGTGAGCCAGCCGGTGGGGCCTCTGCTGCCCCCTGGGAAGCTGGCGTGGGTACAGAGGTGCCTCTGAGGCACTCCTGGAGCCAAATAACCACCTAAGCGCAGGCGCTTCCGGAGGATTAATGAGGCACAGAAAGGAGTAACACCTCAGACCGTTAACCCTAACCAGCCATAAATCCTCAGGAATTACACGGCAGAGTGGCTGCTCCTGCTATATTAAGGTGAAAATGCATTTTTAAAAAGCCTATGGATTTTCTTAATGGACAATAATATCACTGGTACCCAATAGGTCTTCCCACAAACTAGATACCTGAGCCTGGGGGCCTGGCCCTCTATTCAATTTGCAATGTTCCTTCTCCCCCCTTCCCTCTACCTGGTTTTTCTTGTGCCCTTTGCTCCTTAAATATTAAAAGACGCCATGTAAACAGAACACCCTGGAATGTGAGAAAAAGTCCAATCAGCTTGTGGAAGCCACAACCTGAGAGCAGGTACCAGCTCTGAAGGTGGGCTCTGTGGGCAGCCAGATGCGGAGAGAATCAAGGGCCAGGACCGCCAAAGTGCAGGAATCCTCAAGTGACTTCTTTGGCATTGAAATCCCCATTGAAGGGCGCCTGGGTGGCTCAGTGGCTGAGAGTCTGCCTTTGGCTTGGGTCGGGATCCCGGGGTCCTGGGATTGAGTCCCACATCAGCCTCCCCTCATGGAGCCTGCTTCTCCCTCTGCATATGTCTCTGCCTCTCTCTGTGTGTATCTCATGAATAAATAAATAATTTTTAAAAAAAAAAAAGAAAGAAAAAGAAATCCCCAATGAAAATGTAAATGTTATCTGGTGGAGGAGGCCTTTAAGCCATTTTTAGGACAGTAACAGCTTTGCTACAAATAAATCATCTAAAATAGCCAATCACTTATCAGAGCCATGGGCAATGGAACTCTACACAAGTGTTAATGAGGGAAGTGAGGAAAGTCAGGAATCTCCGGGGCAAGAGGGTGGAAAAAGAGACAAAACTGGGCTTAGGGGGAGACTTCGGGTCCTTGGCCATTGGATACGGAAGGGCAGCAGTTGGAAAGTAAGTATCAATGACTTTACTAGACTGATAATTTGTTTTAGAACAAGCCCAGGTAGAGGATGACCAAAGAGAAACAGAAGCCAGAGAGAAGGCAAAGCAAGTAGAAAAGAAATGAAGACCACGGGGCTCAGTAGGAGGCACAGAAGCATTATTTTTGGCAGCCATGGGATGTTGAAGACCCTGGGGCTCCAGCAAATATCAGGTCACCCTTTGCTAAAATCCATCACTACTCCATACCCCAATTTCTCTATGAAGAACAACTCTTCAAGTAGCTTGCCTCAGAAAGTCACTTTGGGGGATAAAGAGTTAATATCTGAAAATCTCAAGGAGACTTTGGAGAACAAAGTTCTATTCTAAGTGTGAGGGATTCCTATTATAAGACACTCTGTAGATTGACAGATCTAAATGGCCTCTACATCATACAACCATAATCCTCCTCAGTGTACAAAAGTCCAAAAATAAAGACCAGATGTCTTCAAGCTGCTGACGTTCGTTGAGCCGGTTCCACTCGCTCACAGTGATTGCTAAACCAAGCTTTCCCTGGACACAAAGCTGAGGATTTCCATCATTGTATTATTGGCTCTTTTCTTTTCTTTTCTTCTTTTCTTTTCTTTCTTTTTTTTTCTTTTTTTTTTTTTTTTTTTTTTTTGCCACAGTCTTCCTGTTCATGTATATGGGCACCCTCCTGGCCTCCTCAGGAGGTCTAAAACCTCCTAATGTACTGGGATGGAGGTCTGGGATGGAGTTTCCCACTCTTTAGAGAACGCATCTGCAGAAGCTCAGTGGAAACCGTTAAGTCCTTGTGCTTGCTCGGCAGCCTCTCCTGGCATCAAAGAGCTGCTTTCTCATTAGCAGTGGGTTAGAACAGTGAGGCCTCCACCAGCGACTTGCTCAAACTCTGGTTCCCCCAGAAAACCTTTGTGAAGATTCTGCCCCAGGCCAGCTCTTCCAATTACTCCCTCTACCCACCAAAGCCCCAGTGCTTTGTGTAGGCCAGCTGGGGGCAGTTCCTCATCTTCCATGCAGCCACTCACTCTCTTTCTCATAAGTTTTCAAACAGTGTGATGTGGTACGGAAAGCTTCCTGGTTCATATTCCCATGCCTTGCTTGTATATATTTGCCCCATTAGATCCTACGTTTCTCAGTCATGAGAATTGTATTTTATAACTCCTTTATTCTCCCATTCCACTCTCACAGATGTCAGTACATTAAGAGGTTTTAGTGAAGAGTTTGTTGACAGGATAATTCTAAAAAGGGAGAAACAAAAGAAAAAGTGAATTGTGAGACCAAAGACAAATAAGTGTATGCTTGCATGTGTGTGTGTGAGAGAGAGAGAGAGGGAGGGAGGGGGAAGAGAATTCATTTATATATTGACTATTTATAGTCGTTGAAAGGCTCCCTCACATGGTGCCGCCTGCCTTGGTGCAGCAGAGGCTGGTTCTGAGCGGGGCATGTTCATGCATCTGCAGGTCCAGGTAAAGAGCTGACCCCAGGGTGGAGCAGGTCCCGGAGGGAAGGCAGGAAAACCTCCACACAGGGCATCTTTGTTCCACACCTACTGAGACGGCGGAGCTCCCCAGGAACCCAGGAATCCCCTACAGCATCTGTCCCTGGCTCTGGAGAGAGGCTTCATGGCACATAAGAGAATATGATGACAAATCTTGTTTAGAACTATTTATGTGAAACAGTATTTGGAAGTAACTTTGTAAGTAAACATGAGCAGCTAAAAAGAAAAAAGGTACAAAAAAAAAATAAAGAAAAAAGGTACTATGATAGGCATGGAGTGCAGCAAAGAACAGCAAATATAAAGTCCTAGTGCTCTTAAAACACAACCTCCTTGGGATTTCCTGTGATACGGTTTGCTAGGTCCATGGGCATCATGTTGCTTGTATGTTTGTAGGGTTTATTTCATAACTAAAAAGGGACAGCGTGTTTGGGTATGTCTCATGTGACGAAAGGTATGTGTGTCCTATAAGAATATTGACTTAGGCTCAGAGCACAAAAACCAGAAAGGAGTGCTTGGATATATTTTAGAACCCAATAGTTTTCTTCATGATGTGTGACTCTTTTATCTCAGACCTGGACAAAAACACAGTACCATTTATGTATGCTAATAAGGGCAGCTAAAACTTCATACTACTATGTGTACCTATATATAATGGTATATTACTCAGCCATAAAAAAAGAATGAAATCTTGCCATTTGCAACAACCTGGATGAATCTAGAGAGTATGATTCTAAGTCAGGCATAGAAAGATAACCACACTATATGATTTTACTCAAATGTGGAATTTAAGAAACAAAACAAATGAACAAAGAAAAAAAGGATAAACCAAAAAATAGACTCACTTAAACGGAACAAACTGATGGTCATCAGAGGGGAAGTGGGTGAGGGGAACAGGTGAAATAAGTGATGGGAATTAAGAGTACACTTGTCATGATGAGCACTGAGTAATGTATAGAATTGTTGGGTCACCATATTGTACCCCTGAAACTAATATAACACTGTATGTTAACTATACTGGAATTAAATTTTTTTAAAACTTGCATACCATTGAATATTTTAGAAAACCCCAAACTGCAGATTAAAAATAAATCAGATGCACTGGCTTCAAGCAAAAGATTTTAGACAATAAACAGACTGATTTTCAACAAATTGTTTGCTTTAAAAAAAAATTGTTTCCTATCTAATCTTAGTAGCAAAACATCAACTGCACATTGCTTTACTTTTCAATGCATGAAAATTATTTATAGATGGGGTCTAAAATCACTCTCCCTATTACATCAGGGTAGTTGGGAAAATACAGTATCTATTCCATGGCACTTAAAGGACAGTTAAGGGCACGCGGTACTTCTGGGTAGGATGAGACTAGGGTCAGATCCCTCTCCTCAATTAAGGCATCTTTTACATTTTAATGTGAATTATAATTTTATTTGGAACCTGAAGTATTTGGAGAGTTGAGTTATTATATGCCTACATTCACAGCATACTCTCATTAGCAGTACATGCAAGGCTTCTCTCTTATTATTCTGCTTTTATACCTGATCATTCACATTTCCCTCACTTTCTCTCTATGCCCCCCCTCACCCTAAAGGCACTCACATTTATGTGTTTGATTCAGATAGGTAGGAAGATACAGAGATACATATACATATATGTGTTTATGTATATAAATGTTATATATGGGTATGTACGTGGAGGGGTTATCTTTGAAAAGTATATAGTGTATGGTGTGTATATGATTTCTTAGATGGTACTTTGCTGGAAGTTTCATTACATTTATTTTATTCTTGGCTTTCAAACCCCCATTCTCTGCCTCTAATGAATGCTCTAATGAATATCCTTGCATATGCCCCCCCCTTTCATTAGTGTACAGGAATTACTCTATGAGATCTACTGAGGCCTGAGGTTCCTGGGTCATAAGGTATACCCACAAACATCACTTTAGCTACATACTGCACAATTGTTCTCCAGAATGATTACACCAACATACATTTCACCAGTACTACATACGAGTTCTAATGTCTCCAGATCCCCACCAATACTGTCCATTTTTGCTACTCTGGGGATATAAAATAATATTTCATTGTTATTTCAGTTTGCATATCCCTTATTTCCTAGTTTGAGCAAATTTTCATATACCTGTTAGCCATTCAGATTCCCTCCTTGTGTGAAATGCCTATTCCTATTTTTTGAATGTATTCCATTGAGTTCCCCAATCTACCTTGTTGAATTATAAGAATTCCTTTTCTTACCTAGATTTCAATCCCTTATTATTGTTTTTAATGCAAATATCTTCTCTATTAGCCTATTAACAATCTATTAACATGAACTATAGTGATTACATTGAAGAGAAATCCTCTAATTTAGTTGTAGTGAAATGCACCAACTGTTTTACCTTATGAATTGTGTTTTTGGTGGTCTGATTAGCAAGGGCCTCTTTCACTCCAAACCCACAAAGATACTCTTTCCCATTAGCTTTATATAGTTCCACTGGCATTTAGGTCTTTAATTCTTCTGGAAGACTAATCTTTAGTATCATATAGAAATCTGTCTTAATTTTTCTCCATACACTAACCTCATTTCCTTAACACCATATGTTAAACAAACCAATGGCATACATATCTGTGGTGCCACATCTACCATATACCACATTTCCAAATAAACATGGGTCTATTTTTAATTCTTTGTTCTATTACATGGATTTCTTTTCCTATTCTTTTTCTCATACTATATTGTTTTTACTACTATGATTTAATGTTTCCATATTTGGTAGAACAAATCCTCCTCTTTACTCTTGTTCTCAAATTTGACTTACCAGTTGATGGGCATTTGTTAATCCAAACAAATTGCAGAATAAGCTCGAAGTCATTTCTGTTACCTTGAAAGGCTATGAAATTCTATTCCACTTCCTCCTCTGGGCCTATGGCATGAAACTAGTCCTTTATGGCATGTCCCTTTATAAAGCAATTAGCAGAACCCCGCCTGAAAGCAATTTAAGTCAATAATAATTATGTAGTAAATGTTCAAACAACATTATAAGGACTTTGTCTTTTCATCCATCTCTTTACTCTCTCTGAGTTGGCTTCCATATCAGACATTTCTCTAGTAGTAGGTCCCCAGCTGAAGCTTACTTTCCCAGCAACCCAAGCGGGGGGGAAAAAAAGTGCTTTCTCTCTTAGAGCTTCATCAGTTCTGGATGAGCTTCCATGCCCTTGTCTGAAACACACCTCATCCTCAAACAACTGATGTGACCAGAGTTTAGGAGGCTCTGCTTGGCCATACCTCTATCTTTTGCCTGCCCACCAGTGGATCCACACCAACCCACATACATGGGCTAAGAGGGAAAGCCCATACATGGGCTTAGTTCCACAAAGAGAAACTGAAGTGCTATCAGAAGAAGGGAGAACAGATGCAAGGCAGACAAACCGTACAAAGGTTAACTATCCACTTGTGAAAATCCACTGCACTCACCTTCTCCTCCTACCAGAAGATAAATCCTTGAGGGTGGGCCTGTGGCCCTTCATCTTTGGGGCTATAGTATCTAGTCAAGTGCCTTTATATAGTGGACACTAAATAAACATTTATTGAATTTGAATGAGCGGGTGAGTGAACAAACGAACAAACATTGAATGAAGGAACAAATGAATGAATGAATGAAAGAATACTAGGAGTAACAATCAGGGCTAGGTTGCACGAGATTGCACTTAAAGTGGAGAGAATAGGAAACAACAGTGTCTGCATCAGATTCTGTTAAATTGGGATTTAACAAGCTAGGACATCAGTCTCAGAAATGGGTCATCATTCTTCTGTCATATGGATAGAAAACCTAAGAGTTAATTCTGCCAACCTTCACAATGACTTGACCCCTCTTATAAGAAAAAGTTGGGCAGCCCGGGTGGGTCAGTGGTTTAGCACTGCCTTCAGCCCAGGGCGTGATCCTGGAGACCCGGATCAGGTCCCACATCGGGCTCCCTGCATGAAGCCTGCTTCTCCCTCTCCCTCTGTCTGTGTCTCTGTGCCTCTGTCTCTCATGAATAAATAAATAAAATCTTTAAATTAGAAAAAAAAAGCCTAGAAAAAAAAAAGAAAGAAAGAAAAAGTCTAGGGTTGTGGTTTGGAGTTTTAGAGGCCGACAGACCTGATTCCCATCCTGACTCTGCCACTTACTATGAAAGCTTGGCTCATTTAACCACTTTCAGCCACAGTTTCTTTTTCTGCACGATGGGGACTAATATGTACTTTTTAGAGTTATAATATTTTAAAAGATAATTATGTAAAGAACTCAACCCAGTGTGTGGCACTGGGCTATAAGAAAATTACTGCTTGTTGGTTTGTAACCCCAGGAGTTCCCTGAATAGGATACAAAACTGTCCCCAAACACAGAGGGTGACAGAAGAAAGAGGCAGACCATTCCAGACTAGTAGGTGGCAGTTTTAATAAGCAGGGGAACTTACGAGGTATTCAACCATGAAAAGCATCACCTTTTAAGATTTTTAAATCCTGGAGATCCCCAGACCCCAGCCCTATTGAATCAGACCTACTGATTTAGTCTTTGTTTTTTTTTTTTTTTAAGAAGATTTTATTTATTTATTTGAGAAACAGAGAGCATGTGCACACAAGTGGGGTGAGGGGCAGAAGGAGATGGAAAAGCAGAATCCCCACTGCGCAGGGACCCTGACTCCCCAGGACCCTGAGATTATGACATGAGCCAAAGGCAGATGCTTAACTGAGTCACCCAGGTACCCCTAGACCTATTGATTCAGTCTTAAAGGATGAGGTCTGGGTCCACCATAATGACACTACTTCTTTGGCCTCCTTTCCTACGACTCACTTCCTTCCAACCAAATTGACCTTTTTGCTCTTTGCATTAGTTATCTCTTTCTGTGTAACAAATTATCCTAAAATGTAGTGTCTTAGAACAAAAAATATCTACTTTTCCCCATTTTCTGTAGGTCAGATGCCCAGGCACAGCTTAGTTTGTATAGGGACTGACATATGATACTAACTCAATAATCATTTGTTGAATGGAACAATGTGTGGCACTGTTAGAGTATTGTTTTTGTAAACCACTGATCTCATTTGGAAATTGTTTTACAGAAAAATAGGCAGCCACTCTCAACTACCTCTGCATCTAACAGCTGTATCTGTTCTCAAGTCCAGCTACTGCCCAGGGAAACTTTTACTGTAGTTTGTATGTAGCAAAAAGAACCATCTTAGCTCAGGTTCTCAGAAGCAGACTCTGAAATGAGGATTCACATCCAAGAAACTTATTAAGAAAGTGTTCTCAGGAGAAATTGGTAAGGAAGTAGGATAAGTCACTTAAAACAGGTAATCAGTAGTAATCAAGCAAGAGCAAGACCAAGAAAAGTCCAAGCCTCAGTTCTAGTCCCACAGAGAGATCAGGAGCACAAATTACAACAACAGAGACTGCCCTTCTCAAGACCAGAAATCTGGGCTTTCATACTCCAATAAATCCACCACTGGCTAAGTGTAGTTCAGGCTAAGCAGTTCTAGAAAGCCAAGGACAGTCCTCTGGTGGAGATGGAGTCATTAGAAGCAAAGCACATAGGCCACAATGAACCAGCAGAAGGGACCTGAGCTCTGGAAGGAATGCTGTCATGTCTACCAGAAGTGCTATAAGAAATAGCTTCTGGCTCCTCTGAATCCAGCTATGAGTTCAATTTAGGGCAAGACAGAATTGTTGTCTAATAACATCTAATCCTTAACAAACAAACAAAAGCAAAACAAAAAAAAAACAAAACCAACCAACCAAAAAAAATCCATGAGGTAGCTATAACTGCTATTCCTACTTTAACCAAAGTTTAAAGAAATTAGGGGATTTGCCAAGATCATATCATATAGCAATTAAATATCTGAGCCAGGATTCAAACTCTGGTTTATACATCTCGAAATCCATGCTTCTGATTGCTATTTTATAATTGAAAATATATTTGCTCCTCTAATTTCACTACCATGATAGAGAAGACACAAAGGTTAAATAGTTATCTATGGACAGAAACGGGAATGGTTGCCCAAGTGTTCTGACTCCCTTGGTGTCTCTAGCATTGTAGACAGTCAGTAAATATTGATTTAGAAGTAAGTATAACAGGACAATCTAGGTGGCTCAGTCAGTTAAGTGTTTAATCTGATCTCAGCTCAGATCTTGATCGAAAGTCATAAGTCCAAGCCCTGTGTCAGGCTCCACACTGAGTGGGGAGCCTTTTTTAAAAAGGAAAAAAAAAGGAATTATAACACAGGGACATGTTCCATACAACAATCCTAGGTTGGACACACACAAATCAAAGTCCATCCCAAGACCTTGTAAAAGTGGCAACAATATAGATTTTATGTACATTCTGGAGTGGTCCAAAGAGATGTTTTCCATGCTGGAAGAACTCCTTATTGTTCAGTGTAGGTGTGGAAAAAACTAACACTAAAGTTTTTTAGTCTCATTTCTTCTATTAGGCAAATTCGAGTGAATTTGCAGTGGCAATTCCAGGGAAAGTGTTCTGGATTTCAAGAAAGAATGAGAATTTGGTTTTACCAGTAGTGATGACAGAAATGATATATGGAGATCACCAAATTCAGGCAAAAAGCCTCTTGCTGCAGGGAACAGATGCTGTTACCTGGGTTCACGTGATGCTGTGTTGGGCAAACACTTGCCTTTGACACGTGGTCTTTTCCGTTGGGTCATTGGGTCACTGGAGCATACATGCCTAAAGTGCTCTGATTATACACAGGCAAAAGGTCTATAAACCAGAGATGGTGTGAGGTGATGATACCAATCAACAGGGATTTCAAAAACCTTTGGTTTTAGGATTTAGTTGGTTTGTTTGTTCATTTTGATAGATTTGCAGGGAATTGACCTCCCAATTCCATTCTTTCTTGCAACCAATAATAATACCTTTCCTAGGTGCCTTTTAAGGTTGTACTTTAACAATGTCATCACGTAACAGAATGAAACTAACCCAGCTCCATGATTCCTTTCGTGTTTTACGAAAGGACGTATGCAGAAAAGTGCAAATACCACTCAATAAACTGAACATGTTAAATCACCACCCTAGGAGCCCCCCCTTCACATTCTCCTCAGCTTACCACACACCCCCTAAGAATAGAAACTCTCTTGACTTCTAACACCATTGATTAGTTTAGCTTGGTTTTGTACTTTACAAAACTGAAATCACACAGTGTGTGTTCTTTTGTACTTGGCTTCTTTTACTCAACAGTATTTGTTGAGATTTACCCATGTTTTTGCATTTAGTTGTAGATCATTTATTCCAATTGCTATATATAATTCCATTGTGTAAAAATGTCATAATTTATTCTTTCCATTGTCAATGGACATTTGTGTAGCTTCCAGGATTTGGCTATTATGAATAACACTGCTATGAACATTCTTCTACTGGGTATCTTGTATATCTTTCTGCTGGGTACATACCTGGAAGTACAACTTCTGGGCCATAGTGTGGGCACATGTTCAGCCTCAGTAAACACCACCAAACACTTCTCCAAAAGAGTATCTTCACCTGTGACTTTCTCCTGTGTATTTTTTTACCTGGGATTTCCACCTTCCAACACTGGCCTCATTAACATGGAACTGGACTAGAACTAACCACTTAGAGATGACAAAACTGCAGCCTACCCCCACCGAGGATACATACCCTTAAAGGATATGAATTCCCTGATATTCTCAAAAGTACTTTAAGCCCTATAGATGCTCTGAAAACAGGATCTTCCTCAGGGAGAATTTTTTTAAAAAGGCAATTTGGAGGCAATTCTATGCTGTTGGTGATATAGATTCCCATGACAAAAGAGTTTCTTGCTTTTGTAGGTGGTGGGGGTCAAGAAATAGTTTCATAAAGCCCAAAGAAATTACAAAGAAGCCTTTGCAAAAGAGATGGAGGCTGGATCAGAGTGCTTCCGCTCTCCACACACACCACAGCAAAAGTCCCAGGAGGTCCACTGGAACAGAGATTGGCTGGAACCCTTTACAATCCCAATGAGCAGCCATTCTAATGATCTCCGAAGTGGAGTGTAAATCACAGCTGTGTGGAGCTTTGAAAATCTATCTTTTGTTGCTAATCTGTCTGTTCTGAAAGGGTGGGTGGAGGATGCACTGAAGGCATGCAACACTCTACAAATCGGCAAACAAGTTCCAGACAATGGTTCCTGCCCTTGCCAAAGTTGTGGTTCAGTTTTTTAATAAGCTCATTGGGATTTATTCCTGTTACTGTACTTTACTCATTAGCTCCTTGAAGTTACTGCTGGGTACCTCAGGGTGGAGACCCCAGACCTCAGCATTCTTCTGAAGGTCTCACCACCACAGAAGGGAGGGGGGAGGCTAGGGGAGCTCACATATGGCCTCAGCAAGGTGCCGCCTGCATGGTTCTCCTTCCCAGAAAAGAGAGGCAGAGCACTGAGGTGGGAACCAGCATGCACACATAGGACCCAACAAGGAAGGCTTCTAGAGGAGTCTAGACAAGAGCTCCACAGTGTATGGAGTTCCAGGGCTGTAGGAAGTCCTGGCCTTTAGATTAAGCCATTCCCAAACCCCTTTCCTTACAACTTTGATTGGCTTTCCTATGGACAAGGGGTAAAAAGGCATCGAGAAAACACCCTTAGACTGATCAAAGTTGCAAAGTTATAAGGGTATCATTATTTCCTTTCACATTAAGCTGTAAAAAGCCCACCTACTAGAGACTTTCGATCTAGCTCCATGCTTCTAGTTTTTCTAAATTCCATCATGGTGGTATATTTGTGAGTTTTCTTCTTCAAAGAGGTTTACTCAAAGAGAGAGGGAAGAAGAGAAATAACAAGTTTTTTATTTTTATAAAATAATAATACCAAATTGGAGCTTTATAAGAATATGCTACACTTAACACTTGCTGATCTCCACCCTTTACCATAGGGACATTCTATTATGCTTATTATACTATTATTACATTATGCTAATTGAATTAGCCCCTTCCCTGGCTCCTCACTGCCTTCCGAAAACAATTTAAACTACTTGTCCTCTCTGTCAAGGCCCTTTGTCAACTCAGTTTCTGGCTGCATTTCCCTTCTTGTTCCAACCTCCTCTCCTATAGAATCCCTACATCTGAACTAGGTATATTTTTGTTTTGTCTCTTCTGCTCTATTCATTTTACTCTACTATCTTGGCTTGTAGGAAAACCAAATTATTCCCTAAGTGCCACCTTCCTGTGTCCTTGTACTTCCCATCCTTTCCCATGACTTCCACCTTCCAGAACATCTACCCTATTTCCCTTTCTGGTGGCCACTCATCATGGAAGGAGAATGGAAAGGTTTCCTTAAAACTCTGATGTTGCAGAAACATATGTTGTGTACACCAAACAGAACCTGAAAGAACTAGTCATAATTCTATAGCACAGCCTTCCTCAAAGACTTGTCTAACTTGTGTTCTAATTTTTCCATACATTGTGCCTGAAAGTTATGGGGATCATGCATGATTAGCCATATATGGGAATGGAGAGAGGAACAGTTCAGGTAATTTGACCAACTAGGCAACAGGGACATTGGAGATCATCTTACTGATACTTCTGCACTGAACTCTTTATTTTTGGTAAAGGTAAGCTGATGCATTTTTATGTATACTCACACACAGCTATAAGGTATACATTGTACAATATATATATATATACACACACACACACACACATATATATGGTATACATACATACATTGTAATATACTGTTTACAATGTACTTTCAGAAAAACCTTAGCATGTGATACTCAGAAAAGCCCTGTGATTCAATGGAAAAACAATAATAGGTTTGTTTTACAGAGAAAAAGATTTAGACAGTGAGTTAAGTGGGTTGCCATGGGTTTCTACCTCCTCTTTGGTATTTTTCCATTATATTATATTCTCATAAAATTTGAGGAACATGAAAAGGCCTTCCTACACAAGAACAGTGCTTTGATAAGTTTTCCATAACAACTGACATTATACCATTATAGATGTGCTCATTCCTTTAAAGTATTACATCTCCAGATATAAAACATAAAGCTATAATCTTGAGAATTAGTTCTAGCATCGCTCACTGTTGCCTCTGATAGCTGCAAACAAAGAAATGAAAGATTCAGGTATAAGCTGCCTGAGGTACTAATTAGATGCCTGCTGAAAAACTAGTGGGGAAAAATGTCCAAAAGAATAAGGTGTCTGTGTTGTCTTCATGGCTTGCTAGTTTGAAATCTTAAGCAAATTACCTTTGAACTTAAGTTTTCCCATCAGTACAAAAGAGATAGTAATAATACCGAGATGAAATAAAGCAATGTAAGCTGGTGCACTGTGAGTTTTCAAAAATGTTAGTTCTCATCACCATGATGAGTTAAACTGTCATGGTCCCTTGAAAAACCGAGCCTTTATAATTAAGATGATCTATGGGATTAAAAAGGTCACCCTGGAAACAAAATTTAAAGAAGTTACAAGGGATCCATCTTTTGGATAACAAGTTAAATCTGTGAACCACAGAGCTTTTTATTATTCCACAACTGGAACAAAGTATGTTCCAAGGACTGAGGTCAGGACAGAAACAGACCTGGGAAGTTCAAAGCTGCCCTATGATATCAGTTCTAGAACTAAGCATCAGAGCAGAGCTACTTAAAAAGCTTTCAGAGGTCTCCAAGCAACCCGGAGGAATGGCAAAGCAAATCTGGCAAAGGCACAACCAAGATAATTTTTGACATAATCATTCATCCTCTTACTCATTCATTTTTTTTCATTTGTAAACTTAACAAATATATATTGAAAGCCAACAATGAGCTAAAACTTGGTAAGCTTGGGGGCTTTATAAGGGAGCAAAAAGACTGGGTTCTTCCCTCAGAGAGCCCACTGTCTAGTTTCCATGAATATGCAAAATACCAATCCCAATAAAACAGCCCTTGAGTACTTACTCAAGGCTTCTCACAGCCCTTTCTGACACCTTAAAGCAATGAAAACATTCATTGAAATCTTCCAACTATATGATTCCATTTCCTTTGCATCAATTGCCCTTGTCCTGCCCCCATACTCAATACTCCCTTGACTTGTTTTCAGGTACAAGACTCCTTTCTTGTCACATCTGTGACTGGGGATTATTTCCTAGTCAGTGGAAAATCCTTCCCGACTTCAAATGAATACATGCATCATTCTACCTGTCTAACCTTACCTCACCCACCCCCACCCCATACTCCAGCTAAATTGGATTTTTTAGTTCCTCAAACACACCATTCTCATTCTTGCCTCATGTAATCTGTACCCCCTACACATGCTATCTAAAAAGCCCTCTCCAAGACCATTCTCCTGTACTTACACACACATACACACACACACACACACACACACACACACACACACACATGAACTACCCTCAAACCATGGCCAAGTCCTACTCACCTTTCAGGCCTCAGTGTAAACATCACTTCCACAAAGAGATCATCCTGACCCCCATGGCTGAGGTTAGCTCTTCTGTTATGCATCTCCCATATTCTCCCCATGGGTCCATGGGCCATGTATTTCATGACGCTCTTCACACTCACACTCACTTGTTTACTATTTCTCTTAAGTTCCATTAGGGAATAAAGTATATACCCCAGCACCCAGCACAGTGCTAGGCAGACAGTTAGCTAATAAACATCTGTATATAATTAAATGAATCTCAACTACCCCTGCACCACAGTGAACCTTAAATATGTTCGCTCAGTCATCTGAGTTGGTCTTAAATGTTCTTCCTACCTAAGAGAGTTCATTCCTTCACACTGTAGTATTAGTATTCTTCAAGTGTAGCCTTTTTATTTTCTCCTGGTGTGATTTTCTCTCCCATGTATATCCATGACTCCATATAAATATTAAAAGCATTCTGTAGGTTGTCTTTTAGTTTTGTTGACAGTTTCTCTTGCTGTGCAGAAGCTTTTTAAGTCCCAATAGTTCATTTGTGCTTTTGTTTCCCTTGCCTTCATAGATGTATCTTGCAAGAAGTTGCTGTGGCCAAGTTCAAAAAGGGTGTTGCCTGTGTTCTCCTCCAGGACTTTGATGGATTCTTGTCTCACATTTAGATCTTTCATCCATTTTGAGTTTATCTTTTTGTATGGTGTAAGAGAGTGGTCTAGTTTCATTCTTCTACATGTGGCTCTCCAATTTTCCCAGCACCATTTATTAAAGAAACTGTCCTTTTTCCAATGGATAGTCTTTCTTGCTTTGTCGAATATTAGGTGACCATAGTGTTGAGGGCCCATTTCTGGGTTCTCTATTCTGTTCCATTGATCTATGTGTCTGTTTTTGTGCCAGTACCACACTGTCTTGATGACCACAGCTTTGTAGTACAACTTGAAATCTGGCATTGTGATGCCCCCAGCTCTGGTTTTCTTTTTCAATATTCCCCTGGCTATTCAGGGTCTTTTCTGATTCCACACAAATCTTAAGATGATTTGTTCCAACTCTCTGAAGAAAGTCTATGGTATTTTTTTAAGATTTATTTATTTATTCGTGAGAGACACAGAGAGAGAAAGAGAGGCAGAGGCACAGACAGAAGGATAAGCAGGCTCCATGCAGGGAGCCCAATGTGGGACTCGATCCTGGGACTCCAGGATCATGCCCGGGGCTGAAGGCGGCATTAAACCGCTGAGCCACCCAGGCTGCCCCCATGGTATTTTGATAGGGATTGCATTGAACGGGTAAATTGCCCTGGGTAGCATAGACATTTTCACAATATTAATTCTTCCAATTCATGAGCATGGAATATTTTTCCATCTCTTTGTGTCTTCCTCAATTTCTTTCAGAAGTGTTCTGTAGTTTTTAGGGTATAGATCCTTTATCTCTTTGATTCGGTTTATTCCTAGGTATCTTATGCTTTTGGGTGCAATTGTAAATGGGATTGACTCCTTAATTTCTCTTTCTTCAGTTTCATTGTTAGCGTATAGAAATGCCACTGATTTCTGGGCATTGATTTTGTATCCTGCCACATTGCTGAATTGCTGTATGAGTTCTGGCAATCTTGGGGTGGTGTCTTTTGGGTTTTCTATGTACAGTATCATGTCATCTGCAAAGAGGGAGAAAAGCATGATCAAATGTTCCATACTTGGAATATGGTGAGTGAATGACTCAGTGAGAAGTGTCCATCTATTGCACGATTAAACAAGACACAGAATATTACATGTTGTCAGAACATCATGAAGTCAACATAATCTAGATTAATGTGGATGTTACTGGCTTGTCTATATCCAGAATAGATGGGAAATCTGGCATTGTCCCTGGCCAATGGAAAAAAATTAGACAAGTTCTGAAGCTAATGTTTTTTGATCTTTCCACACCCCAAACAGCATTTCTTCACTACTGTGGATTGGGAAGAAGGTAAGATTATTCAGAACACATGGAGTACTTGAGAAAAGAGAACACAAGATGCTAAAAACTCAACTCTCATAAACATAAAATTTGTGTCCTGCCAACATCAAATACAGTTTTTCCAAGATACAAATTTCATGGATAAATTCAGGGAACCAAAGGGACATTTGATCAGTTGGCAAATGAACTAATGCTGGTCCTGGATCCAAATTCTTTCCTCAAATCCTCACATCCAACCTCTCCCCCTACCCACAACCATTCGGGTATCCCATGGTGACAAATTCAGCCTTCAGATTCCTTCACACAAACTATCGTAACAAATCTTAATGAGAAGAGAAAAAAAATAGCAGAAACCAAAGTAACATATGAGTTCTTCTTTTACCTGTCTCCTGAATGGATTGAGTGTCTTCCTCTTTATAAAATTCTGCCCCAAAATGGTGCTGCATCATACATATGCAAGCAAAAGGAGAGTTGAGGCTGGGTGGGTCAAGTCATGAAGACAATGAGTTCCTTCAAAAAAAGAGAAATAAATTCTTAAAAAACAAAACAAAACAAAAACAAAAAGCCAGATCTGAGAGTCTGTAAAATGACATTCAACTGGAATCCCTTTCTTTAAACATAAACAGATGTATAATGTCCACCCACCCTCCAGTGGAATAATGCCTAAGTACCTAAAGGCAGAATGTGGCTAAATATCCAGTGAGAAATTATTTGAAAAGCCATATGGTCTAAAGAGCTACAGTTAAGATAATCAAATTCATTCTTTCATTCAGTAACATCATTGAATATCTATCTGCTTTGTGCCCAGAGACGGTGCTAAAAAGTGCCAGGGTATTCACACAGATAAGAGGCACAGGCCCTGGAGAAGCTTATATTTTAGTGGAAGAGACAAGATAACAAAGAGGTACAACAACACTGAAGAAAGAAGGGAAAAAGGAAGAGGTAATGAGATAGTAGTATGGAAGAGAAAGTGCCTAAATCTACCTGGGGAATTCTAGAATGACTTTAGTGGATGACACTAACATGAATAATTAATAGTGGCATTAGCAACAATCATTATTGCAATTTTTATTGTTGTACCCTGGTGAATCTGGGGTGACACATAATGGTATGAATAATATGGGTAAAGAGCATTAAAATAATCCCTCTTTGGGTTAGAAAGTTCCTTGCGTTATGTGAAGCACCTAAAACAGGCAGTGAAAAATTGTGTTTAAATGCTTTTCAGTGTTGCATAGGATATCACTGGATAACAGACCCCAGTCTCTTGACCCCAGGCCAGGTTATTATCCATAATATCATAGCACCCACCTACAATTAATCCCTAATCAACAGACTATGTAAAGAGGATGTTTTGATCACAGGGTTTTTAAAGATCTATAATCCTCTCATAGCTTTCCCCTGCATATCTTCCCCTCCTCCATGTAGATGCTAAAAACAAAACAAAACCAGAGAGCAGAAATTTGGAACCCCATTTTTAAAATGTTGATTACTGAAACCCTAAGTCTTTTGGTATTATCCCCAGATCCCATAGATCCCAAAACCAGTAGGAAGCCCCACAGAGTATGTGAAACAGGCCCAATTTTCCATGTTTTTTTTCCAATGTAGATCCCTAATAGGATTCTATTTTAAGACAGAAATCATACCAAAGTAGATAGTTTTCTACTGAATCAATTCTGCATAGCAAAAAAAAGCACCACTGGTTTATCTGTTCTTTCAAGCAATGGAGGGTCTTTCTCTTAGCCTGATATTTTCCTGTATATTTTTGTACTATGATGTTGATGATGGTGATAGTGATGATTTTATTTTTTATTTGTCTTTTAAAAGTTGCAGGTAAAAAGTCATTAGAGGAATTAAACTTTCCAAGGGTTTTCATTTATAAATAAATAAAGCATAAAGTTAGGTAAGGATAACAGTGCTCTCAAAACATCCTGACATCTGATTCACTGAGGGAGTTTTTATTCTCATTTTACAAGTAAGAAAACTAAGCCTCTGGTAATTACCCACATTCACATAACTAATAAATGATGGAACTGAGACTCCAATTCAAGACTTTGGATTCCAGATCCATCTGGAATTTTCTCTAACATGAGATAGGGTGATGGGTAATCAGCAAAATCCAGCAGGTGAAAATTATTTATGGGGAAATTATCAAGAACTAGAACAAAATGGATTCAGTTTTTGTGTCAAGCTCACAGAATTAAAGCTGTATTCTTAACATCAAACTTATTCTCTATATAGGGCCATCATGTTGACCCTAGAGTTGGACCATTTTTACTGCTTAGCAAGGAGAAAAAAAAAAAAAAAAAACTAAAAACAATTAGGAGGACCAACCAGTAGGAGAATGTTTGAATCCAACCATTTTGATAGGTTCAGAAAAAAAATCAGACTGAGCCATCCCTTGTGAGGCTCTCCTATTCATCTGACAGGGTTAAATTTGATATTGACTCATAAGATCATATTATATAAGATTCTGAAAACTTGGTATTTCCGATATGGCTGTACCTTCTAGAGTATCCTTCTGGCTGAAGAGGTGTACAGTCATGAAGGCAGAGGATGTTTTGCCAAAAAAGTATCATAAACTGCTTCACTGTATTGAATTTCTGAATTTTTATAACATTTTTAACACTTGGTTCTTCTTTAGTTATGAGACATTGAGTTATATTTGAATCTTAAGCTATTCCACTGGTGCCAGCCATTGATCCATTTGTGAGCAAATAATCTGATATTTTCACTCAATAGGCAGGCATTCTGAGACGTATCTTGACCCAAGAAAACTTACTTTTTCTTTGACTTGTTAAAGATCTCATGCATCTCTTCAGAGAATTACTTATTTTCCAGGATCACTCTGACCTCAAACACTCAATTACCCAGAAAAAAAAGCAATAATTGGCATTAAAAATGACTGAATCCACAGATGGCTTAAATGAACATTCTGGGAGTCACTTGAACCACTCACTATTCTCCAAGGAGCATTAATAACATAATCCCTAACTGTTGTAATTTAATTCATTATATACTACTGAATACCAGATATATGCAAAGCACAACACTAAGTGAAATAGAGTCTGAGGAATAAGGGGAGTGGGGGGAGATGGTTCCTGCTCTCAAGGAGTTCACTGTGTAACAGGAGACATTAGATATGCTTATAAAGAAACTGAAAATAAGTAAAAGTGCCATAATAAATGTCACAAGGTTCCAATCATCAATTGTTGCTCCTCTCTGCTACCATCAGATTGCCTCTAGCCACACACAAATACCCCATCCTACAGACCTAGATTGAATTAGGCATTACTATCTGCTATAATGAGGAGCATCAAGAATCTTCTGGCTGGGGGCGGCCCGGGGGGCTCAGCAGTTTGGCGCCGCCTTCTGCCCAGGATAGGGTCCCACGTTAGGCTCCCTGCATGGAGCCTGCTTCTCGCTCTGCCTGTGTCTCTGCCTCTCTCTCTCTCTCTCTCTTTCTCTCTCTGTGTCTCTCGTGAATAAACAAAATCTAAAAAATAAAAAAAGAATCTTCTGGCTGGATCAGATTCTAACTCAGAATCAGTGTTCTCTTTTCTGAACCTGTTCTCCCTTCTGCTTTGGCCTGGCTTCTTAGCCCTGACCTTTCCTGAGTTCTTCTCTCTACCTGCCAAACCCTTAGGTTGTCAGTCTTGCTTTGCCTTATCCTGGGGGAATCTGTATCCTCCTGATTTCTGATTCTCTGCCCAGCTTTATTCTACTGCCAGATTGTAACATGGGACACACATATCTATGACACTGTCAGACTAATCATCTGGCTTCTGACTCCAGACCCTTTACCCTAGATCTGCTTCACTCTTTGGAGTAGCTCTGTCTAAGCCTTTTCAAACCACACTTATTCCCTATTCCATATCAGATACATTGACAACACAGGTACATTGATAGGCAGTTAGATATGCAGAATAAAGTCACCGAGTAATAAATCTGATCCAGTTGCTTGAACAGAGATAATGGAACTAAATTATTTCTGTCAGAAAAATAATCGAATTAAGAAGAACCTTTTGAAAATAGGATTCACGCTCTGAACCATGAAAAAGATCAAAATCATCAAATTTAATACCCAAACAAAACAAAAATGTGTTATTATGTAGAAGCAGACTATCTGAGAATTTTATCTCAAGTCCCAATATGTCATAAAATTGTGTATCTAAGAGCTAAGAAGGACTTTAGAGATTGTCTAAACTATATACTCAATTTTTTAAAAATCTGTAGATTACCATCGTTAGGGAGCCCTGCAAGCTCATTTATCCAACCCACATTTATTGATCATTTACTATGGGCCAATTTGGGCACTATAGCAGGAGCTATGAGACTGAAACAGAGAGCTGGTCCTCAAGAAGCTCCCAACTAGGTGGAAGGGGTAATCATGCAGCAGACAGCTATCATACAGTGTGATGAGTACTAGGTTAGAAACAAGAACGGTGTTCTATGGGGATTCAAAGGAACAAAGAATAGAACCTTATCAAGATAATTCAGAGTAGGAAGAAGGATTAGAAATGACTTGCTAGGGGGGCACCTGGGTGGCTCAGTCATTAAGCATCTGCCTTTGGCTCAGGGCATGATCCCGGGGTCCTGGGATCGAATCCCACATCAGGCTCCCTGCAGGGAGCCTGCTTCTCCCTCTGCCTATGTCTCTGCCTCTCTCTGTGTCTCTCATGAAAAAAATATAATCTTAAAAAAAAAAAAAAGAAAGAAAGAAATTACTTTCCAGTAGAGGAAATTCATTCAGGGAATGAGCTAGAATGAGCCAAGTCACATGGGGTGAACAGGTACGTATGGCTGAGGTGACAGCATGTACAAGGGTAAGAAGGCATAATGGAGGAAAATTAGGAAAGGTAAGCAAAGACTGGATAATACAAATATTTATCTATTCCAATGAGAAAATTGGATGGTACCCTGAGAACAGTGAAGAGCCACTAAAGGATGGGGGGGGAGGAGGTATATGATATTTGCATATTAGAGAAAAAATTCAAGTTAGCAGTAAGGATGGAAGGATGAGCTAAAGCAGCATGAGACTGTAGTAGTAGAAAAAGGAAACTGATACATCTGATATAGAGGAGTACATTGGGACTGTGTGAGCTCTATCCCAGGCCTAAATCAAAATGCTGAGAAATATATAAGAAAAGGAAGCAGCAACACCTGGCTAGTGTAGGAGCAAACAAGATGGGTCACAGTCTCTGATCAGACCCCAATTAACTTCTCACCCTCCTTTCAAGTCTTCAGAAGATCCTAGGAATGCAGGAACTAAGTTATTCATGAGACCAAGATATCTTTCCTCAAGTTTGGTACACTCAAACCCAACATTGTATGAATTTTCCCTCTTCCAGTTTGCCCATCCATGCCTGCCAGACTGTTGCTAGTCAGTTTCCCCAGGTTTGCAAGAGAATGAGAAATTATGCAGTGTGCTGAAGAACCTGGGAATACCAGATCTTACATGGGGTCCTGTTTTTCTACTTGCACCACTGAACTGGAGTTTACTGAGCAAAGAGACAATTACAGCAATCCAGATTAGAAATGACAAGGGACAGGGCACCTGGGTGACTCAGCTGATTAAGCGTCTGCCTTCGGCTCAGGTCATGATCTCAGGGTCCCAGTACTGAGCTCCACATTAGGCTCCCTGCTCAGTGGGGAGTCTTCTCCCTCTGCCCCTCCCCTCCTCTTATGCTCTCTCTCTCTCTCTCTCTCAAATCAATAAATAAAATCTAGAAAGAAAGAAAGAAAGAAAGAAAGAAAGAAAGAAAGAAAGAAAGAAAGGAATGACAAAGAACTAACCAAAGCAAAGGAGGTGTGACGATGACAGCGAACAGATTAGGGTGGCATTTTAAAGAAAGAATTGGTAAGACCCAAGAACAGTAGAGACTAAAGAAGGCTGAATGCTTAGGTGACTGAATTAGTTCTCTGATTAAATACCTCCCCTGAATGGAAGTAGCAGTGACAGAAAGGCTTTCCAGACAGTGAAATATTTTAAAGAAGAAAAGAAAGTTCTTCTTCCTGAGGGTAATAGATTCTCTGTTGGTTTTTAAAATAGGTTGCATTGATCATCTTCCATTTGATATGGCTTAAGGCTAATTTACCTTTTAGAAAAAAGAGATAGATATTTTCACACAGTCCTTTCTAGCCTTGTGATTCTTCTGCTTTTGGGTTTTATGCTCTGTGTTAAAACACCCCTATTATGTACTGACAGCATTTGACCCTGTAAAACCAGTTCCTGGGCATTGAATTTCTTATTACACGAGTATATAATCCACTAATGATTACCCCTTGCTTTTTGTTTCACGCTAAATCCAGGGACTTAGTATTAGGGTAGCAAACACATAAAATAAATAAATAAATAAATAAATATATATATATATATATATATATATATATATATATATATATCTCCAACCAACCGAGTTCCTTCCAGGATTCAATACTATCTGGGCACAAGGTGAGCCTCATGATTTCTACCCAAGAATCTGTTACAAAGAAGCAATCCTGGAAGGCCTCTCCTGAAGCACTTGATTAATCCCAGGCAGACTGTGATGGAAAATTCTGTGCTGGGTTCCAGAGGTCACACAAAGAAATGCATATGTGTCAACCCCAAAAAAGTATCATCTGCATTCCAGCAGTAAACTGTTTTGGAAATGTCGTCCCTCAGAGGAGTTCATGCCAGACCCAATTAAAGTCATGGTAATAAAGAGTGGAAAGATGACACAAATGGCTAGAAATAATCGTAAGTGTTAGAACTGCAAGAGATGGTACACATGATCTAGTCGAATTCCCTCTTTATAATTGAGAGTTAGTGGCTTTAACAAGTCTCTCCAGATCTCCCAACTGCAGGTTCAGTTCTCTTCCTAGCACATATTATCACTTCATGGAATCCCAGAGTTGTGTGTAGTAATGCATTCTGGATGAGATTCAGAAACGCTCGCATGTGGAACTAGGCGCCCTCCTGTCCAGAGGTCATCTATGTACACCAGGCTATTAAGAGTAACTGTCATGGAATGTTTGTGGACACTCAGATAAGGATCTAGCTGCATCCTTTTACTGGTATGGGACCCAGGACCCCCATGGGAAAGAACTTGAACTGTGTCCATAATTGAGGTCTAGACAAATACAGACATTTCTGATAGAATGGGGAGGTCCCGAGGGAAGCTTTGCTCAAAAGAGAGACAACCAGGTCACTGAAGGAAAAGTTATCATAAGTATGGCGGAGTCTTGAGAGGAATAGACTTAGTATCAGGGACTGAGTGTAAGAAAGAGAGCAGTTATTCTGGGTACAATATGAGGATGTCCTTAAAACACTCTCCAGCTAGCCCCAACCAGCCCCCTGGGAGGTCTATATAGCCAAGGCAGAAGGGAACTACATAAAAACAAATACACGAAAGAAATCAATCACTCAAAGGCATCTGCATTTCTGACAAGAAGACAACCTCTACAGAGGGCTGGATGATGAAAGTGAAAGATCTTACCACTGGGGAGCTACAGCACTGAGTCATGGGACCCTTATAATGGAGAGAACAGGTTTTCTCAACCAGCAAAAGACAAACAGAACAAAGAGAACAAAGATGGGCAGAGATGGAGAGAAGCTTCAATTGGACAGCAAAAGAAAGAACAGACACATCAAGGGAAGTGGAGGTTGAGTATATGTCTTCAACTCTGCCAAGGCATCTGGGGTCTAGCATAGTCAGCATGGCAGAGCTGTGCCAATCGCACCAAGGTGACTGGTGGCACAGGCTCAGGCAGTCATGAGACACAGCCAACAACACAGGGGTCATGAGGAGTACAGTGGCAGCACCCCAACAATCCATCAATACCAGTGGCAAGGTGAACCCGGGAAGGCGGCAACCTGTTTTAACCCAATTGCAGCACAGAGTAGGATAGAAGGACAGTAGCTGGGACAGATAAACTATGGAATTGCAGCCTCTTCTCACTATATTACATACACTTAGCACTTGCTTGACACTTATTATATGACAGCAAATACTTATGCTGCTGGTTGAATTCCCTAGGAGGAAGTCTTTTGAGACAGCAATTTATATACAGGTCCTCCTGGGATTGTATCTATGGGAACAGATGAAAGCAATCCTGAACAAAGGGAGAAACTGATCTGTGATAAATCACATTAAAATCTTCAGCCAATTCCACAGGAGCTCTGGAGTTGGGATGGCATCATAGGGTTGTCCCAAGCTGGGGCAAAGGGATGGGCCTTTATACTACTGTATCAATTGTGTGGGAATTGATAACTTGAGTGAGGTGACACTTATCAGAGGACAGCTCCTGGTGAGAGACTTCACTACAAGCCATCCATTGCCAGCTCCCACCAACTTGGGGAATAAGTGCTTTGGTCCTCAAGGAAGGATCTGGACAGCACAGCAAAGCATATACCACAATTTGTTACATAAATGAAGGGTACAGCTTGAATGATATGTGAGGCTCCACCATTTTTTAGAGGATTCCTAAAGCCATAGGAAATAGGATAAGGTTGAAGTCCAGCCATTTGACAGATGGGTATTATTGATCAGCAGATTTAAGAACAAACCATTCAAGTATCATCAGCAAGAGTCTATAAATGAATGGAGTCTTGGAGCATTCAAGCTCCTTTAAGACTCTGAGAGGTTAACAGAGTCATTTTAGTCCAAACTTCCACCTCTAGAGACTAGGTGTCTGGGTGCCAGGAAAGCACGAATGCTAGTTTGCTTACACCACTCAATGAAAAAAAAATGTGTTATGGATTCATGGGCCTATGAATCATCTCTTCTCCACCTCAGAACTCTATCCAATAATGGAACTCCTAACCAAATAGAGATCAAAGTATCAACTTCTTAATGGCTTGGAAAGCATTCAAAGATCCTCAAAGCAGGAGTCCCAGTAATTATGCTGGAGAATACAGCTTATACCCGATGCAAGTTGGGACTCTATTTTCCATCTTCAATATATTCTTTAGAATTTTCACATTCAGATGTGCCATGGGGTCCTACAGAGCAGAACCTGGAGACCCACCCTCATCTGGATAAAAAGCCTACATGTCTGACTCATATAGTAATTACTAGCCCGATAAAAAGTTTTATATGTTGACTTGCCCCTAGGAAAACATGACCTCAAAATGTCCCAGACTCTAACAAAGCAGACTGGTCTCTCCTATATGGAGAAGAAATCAGATCAAGAAAAAGGTGGCAGGGGCTAGGGTCATATTAGAAATTTCCCTCTTTGTACCAAGGTGGGTCATAGGATGGAAAGCATGACATTTTTCCCCAAATCACATGGCAATTGCTTGTCAAGCTCCCTCCTTAATCATCTCCAGGATGAGAGGTACACTGTTCACTAGGAAACCTATTCCAGTTTTAAAATACCCTATTGTTTTATTTTGTTTTGTTTTTAAAGATTTTATTTATTTATTCCTGAGAGACACAGAGAGAGAGGCAGAGACACAGACAGAGAGAGAAGCAGGCTCCTCGCAGGGAGCCCGATGTGGGACTGGATCCCAGGACCCCAGGATTGTGACCTGAGCCAAAGGCAGACGCCCAACCGCTGAGCCACCCAGGTATCACCAAAAACACCCTATTTTTAAAAACTCTTCATTATTCTGAGCCGAAAACTGGTCCCATTTCATGTCTGTTCACTTGTTCTAATTTTAGGACACCCAGGAATATCTGTGTTCCCTTTACTAAATGGAAGATTATTAGACAGATAGACTCTCCATCCCATATGCTACTTAAGCATGTTGAACAAATCTCCACGATAATATTTATCCAATTTTGTTGTTAATAGGTGTGGTCCTAAAAATTCAGTTTTCTAGACCTCCTGCCATAGGCTGACTCAATAGGTCTGAGGGGGAGCCTGGGACTCTATGCTATTTAACAGGCACCCAGGTCACCCAAAGATCCTGCTTTTAGATACATAGCATTAGATTACAAGGTTCTGAAGGGTGGATATCTTATCCTACTTATTTCTGTATATCTGACACTATGTAGAAGGTTTTGAAGAAACCTTTATTGAACAAATTTTAAAAATAAACAAAAACAATGAATAAAGAGTTTTAAAAATAGCTATCATTAACAAATTATCTGTAAGCCTTTTCCTTTTCAGAATAAATGTATCTAGTTTTCTTCACAACAGACCCTTCATACTCTTGTCACTTTTCTCTGAAACACTACAGTTGTCAATATTCCTATTAAAATGTGGTATCTGAAGTCTACCCCATCTTCCACATGCAGCTGATTCAGGGAACAATTACCTCCCTTGATCAGAACACAAGAATGCTTGGAAGAGAGAGTAAGATTGCAATTACTCCTTTTGACAGCTAAATGATACTATTGGCCTACATTGTACTCATATTCAACTAAAACTTCTACAAACTACCCCCTGTCTTGAATTAAAGCAGTTGATTTTTTTAAATTAATTGTAGTACTTTCCTCCTACCCCTATTAAATTTCATCTTATTATTTTCAGCTATTGTTCCAGTCTGTCAAAAGACTTGAATCTTGATTCTGTCATCCATATTAGCTGTTCCTTCCAGCTTTGTGTGAAAATTAAGTAAGACATTTCTGTAAACATTCAGTAAGAGATTTTGTGTCTTCATTTCCAACCTGATAATTGAACTGTAAAACATGACAGGGAGAGGGCCAAGGCCAGAGACCTGAAGTATACCATTACAGATCTCTCTTCAAATGACACAAACCTCTTAAACGTTTGTGGGATGTAGCTATTGCACTAACTATAAACCTACCTAACTGTGCTTCATTTGGTCCTTACTTCCTCTTGGCAACAAAGGTGTCAAGAGAAGGTCCCAATGCTCTAGAAAGAGACTGGACTAGAACACTTGAATTTGTTTCACGCTCTACCTGCCATAAACTTACTGTGTGACATGTACTCAATCTTTTGGTCTTCCATTTCACTTACAAATGAGGAATTTGAACCAGGTGATTGCTAAGATCCCTAACCAGCTCTACTATTCCCCATCCCCGGTTTCTTTCTTTTTTCTTTTTTAAGATTTTATTTATTTATTCATGAAAGACACACAGAGAGAGAGAGAGAGAGGCAGAGACACAGGCAGAGGGAGAAGCAGGTTCCATGCAGGGAGCCCGATGTGGGACTCGATCCCAGGACTCCAGGATCACGCCCTGGGCCAATGGCGGCGCTAAACCACTGAGCCGGGGGACGCCTGGGTGGCTCAGGAGGTTGAGCATCTGCCTTTGGCTCAGGGCATGATCCTGGGGTCCCAGGATCGAGTCCCGCATGGGGCTCCCTGCGAGGAAGCACTCTGCCTGTGTCTGTCTCTAATGAATGAATAAATAAATAAAATCTTAAAAAAATAAATAAATAAATAAACCACTGAGCCACCCAGGCTGCCCCCATCCCTGGTTTCTTAATGAAATACGATACTTCCACCACTAGTAAACCCCTCAGAGAGTAAAAGAAGTTGTTTTGGCATGACTTGTTATTACTAAATTTCTACTGATTCCTGATGATACTCTTCTAAATTCCTAAAGCTATTTGTTTAATAATCCATTCTAATATGTTGCAGTCCTTGCTCCCCTCATAGGCAAATGGAAATCAAGAGCCACACTGAGGTACAGAATTTGCACTGAGGTAGAGAATTCTGGGAGCTGGCATGGGTTTAGAGCACCACTTACCTGCCAAGCCTTGAAAATGGGCATAGACAGATCCAGCCTTGACAGTTGTGGCAATCAACATCAAAGTCTCTCATCTGAAATTTATATTTTCCATTATAAAAGTTGAGATGTTTACCTCCCTCAAGTTTTCAACAATGTTCTGTTGTATCATTATTTCTCAAAGATCACTAATAGCAGTTACATACACACATTTCTGAGTTCATGGATTATTTCCTCCTGGTCTAAAGACTTGAATATATTTAAATCAGTTGGACGTCCTCTTACTTTCACTTACTCATCTCAATCCCTAATTCTTTATCCTGTCTTTTAGTTTTTTAATTTCTGTTTTTAAATAGACAAGAGTGAAGAAAGTAAGAGTTAGGTAGGCCTGTATTATCCTCAACTTTTAACATTACCTCAACTACCTTTAAACAATGGAGCAACCATTTAGCATCTTTCTTGCTCCCAAATTCCATTTTTTCAATCCTCATTTTAATTCCTTTTTTCAGTCTTTCATGATATGATGATTTTTTGTAAGGTGTCTTTAAAATATGCATAAGAAGAAAGGCTGGACTTTTGTAGCAGACAAGGTGAAAAACAGAAAAGACATTAGGTAAAAGGAGGAACTCTGAGTTTGTGAATTAAGATCAAGCAGCTGTTTGAGAAGGCCATTTCCAAGTCCTCAGAGAAGCACTCAGGAGACTAAACAGCACAGAGGCCTTGAGCTTCAGAGGGCAGACCAATAAAGAAATGTGGCTACCAGAAATTAAATTCATTTAGTGCTCACAGAATAATAGGCATTTAAAAAACAATTAAGCCTTTTCTTCTGAAAAATAACCAATTTAATGTTTCATTTTATCTTAGCTCTGAGATTATTTATGAGAACAAAAAAAGTAATTAACCAAATTATGTATTGTTTTCCAATAAAGATACCTTAATATAAAATTAAAACCACAAGATTGTACAATCTAGTGTTATATGCTTGACTCTCTGTTACTCATATCTAAAGAAGGACTACACAGTGAATCTAATCTACTTTCAAAAAACTATTACTGATCTATTGTAACTGGGCCAAAAAGTGGGGGGTGGTTATAATTTCTAAAGTTCATTTTCTCAAGAATTACTGCAGCCCCCTATAAATTATTTTAGTTGTGACATTGTCACAGAGAAAGTTAAATATATATGATATAGAATTCAAATTTGGTAATCAAAATCTTAGTTAACAATAAAACAAATGAACAGAAAACATCAAAACTTAAAAAGCTTTCATTTTTTCTTTCTTCTTCTGGAAGCACCATGTTGCAGTCATCTAAGGGAAATCCTAGGTGATATATTTTCCCATTCCAATCCCATATGCCAGAAATTGGAGAGTTTCTGCATGATAACCACATTTTTTAACTTTTAAAGTGACCTCAAATTATTTTTCTGTAGCATGTAGCTGTAAAGGAAGTAGGGAACTATACTTTATTTTAAAAGTATATTTATAGGGATCCCTGGGTGGCACAGCGGTTTAGTGCCTGCCTTTGGCCCAGGGTGTGATCCTGGAGACCCGGGATCGAGTCCCACATCGGGCTCCTGGTGCATGGAGCCTGCTTCTCCCTCTGCCTGTGTCTCTGCCTCTCTCTCTCTCACTGTGTGCCTATCATAAATAAATAAAAAATTTAAAAAATAAAAGTATATCTTTGATTTCAAATCTTTCCCACCAAATCAAAGGCAACAATATCAAGGATAGTTTGTGAAATATCTTAAGGACTAGCTTATACTGATTTTTATATTGATTTTTCTTACATTGATCTCAAAATAGGATAAATGACTTTGTTAATCTAAAAAATGTGTTATACAAGCAACCTGTAAGTTCATCATCTTTAGAAATAATCATAAAAAGTACTTCAAACTTGTCTAGAGGAGCTGGAATTCAAGTAACTGATGTTCTTATAGAGTTGAAGCATTACTAACCAATGGAAGGGATTTCTTTCTCCCAAGACAACTATTTTAGGCATTTGTATTTTAGGCATTTGTTTAGGATTATGTGGTGGTCCCAAAAAATATATGTCACTGACCTAGGAATAGAGGGGAACTTCCTCAACTTGATAAAGAGTATCTACCAAAAAATCACAGCTAACATCATATTTAATGGTGATAATCTTGAAGCTTTCTCACTAAGATCAGGAACAAAGCAAGGATATCCCTCCTCACGGTGCTTTTCAGCATCATACTGGATGTCCCAGTTAATGCAGTAAGATAAGAAAAAGAAATAAATAGCACAAAAGTAGGAAGGAAGAAAGAAAACTATACTTGTTCACAGATGACATGATCATCTATGTAAAAATCCAAAAGGATCAACAACAACAACTCCTGGAAGTAATAAATGATTTAGTGCCTCCTCGGCACTAAATGCTGAGGAAGATGCAAAGCAACAGGAACTCTCATTCATGCTGGTGTGGATGCAAAATAATACAGCCACTTTGGAAGACAGTTTGGTGGTTTCTTATAAAACTAAACATACTGTTACCATACAATCTAGAAATTGTGCTCCTTAGTATTGACCCAGAGAAACTGAAAACTTATATCCACACAAAAACCCATCATGCTGATAATAGAAAAACTCAGTTCACCTAAAATGAGGTACAAAGCTCATGATCAAATCCTTTAAGAAGTTATCATTTTTAAAAAGTAAGATTTCATTTTTTTTATGGCTGAGTAAAACATAATGACATGGATGGAGCGAGAGTACAATGCTAAGCGAAATCAGTCAGAGAAAGACAAATACCATGATTTCATTCATATGTGGAATATAAGAAACAAAACAGATGAGCATGGGGAATAAAGAGAGAGAGACAAGTCAAGAAACATATTCGTAACTACAGAAAACGAACTGATGCTTACTAGAGGGGAGGGAGTGGCAGGATGGATTAAATAGGTGATGGGAATTAAAGAGTGCATTTGCTGTAGTGAGCACTGATTGTATGGAGTTGTTGAATTACGGTTGTCTGGATGGCTCAGTTGGTTGAGCATCTGCCATTGGCTCAGCTCATGATCTCAAGGTTCTGGGATCAAGCCCTACATCACACTACCTGCTCAGTGGGAGCCTCCTCCACCCTCTACCTCTGCTGTTCCCCCTGCATGTGCTTGCTCTCTCTCTCTGTCAAATAATATTTTGACAAAATAAATATTTAAAAAAAGGAATTGCTGCATCACTTTATTGTACACCTGAAACTAATATTACATTGTATGTTAACTAACTGGAATTTAAATTTAAAAGAAATTTTAAAAAGTAAATAAAGTGCAGGATAACATTCTTTCAGACAATGAAAGCACTCCAAAAGGTTACAGATGAAAACTGTAACCTAATATTTCAAAATTAGCTAGAAATCAATTAATAAAATGATGGAAGTGTCAGGATGCCTGGGTGGCTCAGTGATTGAGCCTTTGCCTTCAACTAAGGGCATGATCCTGGGGTCCTGGGATCAAGCCCTACATCACACTCCCTGCTCAGTGGGAGCTTCCTCCCCATGTGGGATCAAGTCCCACATCAGGCTCCCTGCAGGGAGCCTGCTTCTCCCTCTGCCTATGTCTCTGACTCTGTGTCTCTCATGAATAAATAAAATCTTTTTTTAAAAAATGATGGAAATGTCAAAAGAACATATATCATATTTAAAAAGAGAATATGGAACTCAGAATTATAAATTAGAGAACATATAGCTTCAATAATTATAGCTAAATTAGGAGGAAAATGATGGATAATTAAAATAGACTATGCGTTAACATAGAAGGTAAAAAGAATGAAATTCTTAAAAAATAAATAAGTTATAAACTTCAGTACCAGCCCACATGGAATAACAGAGGCCAAATTTGCCATCTAATATGAAAAAATAAAAAAAGACAAAATAAAATATATGAAAAAATAGTTATCAAGATATTAAGTAATAAATGGTACTGATCCCTGAAAAATAGGAAATAAGCCTTACTATCGCCCCAGTGTACTGCCTAATGACCATTTCTAAGTCACACTGAAAGTTAAGGAATTGAGGAAGACCTCTGAGTTCTCAAGGAGTTGGGTAGATAGAGTTGGAAAACAAGGCAGCCAAAGTCCATAGGACAGAGTACTAGACAGAAGAGATGGAAAAGAGAGAATGATTGAGAGAGAGAGACATAGAAAGAGAAAGATTGACATTTGGAGATCTGCAGAGGGTCCTCCTTGAGTTTTCAGCTGATAAACCCATTCATGTAAGAATACTACCCAATCAGGGGAAAAGCCACCTACAGGGATACAGGAAACAGTTGTTTGAGCTCTTGGGGTCTAGTTCCTATTCCTACCAGAGTGCAGAATTTAACACATGACACTGGATATAGTACTCAAAAGAGTTTGGCTTTTGCCATGGTATCAGGGAAAAACTAATCCTATACTCAATGCTGCTGTCTCATACACACACATACACACAAATTAAAATCAGGACCATAAAAGATGAAACTGCTTTCAAGAAATTAAGTTGATATCACAGAACAAGAGTCAATAATACTTACAACAGTACAAAAATATCCAGGACCCAAGAAGGTAAAATTCACAATGCCTGCCATCCAATCAAAATTACCAGCCATCAAAAGAAAGAAGGTATGACTCATAGTGAGGGGGAAAAACAAATTCACCGTGAAATGACACAAAACTAATAGAAAAAGACATCAAAAGAAGTGTTATCTAGTGATGTTCTGGGGTCATATAAGACTGACTCAGAGAGCTAATTTTTTCAATTATCCTCAATTATTGGGAATTTTACAAGCTACTTGTTAAACATACCCATCATTTAAAATTAAATTACTTACAATTAAATAATTTATATTTAAAGCAAATATAACAAATGTAAAACTCATAACTTGCTAATTATTTTAATATATTTTAGCATAATCTACATGCAGAGATCAAGGTCATTACATTTGTATGGTGAAGATACTGTAATACAGTGTGTTAATATTGAGTATCTCTTTCCAACTCTACATTCAGTGATGACATGTTGGTAGCTTGAAATAAGCCACAGTGGGATCACTAAAAGCATAGAAATTGGTAAATGTGACAAATCAGGGCTATGTTATTTTATTTTCCCAGAGAACCATTGTTAAACATTTGTCAGCACAGCACAAATTATTAATGTTTTCCCTATGTTTAAGAAGCTAGAAGAAATATAGACCATGTTAAGTAGAGACACTGAGAATATTTAAAACAACATATTTAACTTCTAGGGATGAAAATACATAAAATGAAAAGTATACTGGATAAATATAAAAGTAAATTAGACCTTGAAGAAGAAAAGATTAGTGACCTGGAGAATAAGGCAATAGAAACTATAAAACACATTAAGAATAATTTTTTTAATAAATGCATAAATACATCATCAGTGAGCTCTAGAAAATTTCAAGTGGCCTCATATATGTATAATTCAAGTCCCAAAATGACACAAAGTAGAAAAATAAAAATTGTGGCTGAAAAATTATCCATATTTGACAAAAACTGAAATTCATAGGTCAGAGGACTTCAAAGACCCCCAAGTACATGAAACATTAAGAAAAAAAAAAGCAAGGGAAATCATAATCAATTAAATCCAGTGATAAAGACAAAATCTTAAAAGTGATCAAAGAGGGCCGCCTGGGTGGCTCAGTCAGTTGGGCAGCCAGTTCCTTGTTTTGGCATGGGTCATGATCACAAGGTGGTGGGATCAAGCCCTGTGTTGGGCTCTGCGCTCAGAGTCTGCTTCGGGATTCTCTCTCTCCCTTTGCCCCTCCCCCACCCTCCCTCTCTCTCAAATAAATAAATTGATCCTTTTTAAAAAGGGATCAAAGAAAAATGACACATTATATACAGAGGAACAGTCTCATCAGAAATAATTCAAGTCAGATGACAATAGAGCAGTATCTTTAAAGACCAGAGAGAAGAAAACTTTCAACCTAGAATTTTATATTCTGTACAAATATCTTTCCAAATAAAAGGTGAGAGACTTTGGAAGGGACATCAGTAAAATGGAGCATAGGAATTTCTAGCATTTCCTCCTCCTCTCCAAAAAAATTCCAATTTGAAAAACTATCCATAGGTGATAGTTCACTTTCACAAGACCTAAGGATTCCAGGAGGATTACAGCACCTGAATGAAGCACAGAAATAAGATGCATTGAGGAGAGCAGGAAAGATAGATTCACATTCCTCCCATCACCTTTTCCCTATGCCCAGGCAGCCTAGTGCAGAGAGACACTCTCCCTATGGGGGAAAGAGAGTGAAGTGAGCACCAGATTTCACCACGGATATTGGAGTTACCCTGCCCTACCAACAGACCCATTCCTGTGGCCACATGTGGCTCCCAGTGTATTTTACTGAACACAAGCCCCTGGCCCACATGAGGTCCAGGCCAACCCATGCAGACCTAAACTCCAAAAAGAGTCCATAGACTCTGGATCCCAGTCCACCCCAGAATCAGGCCAGTTCCTACCAACCCAAACTCCCAACCTATCTTGTGCCAAACAAATTTCCATAAACCCAGCCTCCAGGCTGACCCTACCCATAAGCCTCAAGTTATAGGCTTACTCCAAGTGCCCCCATCTCCAGGCCTGCCCCCAGGCCAGCTCCGTTAAAACCAGGCTCCCAGCCTTTCCCATGATGGAATCCTATGAACCAAGATACCGGGCCCAACCTAGGGGTTCCTGGCACCTGGTTGGCCCCTGTGGACCCAAGATCCAGTTGTACTCACACAGACCCATATCCTAGGGCCATCACCACAGACTCAAGCACCAGGCCCATTCCCATGAATCCAGGCTTATCCCTGCAAACTAGGTACCAGGTTGGTCTCTGTGAACCCAAGGACCAGGCTTGCTCACTTTCTGATGCAGGCAACAGACCTGCAAGTCCGGACTCCAAAAGCCTGCAGACAGCACCAGGTGACCCACACAGAATCCCTGGAGGGGCTGACAATGCAAAGCCATAAGATCATGAAAAATTAGGGAAACAAAACAAAAAACAAAATTAGGGAAACACAACACCACCAAAGAACTAATGGAACTCCAAAGACTGACTCTAAAGAAATGGAGATCTGTGAACTGTGGTAAGGTTCTTACAGTATACTTAAAGTGTATAGAATCACTTGGAAGTAAACAGTTATAATTTAAAGATGCATACTACAAACTAAATCAATCTCCTAAACAAAAAGAAAATAAAGAATTATGGATAAGAAACCAATGAAGATTAAATAGAATTTTTAAAAATAATCAATCCAAAAGATAGCAGAAAAAGAGAACAAAAGCCATAATAGACAAATAGAAAATAAATAGCAAGATGGTATAATTCAAACCCAGTTACCTCAATTATCCCAATAATTATAAATAGTATAAACACCCCAATGTAAAGGCGGGTATTATCGAATTGGGTAAAAAAGCAAGACTCAAATATTTGCTACCAAGAAATCCATATTATTTGTCTATGTGTTTGTTTATTTATTTATAGAGGAAGGGGAGGGGGGAGGGAGTGAGGGAAAGAGAGAATCTTCAGCAGGCTCCACACCCAGCATGGAGCCAATGCAGGGCTTAATATCAGAATCCTGAGATCAGGGGGATCCCTGGGTGGCTCAGTGGTTTAGCGCCTGCCTTTGGCCCAGGGCATGATCCTGGGGTCCTGGGATCGAGTCCCACATCGGGCTCCCTACGTAGAGCCTGCTTCTCACTCTGCCTATGTCTCTGCCTCTGTGTGTGTGTGTGTGTGTGTGTGTGTGTCTCATGAATAAATAAAATCTTTAAAAAATATAAAAAATAAAAAATAAATTAAAAAAATAAAGAATCCTGAGATCATGACCTGAACCAAAATCAAGAGTCTATTGTTTACCTGACTGAGCCACTCAGGCACCTCTTTTTTTTTTTTTTTCTTCAAGAGAAAGAAGAAATCCATTTTTTTTTAAGAAATCCATTTTAAATATAGACATCAACAAGTCAGAAGTAAAAGAATGAAAATACAACATACCATGTTAACAGTAATCAAAAGAAAGCTGGAATTGCTATATCAATATCAAACAAAGTTGATATCAGAGCAATGAATATTACTAGTGATAAATAATAAAGAGATAAACTTATCAAAAGAACATAACAGGGGGGCACCTGGGTAGCTCAGTGGTTAAGCGTCTGCCTTCAGCTCAGGTCATGATCCAAAAGGTCCTCAGTTCAAGTCCCCCATTGGGCTCCCCACAAGGAGCCTGCTTATCCCTCTGCCTATGTCTCTGCCTCTCTTTCTGGGTCTCTCAAGAATAAAAAAAAGAAAGAACATAACAATACTAAAAGTTTTTATGCCTAATGATAGAGTTTCAAAATAAAAATAGTAAAACCAAATGAATTATAAGGAAAAAGAGTCAAATAATTAATTATACATGGAAATTTCAAAACCTCTCTATTAATATTTAATTGAACAAGTAGACAGAAAATCAACAAGTACGTAGGAAACTTAAATGACCTTTAATCCAAGCTGACCTAAACTGAAATATTCCAACCAACAACATTTGCACATGGAACATTTACTTGTATAAAACATATCCTGAGCTATTAAACTACTCTCAATAAACCTAAAAGGACTCAAGGTATCTTTTCAAACAACAATGGAACTAAATTAGAAATAAAACACAGACCTTATATATAGTACAAACTATCTAAATAGTAAAAGTATAGTAGTGGTAAAATAGTGAGTAAAAAGAAGAAATCAAAAGAGAAGTTAAGTATTTTAAACTGTACAAAAATTTTTTAAAACTCAGTATTTGTGAATTATAACCAACCAGGGCTTAGAGGGAAATTTATAGTTAATAAACACCTTTATTAGAACGTTAAAAACTTTCCAAATAAATGACAGCTTCCACCTTAGGGAACTGGGAAAAGGAGAGTAAATTAAATCCAAGTGTGTAAAAAAAAAAAAAAAAAAAGTAAAAGAGCAAAAACCAATGAAACAGATAGGATAATAACAATAGAGAAAACTGATTAATGAAAAACAGGTTTTTCTGAAAAATAAATAAAAAATAAACTTCTACCCAGACTGGTGAAAAAAATAAGAGAAAAAATTTGTCTGTATCAGGAAAGATGACAAAGGTGCTATCACCCCAACATCTATATATATTATAATAATAGTAAATAAATAGTATAAGCAACTTTATGCCAATAAATTTGACAATTTAGGTGAATTAATTTCTTAAAAGACACAAACTCAAAGCTTACTCAAGAAGTAGATAAACAATCCTATAACTATTTTAAAGATTAGATTTATTCTATGCTTATTGCAGCATTATTTATAATAGCAAAACTATGGAAGCAGCCCAAGTGTCCAGCAATAGATAAATGGATAAAGACATGGTAAATATATATCATGGAATATTATTCAGCCATAGAAAATGAAATCTTGCCATTGCAACAACATAGATGAACCTAGAAAGTGTAAGTGAAATAAGTAAGTCAGAGAAAGACAAATACCATATGATTTCACTCATATTGGGAATTTAAGGAACAAAACAAATGAGCAAAGGCAAAAAAATAAGGAGAGAGAGAGAGACAAACAAAAAAACAGAATTTTTTTTAAACAGATTCTTATCTATAGAGAACTAACAGATGGTTTACCAGAGGGGAAGTGTGTGGGGGATGGGTGAAATAGGTGAAAGGGATTAAGAGTACTCTTATCTTAATAAGCACTGAGTAATATATGGAAGTGTTAAATCTCTACACTTACACCTGCAACCAATATAACACTGTAACTAACTAACTAACTAACATTTTTAAAAACTGAATTTAGTGCTTAAAACCTTTCCATAAGAAAACTCCAGCCCACATGACTACACTGGTGAATTCTACCAAACATTTAAGGAAGAAATATACAAACTCTTCCAGAAAATTGAAGAGAACACTTCCCAACTATTCAATAAGGCCCAGATTACAATGATTCCAAATCTAAACAAAGGCACTACAAAAAAAGTGAACTGTAGACAAACATCTATCATGGACATGGATGCATAAGTTCTAAGCAACGGTTAGCAAGTTGAATTTTACAATATATAAAAGGGATAGGGATCCCTGGGTGGCTCAGAGGTTTAGTGCCTGCCTTCAGCCCAGGGCATGATCCTGGAGATCTGGGATCAAGTCCCGTGTCGGGCTCCCTGCATGGAGCCTGCTTCTCCCTCTGCCTGTCTCTGCCTCTCTCTCTGTGTCTCTCATGAATAAATAAATAAAATCTTTTTAAAAAAATAAAAGGGATATTACATCATGACCCGCAAAGTAAGCTTTATTTAACATTTGAAAATCAATTAATATAACTTACCATATTAACACTCTAAAATAGAAAAATCACACATTTTCTTGATAGAAGCAGAAAAAGTATTTAACAAAAAAGCAAAAGTCAATCCTGAAAAAACTCTCCACAAACTGAGAATAGAAAGAAATTTCCTCAACCTGATAAAAGGCAGTTATGAAAAACCAAAAGCCTACATAATACTGAATAGTGAAAAGCTAAATGGGTCCTTCTTAAGATTAGGAACAAGACAAGAATATACATTCCTGTTGGGTGTTTTTTTTTTTTTTTTTTTTTTGGTCCCAAGGTACCTCCTTTTTTTTTTTTAAGCGATTAGTTAACATATAGTGTATTAATAGTTTCAGGATAGAAGTTAGTGATTCATAAGTTCTACATTCCCATTTTTTTTAAAGATTTTATTTATTTATTCATGAGAGATACAGAGAGAAAAAGAAGCAGAGACACAGGCCGAGGGAGAAGCAGGCTCCATGCAGGGAGCCCGATGTGGGACTTGATGCTGGGACTCCAGGATCAGGCCCTGGGCAGAAGGCAAACGCTAAACTGCTGAGCCCCCAGGGATCCCCTACAATCGCATTTCTATTCAATATACTGGAAGTTCTGGTCACTACAATTAGACAAGAAAAGGAAATAAAACACACCCATATTAGAAAGAAAAAAGTCAAATGCATTTATTCACAGGCAACTACAATAAAATGCAAGCATTTCTAAATACCATATACATATATTATAGAAAAGAGATTTAAAACAAATTTTAAAAAATAGATCATATAGTGAAAATATACATATAAGAGATTTGTATAACAAACAGAAAATGGAAAAATAAGTCATCATTTTTAAAATAATTACCTAATAAAGTATATTGTGGAGTGGACAGAAAAATTCAGAACTTCTCAGAACTTCTCTTGTTTTATATATTTAATTTTGGACTCATGTACCTATTTTACATAGCTGTAGAAAATTAAATTTAAAAATCATTCCAAAAAAAAGTTAAAATAAAATGAAACTAAAGAATCTAAATATGTATCCATCTGGTCACTAACCACATAGAGAAGAAGACCAAAGTAACTTCAAAAATAGACTCCAAATCATATTGTTGGTGGAACGGCTGGTATTATTATCCTGAGATTTTTGTATGTGTATTGTGGGATAAAGCAAATGAGTGACTATGTGATATTCTATCATTCCTGTTGTAAACCAAGCATTCTCAGAATACTTAGAGAATTGGAATTCCTACAGCCACATAACTTAAGGTATCTAATTATTGTCCTTCAATGTCAAAGAAATCCAAAGATTGGAGAGTCTAAGAAAACGGGAACATTTAGTTACTTTTGGCTTCCAGGTAAATATGAGTTTACCATAGGAGTAGAATAATAGTATAAATAAGGTCATGACATAAAATGTTCATTGAAAAGTTAAGCTCCATTTCTCTTGGCTGCATAAAAAATTTTTAACAGCAAGAGCTTTGATCAAGTTAAAAATAGTTAGTATCGTAAGAGGAAAGGTTCAAGCCCTGAATCAGTTAAGGTTGATTCTGAACTGAGGGTAGTGAACTGGATAATATCCAAAGTCTCTTTAAGTTTTCAAATTCTGTCATGGTTCCAGTAATGCCATCAGCAGCCTACCTTTTTGGTTCACTTCCATTAGTAAAGGTTTTCATCAGAAAATGTCCAAACTTGGGACACCTGGGTGGCTCAATGGTTGAGCATCTGCCTTTGGCTCAGGTCGTGGTCCCAGAGTCCTGTGATCCAGTCCCGCATCCGGCTCCCCAAAGAGAGCCTGCTTCTCCCTCTGCCTGTCTTTGCTTCTCTCTGTGTGTCCCTCATGAATAAATAAATAAAATACTTAAAAAAAAAAAAGGAAAGCGTTCAATCTCACTTAAAATGTGTATAGTGAATATGGTTATGTGTATATATATTCACTTTCATTAGTAAATAGGCTTTCATCAGAAAATGTCCAATCTCACTTAAAAGGTGTGTGGTGCATAAGTATATGTTTATATATATGTATATATACACTATATACCTTTCAAGATTATATATATAATTGATGATATCCCAAGCCTCCACAACCAGACCACAGAAGAACATTGGCACCAATATGTTTATCTGGAAGAAAAAGTAGCAGAGACTATATCATTAGGAGGGTAACTACAATAAAAATCTCAAGATTGGAGAGCCTGAACAATACCAATTTACCACAAGAGTCCACAAATTGAAGGCCACATATGCCAGACATGGAATTCTTAAAAGGATTATCTCTGATGATGAGCCACAGTCGTCCTCAAAGGAATTTCTACATTTTGCCAAAACATGAGACTCTGAACACTTCACAGTCAGTCCACATTACCACAGAGCCAAGCCCTTTGCAAGGGGTTAGTGGTGAAAAGCTGAAAGACTGAAGCTCTGAAACACTTTAGGCTGAGCCTAATGATAAAGGCCCCTGCCTCAGACTATTTGGAGTAAAGAATGCACTGTGGGCAACTTTCAGTTCCCTTCCCCAGTTATTATAGTCTCAGCATCTTCCCTCAGCACTATTGTCTATGCATGGAATGTAGAGCCTACGGCAGTGAGTCTACTCCTCACACAAATATTGTAAAAATAGATACAATAAACAACTCACACCACCAGGCTCTGGTCTAACCCCTTAGTCTGTGTGAAATCGTATCCCTTGGAAGTTATGGTTGACACCAAACACTGAAACAGGAGATATTCTTGCTGGTGATGGTTTAAAATGACACCATAGTCTCACAGGGAACATTCTAGAAAAGATCAATATTTTGCTTAATTAGCGAAGCAAGTACCTTATCAGCACAATCCTTAGTCAAGGCTTTTTTGGTGGCAAGTAACAGGAGTCACTCAAGCTATCTTAAGGGAAAAAAAAAAATAGAATCTATTGCATAGATTATAGGGGCACATCCTGGAAGCCAAGAACAAGTAATGCAGTTGGTTCTCATGAGTGCTGTGATAGGAACTGGAAAGATAGAGTCAAGGCAGAATATGGCCCCCATCTCTATCTTCCTTCTACATCTTGTTTCTTCTCTCTCCCTGCTTGTAGTATATGATGGCTACCTGTGGTAGGTAGTCTCCAAAATGACCCTCAATGATCCTCACTTCTTCGTATGTATATTCCTGTGTAATCCCCTACATCCAAATATGGGCTGGGCCCTGTAACTCATGTCTAATATAGAATACAATAAAAATAATGGTATGTCACTTCTAAGATTAGGTTAAAGAGAAGGTAGCTTTCATCCTGCAGACTTTCACTTTTTGTTCATTACAATTGAAGCTGCTGTTATTTTATTAATTGATCTATGAAGAGACCTCCCATGGAAAGAAACTGAGAAGGTCCTCCAAACAGCCAGTGAGAAACTGAGGCCCTCTATCCAATAGTCCATGAGGAACTAAATCTTGTCAACAATCATGTAAGTGACAGTAATCTTAGAAATGGATTCTAGCTCGTGAGCTTTCAGATAAGATTGGGGCCCCAGCCAAAACCCTAGTGGAATAGGAATCCTGTGAGAGATCTCAAGGCAAAGGCATCTAGCTAACCCACATCTGGATTCCTGACCCATAAAAAAATCAGATAATGAATGTGTATTGTTAAAAATCCTTAAATTGGGGGGAAACGATTTACATAGGTAACTAATACAGATTTTAGTACCATAACATACCCAAAAATATGGAATGGCTTTAGAACTGAGCAGTGCTATGAAGACCAAAAAGGTTTTAAGGAATATATTTAAATAAAGCCTAGTTGTCTTGAACATATTTTAGTAAAAATCTGGACTTTAGAAATGCTGCTAGTGAAGGCTGAAAAAAAGTTAGGAGCTGGAAACTAGAAAGAGGATCTTTGTCACATAGGGGCAGAAAGTTTAGCAACACTGTCATCTGCAGTTATATGGAAAGCAGAAAATGTTCCTAATCAAGCAGATAATCTGGTTAAGGAGATTTCCAAGTGGAATACTGAAAGTGCCAAATGGTGTCTTCTTGCTGCTTAAAGTAAAATGCAAGAGGAGAGAGATAAATGAAGACAACTGTCAAATAAAAAGCAGCCAGTGATTGATGGTTGTGTAAATTCTCAGCCACTTCAGATGGCAAACATTGTAAAATAAGGAATGGTTTCTATGCAAAGAGCAAATCAAGAGCACTGTCAGGAGAATATGGTTAAAAGATAAAGCTGAGGGTTGTAATTGTTCAGACCTCAGACAAAACAACAGTGGTGACTAATCGTAATATTCAGTCACACAAAAGTCCCTTTAAAGAAACTAAGGTGCATCTAACAGAATCTCTTAGAAAACAGGTTTTCTAAGAAGCTTATTACATGCATTGCCCATCTATTATAACAGAATTTCAGTACGAAGACAGGCTTTTCCCAAAGAGATTTATGAGTATGGGCTTTGTCTAATGAAATCAACTCTAATGACATTCACAGGGAGCCCACAATGTTTTTGAGAGAATTATATCAGCAGATACACTACCAGCTTGTACTAAAAGAAACAGAGGCAGTACAAAATGGGAAAAAAAAAACCCAAAACACAGTTAGATCCCCAAAGTTTAACTAGTAGAAAGCAGGCTGAGAAAACTACTCAGCTAAAATACATGTTACCTTTCAGACAAAAAGAACAAAAATTCACAGGGCACAACCAAGAGGCCTGAGAGCAGAGAACAAGAGCCATAGAGAATTAGACTTGAGACACAGGCAAGGAATTCAACATTTTCTTGTCTAGATTTCATGACTGCTATAAACTAGTGACTCCTTTTTTACTTCAATTTATGCATGTCTTTTTTAACAAGAATATCTATACCAGTAATTCTATGCATGTCTCACAATTGTGTTTATGTGTACTGAGGACAGATAATTTGTTTCTTTAGTTTTACATGTTTATCAACTGAGAGGAACTGTGCTCAAGGAACTGTACTTTAGGAACTATTCCTAATGTGCCTCATCCAAATCTGGATCTGATTTAGACAGTGAGATTCTAGACTTTGAACCGATGCTGTAATGTCATAATCCAGGGTGGGGGGTGAGTGTATGTGTACATAAGGGACATGAACCCTTGGGAGATCAGAGGGTAGACTGTGGTAGGCAGCCTCTAAGATGACCTGCAAGACCTATCTCCTAATACTTACATCCTTGTGTAATCATCTACCCTTGAGTTGAAATGGACCTAATCACTTCCTTTTGATGGATAGACTATGTCAGAAGTGATGCTATATCACTTCCAAGATTAAGTTACAAAATGATTTTGTGCACTCTTTCTCTCTCACTCTCATGTTCTTTCATGGAGACCAGCTTCTTGATGAAGAGGTCTATAAAGCAAGGAACTTAGGGAAGCCTCTGACCAACAACCAGCAAGCAACTGAGAGCCTCTGTCCAAGAGCCCATGAGAAACCGAATCCTACTAACAACTATGTGAGTAAGAATGGAAGCAGATCCTACTCCAGTCATGCCTTCATATGAAACCACAGCCCTGCACACAATCAAAGTGTGCAGGGCACTTTTATTGCAGCCTTGTGAGAGACTAATGAGGTAGAGGTACACATCTAAGCTATTCCCAGATTTCCAACCCACAGAAACTATGAGATAATATTTTTTGTTTAAAGCTGTTAACTTTGGGGGAACCTAGGTTACTCAGTCAGGTGAGTGTCTGTCTCTTGATCTCAGCTCACGTCTTGATTTCAGGGTCATGAGTTTGAGCCCCACACTGGAGCCTACAGGAAGAAAGGAAGGAAGGAAGAAGGAAGGAAGGAAGGAAGGAAGGAAGGAAGGAAGGAAGGAAGGAAGGAAGGAAGGAAGAGGGAGACGGAGAGGGAGAGGGAGAGGGAGAGGAGAGAGGGAAGGGAAGGGAAGGGAAGGGAAGGGAAGGGAAGGGAAGGGAAGGGAAGGGAAGGGAAGGGAAGGGAAGGGGAGGAAATAAAAAATAAATAAAGCTATTAACTTTTAGGCAGTTCGTTATACAATAACTAATACACTGGCCAGCCCTGCATCACCAACTGATAGGTGTTCCAGTGTCTGATTTCCAAATGCCCTAGAGGAATATTCTGATTGGGCCAGATTGGCTTGGCTGTCTCCCATTGGTACAAACAGCCCCAGCCATTGAAGGAACAAAACTGTCTACCACATTACAGCCACAAGGTTCTGGTCCTGTGAGTAGAGATCAATTCTTAGAGAAGAGGAAGTAGGCTAGAAAAAATGTTTCTCTTAAAAGGAATGCCTCATGTATTAGGTAGATGAAACTCTGAAATAAACAAAGATTACCCAGGGCAATAATTGATTAGCTATGGGCCCCTGGTGTTATCTCCTCAAAAACAAAGTCAAGGGCTCTGCCGAGTGTGACTCTAAGATAACAAGGATGTTCTGTTTCTAGAATTACTGTTGGCTAGTTGTTGGTTTTTCTTAAATCCATTAAGCTAGTTGTTGGACAAAGTGCTGAGAAAAAAATCAATTGACTGGATTCATTTGTTGATACAATAAGAAAAAGGAAGCAAGCAGGTATAATAGCAAATAGTCCTCTTTGATGGAAAGGAAAATCTCAAAATGTTAGTCCTCTGCAGGGCATGGCTGCTCTAATAAACCATCTTAAAAACAGATGTCTTGCTATGATTGAGAAAAAAAAAAGAATGTTGGAAGAAGGAAGATTATTAAGGGCTAAAGATCTTTCTGAAACCAGGAACATCATGGTTGGATGGTGTCAGGAAAAGGGATTCTCATTCCTCTCCCTTTTAGTAAAGTTTTCTGCCTGTTGAAGAGTGTAATTACCAAAATTGCTGGTCCCAGAGAACAAAAAGATAAGAAGGGAAATAGCAAAGGTAAAGACTGGTGTCCTACAAAAAAGTAGGAGGAGAAAACTAATAGATCAGAAGTGGGCTTTAAGGGACTCCAGGGTGGTTCAGTGGTTGATCATCTGCCTTTGGCTCAGGGCATGATCCTGGGGTCCCCCAGAATCGAGTCCCACATCAGGTTCCCCGCAGGGAGCCTGTTTCTCCCTCTGCCTGTGGTGTCTCTACCTCTTCTTTCTCTGTATCTCTCATGAATAAATAAATAAAATCTTTAAAAAAGAAAAAAGAAATGGGCTTTAAATCTAGGAACAATAGAGAATATAATCTGATAATTTATAGCATTAATTTATGCCTAGGATTTTAAAAGTAAAATTTAAAAATTAGATAGAAATTCAAAGAGTAGGACTTCTAATTTGTCACCAAGATAGACTGGAATCTACTGAGACCTCCTTGGCTTTGTGGTATCAGAACTTACCAAAGTTGTATAAAGAACAATTATAACCATTAGCTGCATAATCCCACTCCATCTCCCCCACCACTACCAAAACTTTTTTCCTACAAGTCTTTGCTACAACTCTATTCCATTATATCACTGGGCAATTCAAAGTGATAATAGTATCACTCGGGATGCCTGGGTGGCTCAGCGGTTGAGCATCTGCCTTCAGCTCAGGGCATGGTCCCAGAGTCCCGGGATTGAGTCCCACATTGGGCTCCCGGCATGGACCCTGCTTTTCCCTCTGCCTATGTCTCTGCCTTTCTCTTTCTCTCTCTCTCTGTCTCTCATGAATAAATAAATAAAATCTTAAAAAAAAAGTGATAATAGTATCACTACTAGTATGAACAGCAACGGCTACTGTTTCTAGAAAGGAAAGAAAATCCTGACCAAGTCTTGACCAAGTCTTGGGCACTGAAGTAATCATTTCTGGTAAATAACTTAATTCTCATAGAATGTGGATACTATTAAGTTCTCCATTTACTAGATGAAGAAATTCATCTTGAGAAGGATTTACAAGATATACCCAAGGATGCACAGCTAAAAAATGAAAAACTGAAATTTAAACTAACTTCAAAGTCCATGGCCACTATGTTAGATACCCTTCCGTTTCACTTATGGAGCACTTCTATCACTACAGTAAGAACTTTGCTTATATTATCTTATCAGATTATCGCAACAGCCTATAATGTAGGGTTGATTAGCCCATTCTATCAATCTAGGTAAATGTGCTGATCACCAGGCTACTGTCCATTGACCCTCCAGCTAAAATCAACCACTGTTTAAGTCACTAATGTGTGCAAAATAAATACTTGATAAAAACAAGCTCTCTAAATGATGTGTTTTATGAGGACCATGATTGGTAAACAATGTACAAATATCACAAGAGAGAACACCTAGTTTCATAAAATACTGAACTTGGTAAATTATTTCTCTTTTTCTCATTTTAGAGGTCAAAGAGGGCCCTTTCCTGTTCTATATTCACTTACATAGCCCCCAAACAGAAACCTTTGGGTGTTTCAGGCATAACCAAAGCAGACATGGCTGCTGGGCTGGGGTGGAAGATAACCAGCATACAGATTGTTGTGCTTATGTTGTTCTGTGTTGACATCTGATACGGCTATTCTTGTCTATGTTTACATGTCCCATTCATCTGGTTCAACCAGACAGAGTTTTATTAATATTATTGATGGTTGCCATAACAACAAGCATGTGAATATACTTTAGCGATGATACTGTGACAAGTATTTGGTTGATCACAGTCTGTAAATTCATCAGAAGGATGATCTTCAAGGGTGAAGGGAGATGGAACAGGACATCACCAGATGGACACTTGCTTTGATCTCATTGGGGAAATTTACATAGTGATTTCTCCTGAAAAATTCCTTTCCAGAGGCTTCCTCTGGAACTTTGGAGCTGTTTGACCCTTGGAGAAAATCCAGTAACTCAACCAAAGACTCCTCCTAGACCATAAATAGTATTCTGAATTTGCATCCTCCATTTCCATTACTCTCACTCTCCCAATCATTTCAGTCCTTTCAGTATGCAGGACATTAAAAGAACAAAGTCAAATACTAGAAATTGGGTGATCTTCCATTGCTGCGTTTAGGTCTGGCTTCTTAAGTGACATTCTTTTGCACTACAAATGCTTGCTAAAATGTATGGTGGGTGGGCAGCCCAGGTTTTCAGCGGTTTAGTGCCGCCTTCAGCCCAGGGCGTGATCCTGGAGACCTGGGATCAAGTCCCACGTCAGGCTCCCTGCATGGAGCCTGCTTCTCCCTCTGCCTGTGTCTCTGCCTCTCTTTCTGTCCTTCATGAATAAATAAATAAAATCTTTTTAAAAATAAAGTAAAACGTATGGTGGATACTGTGATAGGGGAGAATGACGGAGCTAGAGGTGGATATGGAAAACATTTAAACTATCTCTGCCATTTAGGAATTTGTAGTCTTGTTTAAAGGATAGACTGAGTGAAGGGGATCCCAAGGTGTGGAACTCTTAGTTTTATAACCAGGAAAGTCCAAGGCAAATTAAGATGAGTCAGCACCTCTATGAAGTGAGTCTGGGAAATACATAGACTTCATCTCCCAAATCTAAAAATGAATTTAGGGGCATCTGGGTGGCTCTGTGGTTGAGCATCTGCCTTTGGCTCAGGTCATGATCCCAGAATCCTGGGATCAAGTCCCACATTGGGCTCCACAGGGAGTCTGCTTCTCCCTCTGCCTGTGTCTCTGCCTCTCTTTCTCTGTCTTCATGAATAAATAAATAAAATCTTTAAAAAAAATAAAAATTAATTTAAAAATTTAACTCTTCTGCCTTATTTACAGTAAACCATATTCAACAGAAGGGAAAAAAGTGCATGAGAAATCTTTTCAAAGGAGCACAGAGATGCCAGCCATGCCTTATTCTAGAGCATTACCTCCAGAAAGACAGAACTGGATCCCTATGGTGAAACATCTCAACATCCATGACATCAAAAGTTTAGCTTCTCCCTATAGGGCATGTGATCTCTTCAAGGCACTGGAATACCATTTAACAAAATGATTCCCTGACAGTGATCTGGTTTGACTATGAACAACAAATCTTAAAACTCCCAACACACAGCTGCATGTTTAGGATGACACATGATCAGTAAAATACTTTGATTACAAAGACTTACAATTTAAACAAGGCACAGAAAGATACTACATTGTGGTGTTCCATTTAAGGTATTAGTTGAGAAGGTGAGAAGTGGTAAGAACAGACAGTAAAGTTATCTTATGGTGATTTCACATCACCACCTCTCTTCCAGTAAGAGAATAGTAGTCATTGGGCTTAGGATCATCCATTATTCATTTTCACTAGAGAAATAAGAGTGCTATGTACAGGCTGGTACAGGGGAAGTGTGTACTCAAAGCCTCCCCCTCTGCCAATGCAGAACATCCTTGGGAGAAGAAAGGAGCAGAGTCTTCTCCAGGATAGTAGCAAGAGCAACACTATCCATTCACCTTGACTCAACTCAATCGGTAAAGCAAAAGATACCATCCAAAATGCCATCAGAGTTTATGGGCTTCGTATGAATGAGGATGAGGAGACAGGTGTATTATGAGGCTACACAGATAATCCATCACTTTCCTTTGTGTACCCACGAAGGCTTTGGGCATGTTACAGGTTGAGTTGTGTCCCCCACAAAAAGGTATGCTGAAGTCCAAACACCTGGTGTTTGTGAATGTGACCTTATTTGGAAGTTAGGTCTTTTCAGATATAATCAAGTTGGGAAGAAGCTACACTGAATTAAGGCGGGCCCTAATGTAATGACTGGTATCTTTAAAAGAAAAGGAAATTTGGACACAAAGACACAGGAGAATAACATGTGATGATAAACTCAGAGATTGGAGTGATGCATCTGCAAGCCAAGGAACACCAAGAATTACTGGCAACTAACAGAAACAAGAGAAAAGCATGAAACAGACTCCCTTAGATGAACCTCTCTGACACCTTCATTCTGGAATTTTGGACTCCAAAACTGTGAGAGAATAATTTCTGTCATATTAAGCCACCCAGTTTGTATCAATTTGGTATACAACCCTAGGACACTAGAGGTCAAGGGTCTGTCCTTGGCAAAACAGTGAAGTAGGTACCTCTGAAACTGAAGTTCTTGCCTGATTGACAGTACTCACTTCATTCCATCTTGTTAATGGAGTTTTCTGACTGGTGAATACACTAATGTGCTGGGAGGATGATACAGTACTCTGACTCTACCAGGCCAGAGCATGGAAAGTCTATGCTCCCTCCCAGAACTCACCCAATGTGCATCCTTTATAACAAAATTGGAATAAAAAGTATAGCCCTTTTGTGAGTTCTCTGAGTTATTCTAGCAAATTGTCAAAACTGAGGTTATAAAAAATCCCTAGTTTATAGTCAGTTGGTTAGAAGAGCAGGTAACCTGGAGACTTCCAAAGTGAAGCTTGCATTGGAAGCAAGGGCAACCTTGTGGAAAAATCGACCCTTTAATTTGTGAAGTCTAACATTAACTCCAAGTGGTTACCATCAGAACTGTACTGTAGTACACCCAGCTGGGTTTTGAAACAGAACAGCCCCCATCACTACTCTTCACCTTTCTCCAGCTGGTGTAAGAGTCTGTATTATTTTTGTATGTCCCTTAGGAATTCTCCTCCACAATCAATCCATATTGTTTGAGTGGGAGAATTTCATTTCTTTAGCTTCATATTAAGCATCTGACCCAGACCTGGCCAACAGGAGGATTCCATTTCCCCTGGTTGCTTAGACTGAGCATATGATCCAAGTCAGCACAGTAAGATCATCTTCACAGAAAAGCACTTTCTTTCCTTCTTTCCTAAGTGAATCATATGCAAGACCACAGCTGCCTGATCCATCCTTACAACAGTTAGGAAGAATAATGTCAACACAAAAGAAAATAAGACTGGAAAGACTATCCTGACAGTTTCTGAGACCCTAAATATAGCTGTGTTTGAAACCATATATGCCTCCTGGACTTCCTAGTTACGTTAATCAAGGACTTCTCTCTTTTATTAAAGTGGTTTAAGCTTTCTGTCACTTGCTACCAAAAGAATTCTTACAATAGTCCATCCTTCCAAAGCACATCTGTGACTCTCATTTTTATTATCACACTCATGACAGGTGTCAGTTTGCCTACATAGCTTCTGGATTGGGAGCTTAGGAGAAAAGTTGCAGATATTATCTTTAATATCTGCAATACCTATCTCAATGTCTAGAATACCAGTGTCCAACACATAGTTTTTGAATGAATGTTGGGTAACTAACCACCTCTTTACAGGTGTTCATTTCCCTTCCTTCTTGCCCCCCAGGATCCCTTTGCCCTCTCACCTTCACCCCCCAGCATTGTCTCATTCACAGGTTCATAGAGGGGGGAAGTACCAGTCTAGAAATTGGAAGAATTAAATTAGAGCCCTAGCTCTGCCTTGTAACCTTAGATGATTTTCTCTCTCTCCAGCTTCATTTGTAAAGAGACCAATATCTGAAGATCCTCCAAGAGAAAACCTACTGTGACTCTAATATCTGCTAAATTATTCATTAAAAACTAAGGCAGTGCCTGTTAAGAGCTGAACTATGAGGTTTCCCTGGAATCACTGCATTTTAATAAATGATTCCTAAAGCCTGAGAAACCTGAAAGGGTAAAAGAGGCCAGGCTACAAAGATAGAATGCTAAGCTACAGAGAGAAACATGTGATAGGCATGCCCAGCCCAGTGATCCCATATATCTCATCTTCCTCAGGATTTGCTATGGAAACTGCTATTGGAAAAATCTAGGACAGGACCAACTGCAGAAGAGGGAATCTGACAAAGTCTATTCAATATATGCACCACCCTACTCCCAGCTTAAATGTCAGAACTAGACCATAAATAAGAACTTGCCTAAAACCCACTGGTTGGATAAGTGACTGAGTCCATGGCATTGACATTGTTGTCCCAATCCCAAAGGAAAACCTCTGTTACAAGAAAAAGATGGAGGAATCCAATGAAGAAAACAGACTAAACTATTATGTCTCTAAACTCTTACCAAACAGGAGTAAGACCTAGACTAGTGTCCACTGAGATACTGTCATAGGCCTTTAGCTTCTTATGGACATCGTCTTTTATTCCTGAGGGTATAAACTGGAATTCTTTTTTTTTTTTTTTTTTTAGGCCAAATTTCCCTTAAGGGTAAAGCTATAGATGAATATCAAGAGAACTATTGAAAAGGACATATGTAATAAATCTGATGTTCCCCACCCCAACCTGCCCACCTGACAGAGTCCTGACAGGGCATTCAGAACGTGAGATCTGACTGGACAGAGTCCACTTTTGTTCCAACAAACCCAGAGGCCATACCCAGAAGAGAATTCAGTGGAGGCAGAGAAAATCAGCTCCATTATTCAGGCCCCAGATGACTCCTGCTACCATCCCAGGGATTGACAGAGGGTAGCCACTGAAAATGGGAAGAGAAAATAGAAGAATAGGGCAGCCCCGGTGGCTCAGCGGTTAGCGCCGCCTTCAGCCCAGGGTGTGATCCTGGAGTCCTGGGATCGAGTCCTGCGTCGGGCTCCCTGCGTGGGGCCTGCTTCTCCCTCTGCCTGTGTCTCTGTCTCTGTCTCTCTCTCTCTCATGAATGAATAAAATCTTAAAAAAAAGAAAATAGGGATCCCTGGGTGGCGCAGCAGTTTGGCGCCTGCCTTTGGCCCAGGGCGCGATCCTGGAGACCCGGGATCGAATCCCACCTCGGGCTCCCGGTGCATGGAGCCTGCTTCTCCCTCTGCCTGTGTCTCTGTGCCTTTCTCTCTCTGTGACTATCATAAATAAATAAAAATTTAAAAAAAAAAGAAAATAGAAAATAGAGGAATAGAGATGTTTCTTCAAATTATTCAGACCAGATTACTACACAATTTTCACCTTTCCTTCTGAATGGACCACAAATGACACCACTCAAAGGTTCCAGGGGGTATAGCTATATAGTACAGGTCAAATACAGGACTTCTCATGAGAAAGTAACTTCTTAAAACTTCAGGGAGAAACCATATCACCCCCCAACCCAGGCCCACTGGATGCTGCTCCATGTATCTCTAAAAGCTTCAGTTCCTTGGTTCAAGACCTTAATTTCTATTATCATGTATGGCCTCCCAGGAAGATAACATTTTAAGTCAGTATCAGCTACTTTAACCTTAAGGAGAATGAGTTCCTATAACTTTACTAAAGTAGTTTTGATGAGTAAGGAAGCCAGGAAATAAAGAGAGGAAGGAGGGAAAGAAATCAGAGAAAGAGAGTGGTCATGAGTGAGTCTGTGCACAAAAGGGAAGGCTGAGATGACTGCCTTCATAACTGTGCAAAAAGTTGTCCTGGGAAAGTGGTATCAAAATTCTTAAACATGACCCCTTGAGAGAATGTACAGTAAGCACCCATGAATCAACTAAGATTCACCCCGACAGAGAACCGTATAATTCCTGGAAATAAATCCTGTATTAGAAAGCAGGAAGTAGCCTGTCCATCTTCAAACGTCCCTAGAATATCTCTATTTCTGAACTGTCTGTTCCTCCTTCCACACAGGCATCATCTGGGATTATTTCAGAGAGAATTAAGCATCTCCCTATAAATCTCGCCTCCCCAATACAGGCTATGGAAAGCTACAGGTCATCTCTCCACGTGCTTGGGCTACTATCGAAGCGTTTTTTTCAAACTGCAGTTCCTAGAGAAAGATCCTCAGGAGCAAAGCACAGTGGCAGAGTTCTTAAACTGTGGGGGGACTGCCAACTTTCTCTTGGGTAAGAGCACCCTCTGGTGGTGAAAGTCTGATCTGTGGCCTAATGGCTCCATCTCTGGAGGCATGCTGTCTCCTAACTGGACTCAACCATAAATTCCTCCAGATGGAAGTGTATTCCAGGATCTCTCTTGGTAGCATAACTATTCATCAAAATCAGAATTACAAGACCTTGGCTCAGGGCCTACTCTATTACTCCTAGCATGTAACTTTGGCCTAGTCACTGTCCTCCACCTCACTTCCTTTATTAAAAGGAAAACAATGCCAACATTAGGATCAAATGAAAATGCCTGCTACTGAGAAAAGTACTGTGTACATTAAAATATGAAATACCATTATGGTTTATCAGATATATGTGGATCTCAGATCCAAACAGAAAGTTCTTAATATTACATCCTTAATCCTGATGGATGCTTAGTGTATATGACCTTTACAATCTCTTACATAAAAAAAAAAAAATCTCTTACATCAAGATTTTCCTTCTGCCTGCTTATTACCTTTATCTAGTTCCTTGTTACTTTGTGACTCTGTGCTACTATAGGTGGGTGCTCCTGCCTCCAGTTTCTCCTCCAAATCACCTTGCCAAATGCTATTCTATTAATCCCAACAGCTGTGTTCAAGTCACTTCCCAGCTTTGGAACCAAGCACAGTTGCCCATGAACCTGAGTATGGATCTGCAAGAGCCAAAGGGGGCATGAACAAGCAGATCTTGCACCACACGGCCAGAGTCAGGCTGGTGTTCCTCCTCATTCTTCCACCCAGTATCCCTAATATGATTGCTTTGCATTCTCTCCTTTTCTGTAGGCTATCAGGTAATCTCTAGTAAGGGACATTAATCTTTTGCCCCTGGCTACTTCTATAACCTCATTCTACTTTGATCCTTCATATATGTACTGCACCCCACCCAAACCAATCTACTTAAATTCTACAAACACAGTGCTTTATCATGTCTCCATGACTTTGCAAGTGGGTTTCCTCTGCCTAAAGCAAATTCACTATACTTCTGTGTAATCCTTACTCATCCTCCAACACTCAATGCAGCATGAACTCCCAGAAGCCTCCATTCATTCCTCACCTCCGAAGTTGGGTTAAGGCATATCTACACTATGGACCCCTATGATTGCCATTATCTGAGCATTAATCACACTGCATTTAATTGTCTTTTGTTAGTCTCTATTCCCCTATTGCCTGGCATTATATCTGACATTCCATAGCATTCAGTATAGTTTAGTGAACAGAGGATGGCTTCTGTGACCAAATTCAAAGGCCACTTTGTTGGACTAATCATACTTGATTAGATTAGAACAGTACTTGTTGACTGACTACTCCACTTTCTTCCTGACTTTCATGACACCAAACAACCCTCCTGGTTTTCTCCCAGAACTTATTCCTCTGCTAGAATTCTATATGCTGGAGTGTCCAGGGATCTGACTGGAGCCCCCATTCTTCCCCAGGCTTATGCTTTCCCTGGGTAAACTCTTCCAGTCTCAAAGATTTAAATGCTGCCCATGTATTGATGACTACTACTAGGCTGTATCTCTATCTTTTATCTTTTTACACCCCTCTAGACTCATATCCAACTACCTATAAGACAGCTTTGGTGAATTCACATCACCTATGGATCTTAAACTCAACATGGTCAAACAGAACTCTTAATTTCTCAGTCTCTCATTCCTACCTTACTTGTCTCCTACTTTGCTATTTCAGTACGTGGCCCCAGCATCCACTCAGATGTTCAAGGCAACACTCAACAAATTATAATCATTTAATTGCCCTCACTTCTTTTTTTTTTTTTTTTTTAATGATAGTTACACAGAGAGAGAGAGAGGCAGAGACATAGGCAGAGGGAGAAGCAGGCTCCATGCACTGGGAGCCTGACGTGGGATTCGATCCTGGGTCTCCAGGATCACGCCCTGAGCCAAAGGCAGGCGCTAAACCACTGCGCCACCCAGGGATCCCTGCCCTCACTTCTTAATCTACATCACTAAACTCTTTATCAATCCTACCTCCAAGAGTGCCAAATCCTGTCACTTTAATTCCACTACAATGGCCATCTTCTAAGCTTTCATCCTGTTATAGACTTCTAATGGGCCTCCTTTGGCCCACTCCCATTGGCTTTCCATATAGCACCCGGAGTGGATGTAAGGAGGCTGTTAGCAAGTTGTAACAGGGGTGTGAATTCTGATCACTTGATTAAAACAGTGGAGGAGATAAACTGAGACTACATAAAATCCCATTTCTCATCCCATTTTTACCCATTAGTTTTGGCACTCAGTAATTTATCTTATTTACATTAATTATTCCTCTGATGGTTGCCAATGGTGATTATCTAACACCATCATTCCTTCTATATTATTAGTTGGCTTTCTACTATAAGGAACAACTTTCTCTTCTTTTCTCCCATTTATTTACTCACTCATGTATATCAATGTAAACTCATGAGTTCCTTTTTCACTCAGTAGGTTATAATCCATAACTAACATAGTTTACTTTGATGCTCAGCTTATTCTAGATTTGGCCTGTGGGAGCCCCTCAAGCTGGTTTCTGTGTCCTTGCCAAGCTTCCATCATTTTTTGAGCACTTTTTTCTTTCTGATACAAGATATTGTAGGCTCATCTTAGGCTTTGCCCCAAACCTAGTATCCACATATTTTCAAGCAGAGAGTGGCATTTGGAATCCAAGATCTGGGCTCTAGATATGCTCAACACTATTGGGTATTGCTGTTCCCAGTGTCTTTCAGTGAACAGAACTAGAAAATATGTATACATGTATACATATATATATACACAAAGATACTTGCATCCACACATGTACGCATATACATACATATATAATACATACACATATACACAAGTATACATTTATACTTTTTTATGTATCCATAATTTCCTATCAATACCTTCAACTCTAACACATACATTTCATTCTAGCTTTGCCCCTTCCCATACTTGTTTCTTTCATCTCTGACAATGAAAAATACATTCCTTCCAACTCCCATCTTATAGCTTACCTCCTGACACTGCCAGGGAGTGACCCACTCTGGCCAGGGCCCCAAGCCCCACTTCTGCCTGCCTGCCAGTCCTTTTTTGTGCTATCCTCACACACATCACCATATTTTAATTCTCTTAAAAGGGCTTATTTTCAGTGTACCCTTACTAGAATAAATATTTGTTGACTGAAAAAATGAACTCACACATGCATGCTTCACAAGCAGGATCCTGAAATAAATATCAAATTGGGGAATCATGGCAGAAGGAGGGAGATAGCAAATCATGGATAAATAGCACTAGGCAGGCCTTGAAGTCTAAATTCCAGGATAAATAAATAAATAAATAAATAAATAAATAAATAAATAAATAAATTTATTTCCAGGACAGTATACTTTTTTTTATTGGAGTTTGATTTGCCAACATATAGCATAACACCCAGTGCTTATCCTGTCAAGTGCCTCCCTCAGTGCCCGTCACCCAGTCACCCCACCCCCCCCACCCACCTCCCTTTCCACTACCCCTTGTTCGTTTCCCAGAGTTAGGTGTCTCTCGTGTTCCAGGACAGTATACTTTCATAGGTCTTTCTTTATGGAAAGGTCATCAAAGACAACAAGTGAGAATCTTTATTTGTTAGAGCAGCTGAAATTAAAAAGGATAAATACATTTCAGAAAGCAGGGTTTTAAAAAACATAGACATCAATCTTCAGAGAGAGAAGTTCTAAAGCCAATCAAGAACAATATACAGGAGGCATCTGGGTGGCTGAGTCAGTTGGGCATCTGACTCTTGATTTCAGCTCAGGCCATGATCTCAGGGTCATGGGATAGAGCCTTGCGTTAGGCTTCACACTCAGCCAGGAATCTCCTTAAAGATACTCTCTCACTGCTCCACTCCCCTCTCTCAAATTGATAAATAAATCTTTAAAAAAAAAGAAGAAAGAAAAGAAAAGAAAAGAAAAGAAAAGAAAAGAAAAGAAAAGAAAAGAAAAGAAAAGAAAAGAAAAGAAAAGAAAGAAGAGAAAAGAAAAGAAAAAAGAAAAAAGAAAAGAAAAGAAAAGAAAAAAGAACCTCATGCAGAAGGGATGATGAGAGGAGCTTCCCCAGGACAGAAGGCATCTGGTCTGAGAAAAGTTAAAGAAAAAAAAAAAGAGTAAAAATAAAAAAGAACAAACAGAAAACTGAAAATGGAGTTGGTGACCAAACCAGTGAGCTCTCTCAGCCACCTCAGAAGACAAGGACATGGGGCACCAGGCTGGCTCAGTCAGTATAGCATGAGATTCTTGATCTCAGGGTTCTAAGTTCAAGCTCACATTGAGTACAGAGATTACTTAAAAATTATTTTTAATCTTAGAAAAAAAAAAAGACAAGTACACAAATGCACCCCATGACTGAAAGCAAAGGAACATTCATGAACAGAGGTGAAGTCAAAATCATGACTAATTGATGAGAGAACTTGGTTACCAAACAAAGCTGCTTTTATCTTATCAAAAGGAACATGGGAGTCATCCTTGAGGATTATACAAATTACAAGAAATTTCAAGGACACAGACAATAAGGAGTATATTGTAAAATAACAGCATACAGAAATGCATACTGCATATGATGTAAGGCACTCAGCCTCTCTACAACTGTGAGACCACAGTATTGTGGAATCCTCACAGATCACTCTAACATACCTATCTTCCAGGTTTCTGGCACATCACATTTACTGAGATTATTTGTATGCATCCAAATAATATTGGCTTTTGCACCTCTGGATGTAACTTCTGGTTGAGAACTTTGCTTAATACTAAACTATCTGCAAGATTTCCAAAATAACTGGCAGAAATTTCTGCAACTCTGTGTGGAAAGTGTCAACAATTATAAGGTATCATCAGAAAGTTGTGATCTGTCAACACTCATATTTGGATCTCCGTGGCCTGCTAGAAAATGTTTAACAGCTATTTGGGGGGAGGTAGGAGCATTGATTTGTAGCACTGGCCAATTTCTGGGATGTAAATACTCCAAGCATGATCAATTTCAAAATACAATCTCAATGTCTCTGCAAAAGGATTTGGGAGAAGCATATAATTATCTCTTGTAAGATGGTGCAAACTTCAGTCACCTGCAGCCCACCATTGTCTATACACATATTACTGTTCTTGGTCTTTCTTTGTACGTGTACTTTAAAATTGTTAGTAGGGTCACCTGGGTGGCTCAGAAGTTGAGCATCTGCCTTTGGCTCAGGTCATGATCTCAGGGTCCTGGGATCAAGTCCTGCAATGGGCTCCCCACAAGGAACCTACTTCTTCCTCTTCCTATGTCTCTGCCTCTGTGTCTCTCATGAATAAATAAATAATTTTTTAATTGTTAGTGTATAACTGGAGTAGTGGTTGAGTTTGTTTTCTGTTTGGGGAGTTTCTAAAATTTATTTATTTTAAAGAGATTACAAGAGCAGACAAGTTGGGGTGAGGGGCAGGGGGGAAGGAAGGCAGAAGCAAACTCCCCGCTGAGTGTGAAGCCCCAGTGCAGGACTCAATCTCACAACCCTGAATCACAACCTGAGCCAAAATCAAGAGTATGATGCTTAACCTACTGAGCCACCCAGATGCCCCTTTTGTTTGGTTGTTTGTGGGGTTTTTTTATTTTATTTTATTTATTCATTCATGAAAGAAGGGGGAGAGGCAGAGACACAGGCAGAGGGAGAAGCAGGCTCCCTGTGGGGAGCCTGATGCAGGACTCGATCCTGGGACTCCAGGATCACGTCCTGAGCCAAAGGCAGACGCTCAACCGCTAAGCCACCCAGGCGCCCCCCGCCCTTCTGTTTGGTTTTTAACAGAAAATAGAAGAGATACAGCTCCTTTTCTCATTTCATAATTGCTACCCATGTATGACCATGATGGGCAAAGAGGGTTTTATTTTCTATTTGACAAAGCTGCTCTGACAATGCCGATGAGTCTATTCCTTATACACGAAGCATTTTATAATATGTGCTAATGCTACATGACAAAATATTCTAATTCCTAATATCTAATATTCAGATTCAATGTGTGTAACTGAAAACACATCCATTTGAACTCATTTTTTAAATGGTTCTTAAAGTAAATAGCTCTTTCTTTGTAAAAAATGGAGGTTGCTAAGATTATTGAATAATAATGGCTTATTTCATGGATTTTGGTATAATATACTAATATGCTATTAACAGTTTTCTATAAAAGTTGCTTTTTAGGGATCCCTGGGTGGCGCAGTGGTTTGGCGCCTGCCTTTGGCCCAGGGCGCGATCCTGGAGACCCGGGATCGAATCCCACGTCAGGCATGGAGCCACGTCAGTGCATGGAGCCTGCTTCTCCCTCTGCCTGTGTCTCTGCCTCTTTCTCTCTCTCTGTGTGACTATCATAAATAAATAAAAATTTTAAAAAATTTTTTAAAAAGTTGCTTTTTAGCAATTTTTATTCAGACATTGTTTTTCCTTAAATTATACATAGAAAAGGGTGTGTGTGTGTGCACACGGGTGTGCACATTTGCTGGGTTTTCTTTTGCTTGTTTTATGGAATCAGGAAAGAATTTGGATCTGAATGTGTAATAAAATCATTTTTATGTTGGCATGCTGGGATGCAGTTGCCAAATTCCTGAAGAAAATAAGCATTTGAACTAAAGTAAAAAACACCTCTTATGCAGCTGAATCATGAACCTTCTAATTAAAACTGTAGCCCTCATTTTCATAATGCTTTGCAGTTTTCAAAGGGCTTTTAAATGCATTGTGCCTTTTGATGGACTTTTTGATGAAGTGTAGTTAAATGCAATATCATAGGAGTTTCAGGTGTATGACCTAGTGATTCAGCTATTTACATTACAAAGTGATGACCATGATAAACCTAGCTACCAACTATAACAATACAAAGTTGTTATGTATTATTAACTCTATTCCCTATGCACATTGTATCCCCATGTTTCATTTATTTTATAAGTGAAAATTTTTACCTTTTAATCTCCTTCCCCTATTTTCCCCATCTTCTCACCTTTCTTCTCCCCTCTAACAACCACCAGCCTGTTTTCTGTATCTATGAGTCTGTTTCTGTTTTTTGTTGTTGTTCATTTGTTTTGTTTCTTAGATCCCACACCTAAGTGAAATAATATGGTATTTATCTTTCTCTGACTTATTTTACTTAGCATAATACCCTCTAGGTCCATCCATGTTGTTGTAAATGGCAAGATCTCATTATTTTTTGTGGCTGAGTAATATTCCATTAGATAGATAGATGATAGATAGATAGATATAAATTCCACATTTCCTTTATCCATTCATCTATCAATGGCCAGTGCAGAGCTCAGTCTCATAAGCCCAAGATCACAACCTGAGCCAAAATCAAGAGTCTGAGGCTTACCCTACTGAGCCACCCAGGTGCTCAGGAGAATGCTCTTAAATCTAAGGTGCAACATGAGATTTTCTCTGGGTCTGGAAGGGCAACTGGACTTGGACAAAGAAGAGGCAAGGAAGTATCTTTAGGGAAATTAGAGAACTGAAGCCATGCAGCAGGTAGGTGGGCAACATGAAGTTAAACCACAGAGTGGACACTGAGGCTAACTTTTCAACTGATAGTGAAATTTTAAATAACAGATGTCTTCTAAGAAGTGCTTAATCCTCTGCCCAATATAGCATGAAAATCTGTAGGCTGGGTGTATACATTGGCCCCAAAGCTTGAAGCATCCTGGTTCCTTCATGGACTTGTGAGAAGTGACTAGCAAAATATGTACAAACTACAGAACATGTCAAAAAGTTCAGAGTTCTTCCTAATCAACAATACAGAAGGAAGAAAATATGGTAATTGCATCCAATTCTACAGTCCACTGAAGAGGAGAGAGCCCTAAGGAAAAAAAAAAAAAATGGGCCATGGTAGCAAAGAGGACAATACTGTGATAGCAATGATGGTGACAACAGAAGTGTGCCCGGAGGGTTTACGACACCCCAGGAATTGTGCTTTACCTACATTACTTCATTTTATCCCCACTGAACCTTTATGACATTTATTATTAGACAGGACTTCTGGTAACAAATCATGTAAAATTAGCTTGGAATCACTTAGCATCAAAGGGGATTAATCATCTGGTCTAACTAGAAAGGCCAGAGGTAGATATTCCAGGCTTCAGAAGTGGCTGAATCCAGGGAACCAAATGATATTATCAGGATTCCATCAGTGTTTTCATTTTTCAGCTCATTTTACTCTGACTGTTGGCTTCGTTTGCAGCCACTCTTGGCATACCTGGGGAAATTGACAGCTGGAAGCTGCAAGCCTACAATTTACACTTAGAAGTCAAAAGGAAAAGAAACTTTCTCTCCTGTTCACTCCCTCTCTCTTGCTTTGCCTCCTCTCTTCCTCTTCTTTACTCCATCATGGAAGGCTTTGGATGGCCCTACTACATGTCATGGGCACACACAACATTCACACCAGACACTCCAAGGGCCAGGCTGGAGACCTGTGGCCAACCATTTCCACCACAGATAATGGGACTGACAGACCTGCTGGCACCATAAAAGAATGGGGGTGGGGGGAGTTCCCAGAGGAAAGCAATCTGCTAGGCATATGTCCACTACAGGTAAACACTAACATTATCCCTATTTGGCGATGAGAAAATTGAGGCTCTGGATGGTTAAGTTTGAAACTAGGCTTTGGAATAAGACCGCTCATTGTTAAACCAATAGCTGTTAGGCTGAGAAGCTTTAGAAAAGGACTGGGCTTGAACCCTATCCAGATAATTAATCCAGAATCCAAGTGATAAGAACTGGGGAACATATTTTTTTAATATTCTTAAGTGATTGTAATATGCAGCCAGTTTTGAGAATTCCCATCCTACACACTAGGTCCCTTTAGTAAGAAACCCCAGGCTGCACACAATGCTCCCATCAGCCACCTTCATCATTTAGCATCTAAGACTGAACTGATACTTTACCTGCCTCCCTGCCTCATCTTCATATCTACCCACACCGCATCTTCACAGCTACAAACCCTCATACCTCATTTGACACAACAGGCATTCATTAAATCATCTGCTAAACTATAGCTCCCCAGACTTTCATATAAACACCCAGGGCTCAGAGGGGAAAACATCTTCATGATGTAGTAGTGAGGATAATGACAGGAAGGAGAAAAAGGAAAAGGAAGAGTAATACATTGTCCATATTTTCTGAGTTAAAGACAAAAGAGAAAAAAATAAGGATCTCAGTAGGTAAGATTATCATGTAGCATAAATTATTTTTCCAAATTAACATACCCTTCAAGCCAGCTCCTCAGCTTTCATTCTGCCAGGTTCATTTAATTATGACATCCTACTCCCCAGTTAAAGACTAATTAAGCTTGTCAGCACCTTTCTAGAATATTAACTCTTATTCTTTAAAAAGCTAGGCTTCATTAAATAAAAATCTTTTATGGAAAAGCAGTATATTCTAATGACTTCTTGATCTCTCATTTCATTTGACTGCACCATACTAAACAATGGGTTTATTCTGATCAAAAGTTTAAGATTAATTTTATTGCAGTCAAGCAACTGCACATTGGTTAAGAGCTTATATTAGAGCTCTGCTAACATAATAGCTATTGGCTCTGTGTTCCTTTTGGTAATTTGTTTCTTTCTCACAAAATAGCTTGTGCTCTCAGACTTGCATTTTCCCCTGTCAGACTCCTGAGCCTGTGTTTCATCTCTATTTGGGTGTGGAGGTGTATGCAGGGTAACTCTAATTTTCCCTACTTGTCTCTTTCCTAGAACCTCTCCATTTTCAGCTGCCCTGGGATTTCCCTTTACACTGCACCTGCCCTGACTCTGGACTCCACCCCAGCATGGGCCAACCTCGTAAATGTTTATGAGATGGCCTGCAGCAGACCATAGGTGCCAACCACGAACACCTGCTACTTCCTCACTTTTCTCCTGATCTTCAGTGCCCACCACCTGCTGGACTCGGGCATTCCTTCCATCCAGAGGGTTCCTGGGTTTTGCATATCTGCATAATCATCCAATTATCAGTCTGCCAGGGGGTTTATTTCCAAAAAAATATTGGACACTAAAGTATGTTTCAGGCAACTCAGCTGAGCCCTGAGGCTAAAGAAGTATTTGCCTAAAAGGATCCTTCCAGTGAAATTCCAAGGTTTATTGGCAATCATGGCCCTTTTGGTCATATTTTTTCCAAGGTTCTTGTTTGTTCACTTTTACTGTCAGTAACCACTAAGGGGGAAAAAAAGGCCTGATTTGGGTGCAGAAAAAGATTGTATGTTTCCTCCGAGTAAGAATCTAGGATTTCCTATAGGAACCTGATGGTCATGTACTCACTGCTCCTGTCCCCATGGACTGCCACTGCCACCACTGCAGGACATTAGACTTATTCCCACAGGAAAATGTGTTATGTGTACACACAATAAGTGTGCAGCAATAGCAATGTCCCTTTACTTCATCTCCCAGTAAGGCCCTACCCCTAACCCTATAAGAGGTACTAGATGTCCAGAAGCAAGAGGAAACAGAAGTTCAGCTGCTCACCATTCTTAACTGCACTTATCTTCTTCATTCAGTTTTTTTGTTTTTGTTTTTGTTTGTTTGTTTTTTTGTTTTTTGAGGGGAAGAGAGATAAAGAAAGAAAGCGCTGATGTAGGGGGAGAAGAGGGAGGAGAGAAAGCATCTTAAGCAGGCTCCAGGCCCAGTGCAGAGCCCAACACAAGGCTCAATTTCACGACCCTGAGACCATGACCTGAGCTGAAATCAAGAGTCAGATGCTTAACCAACTGAGCCACCCAGGCACCCCATATTTGCAAAATGTTTAATATCTGGCTTAACAGAAAACAGATGGATTCTCATATCTGCTTCCACTTTGAAGCTTTTGTGGTACCACGTTTCATGTAATGGTGAAAAATTACACTATTCACTCACAGAATATTGAGAATGGAAAAAAGGAAAATGCTAATATTATTATAAGAATAGTTTTAACCTGGGGATCCCTGGGTGGCTCAGTGGTTTAGTGTCTGCTTTCGGCCCAGGGCGTGATCCTGGAGACCCAGGATCGAGTCCCACATCAGGCTCCCTGCATGGAGTCTGCTTCTCCCTCTGCCTCTCTCTGTGTCTCTCATGAATAAATAAATAAATAAAATCTTAAAAAAAAGAATAGTTTTAACTTTATGGAGATCCTGAAAAGAACCCACAGAAGTTCACAGACCATACTTTAATAAGTACATCTGACCCATGGTAAATACCACCCAGCCCAGCCTAGGCCTGGAGACACCACACTCCAATCTAATCCCAGGAAGATGACCATGAGATAGGAATTTGAACAGTATTTATATACAGCTGACCCCTAAACAACACAGGGGTTAGGAGCACTGGCCCCTTGTGCAGTTGAAAATCCACATACAGCTTTTGATTGCCCACTTAACTACTAATAGCCTACCATTGACTGGAAGCCTTATCAATAACATAAACAGGTGATTAACACATATTTTGAATTTTTTTTTTAAGATTTATTTATTCAGAGAGAGCGCGAGAGAGGCAGAGACACAGGCAGAGGGAGAAGCAGGCATCATACAGAGAGCCTGATGTGGGACTTGATCCAGGGTCTCCAGGATCACACCCCGGGCTGCAGGCAGCGCTAAACCACTGCGCCACCAGGGCTGCCCTATTTTGAATTTTATATGTATTATATACTGTATTCTTACAATAAAATAAGCTAGAGGAAAGAGAATGCTATTAAGAAAATCACGAGAAGGGATCCCTGGGTGGCGCAGCGGTTTGGCGCCTGCCTTTGGCCCAGGGCGCGATCCTGGAGACCCGGGATTGAGTCCCACGTCGGGCTCCCGGTGCATGGAGCCTGCTTCTCCCTCTGCCTGTGTCTCTGCCTCTCTCTCTCTCTCTGTAACTATCATAAATAAATAAAAAAATTAAAAAAAAATTTAAAAAAAAAAAAAAGAAAGAAAATCACGAGAAGAAAATACATTTAGAGGACTGGACTGTATTAATTGATAACAATGTGTATATGTAGACATGGCTTTAAATCCTAGTGTTTTCAGGATCCCTGGGTGGCGCAGCGGTTTGGCACCTGCCTTTGGCCCAGGGCGTGATCCTGGAGACCCGGGATCGAATCCCACGTCAGGCTCCCGGTGCATGGAGCCTGCTTCTCCCCCTCTGCCTGTGTCTCTGCCTCTCTCTCTCTCTGTGATGACTATCATAAATAAATAATAATAAAAAAGTCATTTGTCTTAAAATAAATAAATCCTAGTGTTTTCACTTAATCAGTGAGGATGCATTTAGCAACAAGTAGCTAAAAACCAACCAACACTGGTTTAAGGGATAAGAATATTTATTATATGTCCTAAATCCTAAGAAGGGTGGGGTCAGGATTGGCTGATTCAGCAGTCTTCCTACCTCCCCATTCTGCCATCTTCATTACATCCCCCATTCTTTGCTTTCTCCTTTCATGTTTGCTCGATGGCATCAAGTGCCGCATGCATCACAGCCTCACACCAGAGCATCCAGAGGCACGGAAAGCGTGAAGTGTCCTTTTAAAAACAAGAATAAGCTTTCCAGAAACCCCACAGTGGATATCTTCTCATCTCATTGGCCAAAACTGTCTTTCCACCCATGCCGGAACCGATTTGTTGGCAAGGGGAAGGACATCACCATGACTGAATTAGACCAACAAAAACTCACCCCTGAAGCTAAAGAGGGAAGCTGCTCTGAATGGTGAGAAATACTGGGGTTCTCTTTGCTAAATAAAGGAGAGACTAGTTATTGGGTGGGTGACAAATAGTGTCTTCTCGCCTTCTTTCTAGCCGTGTTACCTTGGAGAGGTTACTTAACATTTCTCAGCCTCAGATTTCTTATCTACTAAGTGCAAATAATTAGAGTACCTACCATCTAGATATTTATGAGGATTAAATAGGATTGTTCAGAAGCAGCCACTTAGCATAGTGCCTGACACAAAATAAGCACCCAATAAATGTTAGCTATTAATGTGCTACCTAATTCTCAATACACTTTCTAATTAGACATCCTTTCAGATATCTGAGCTGACTTCCCTCCTTCTTCTAATAGCTAATAACATCCTCTATAATAATCTATCACATGATTGAAAGGTTTTCTTATGTTTTAATCACTGAGCTGCTTCTTTTCTACTGTCCCTTCACCATTTATCCAACCTAAAGAGTAGAACAAGAATAGACTCTGCTAAATTAGCGGGCAAACACTGAGTATAATAAGAAAATCACTCTAATTCTGGCTATAACACAGCTTACTCTATTTGCAATGTCCAAGGATAATATTTGCTTTTTCACAATAAATTGTTGTAGACTCATATTTGGCTAATACAAGTGCACTGTGACCCTCAGGTCTTACTACTGTTTCTTTTTTTTTTTTTTTTTTACCACCATGTATTATTTCCTTCTGGCTGATCTGGGCCAAGTGTTTACATTATGTGCCACACAAAACAAAAGACTTCTTTCTGAGAACTGTCTCAGTTGCCTATGAAAAAGAACATCAGAAAGAGAAAAGTCTCAATTATAAAGTTTCATCAGGTTGGCATGGCAATATTATTTTGCAATTATAGAGAACTCTCCAGAATGATGTAGGGAATGCTGCTGAATTATGTATGCATGTTATAGGTTGGTTAAAAAAAAGGTATTGCTAGAATATGTCTCATATGAGATGAGTGAAATTTACATAAGTCATCTGACCTCTCTAGAGGCTTTGTGTTCTTTAGGTGTTTTGTGATGATTTATCTGAACAATTCCTCAGGATAATTTTAATATAGTCGTCTTTGTAAACAAGGCTGCAAAAAAACAAGAGAAAGAGCGCTGGCCTGGGAAGTTGCTGTGCAAGGTTCCAGACCTGCTTACTGCTGGTTATCTGTGAAACATCCAGCAATGGATGTGTCCTTTTTTTTTTTTTAATTTTTATTTATTTATTTTTAAAGGTTTTATTTATTTATTCATGAGAGACACAGAGAGAGAGAGAGAGGCAGAGACAAGCAGGCTCCACACAGGGAGCCTGATGCGGGACTCAATCCTGGGACTTCAGGATAATGCCTTGGGCCAAAGGCAGACGCTCAACCACTAAGCCACCCAGGCGTCCCAATTTTTATTTATTTATGATAGTCAGAGAGAGAGAAAGAGAGAGAGGCAGAGACACAGGCAGAGGGAGAAGCAGGCTCCATGCACCGGGAGTCCAATGTAGGATTCGATCCCAGGTCTCCAGGATCACGCCCTGGGCCAAAGGCAGGCGCCAAACCGCTACACCACCCAGGGATCCCTAATGGATGTCCTTAAGCCTCAGCTTCCTCATTCTCCACCCTGAACTTTGAAGCTCTGGTAATCTAAGCAGGGCTGATACTGCTAACTCTGGTTGCATTCTGGGATTTGAAAATACCTTCACAACACCATACTCATGCAATAGCTGATCCAGTGAGGTACATGGGTACTCTCCAAACATGCATCCCAGGTGCAGACAGCATGTAAGCTGTGTCTGTGTGACAACTTTTTGATCCTGCCTGCGTGTCTGCTTCTGTGTGTCAAGAGCAGTGTTTGGTGTCTATTGAAGATGTACTTCACCTGCATGGAAGTGCACCAGTAGAAATTTGTTAAAAAAAATACTTGAAGAAGGGGCACCTGGGTGGCTCAGTCAGCTAAGCATCTGACTTGATTTCAGCTCAGGTCATGATCTCAGGGTCATGAGACGGAGCCCTGAGTCATGCTCTGCACTGGGTAGGGAGCCTGCTTAAGATTCTCTCTCTCAAAAAAAAAAAAAAAAAAAAAAAAAAAAAAAAAAAAAAAAAGATTCTCTCTCTCTTGGGTAGGTAGGTCAGTTGGTAAGGGACCAACTCTTGATTTCCTCTAGGGTCATGATTTCAGGTTTGTGAAGTCAAGCCCCGAATCAGGTTTTGTGTTCTACATTGAGTCTGCTTAAGATTCTCTCCCTCTGGGATGCCTGGGTAACTCAATAGTTGAGCATCTGCCTTTGGCTCAGGGTGTAATCCCCAGAGTCCCGGGATTGAGTACCACATCAAGCTTCCTACATGGAACCCACTTCTCCCTCTGCCTATGTCTCTGCCTCTCTCTCTCTTTCTCTCTCTCTGTGTTTCGAATGAATGAATGAATGAATGAATGAATAAAATCTTATAAAAAAATTCTCTCCCTCTGCCCCTATCCTCCTCATGCTCACACCCTCTCCCTCTCTCACTGAAATAAACCTTTAAAAAAAAAAAAAAAGATTCTCTCTGCCCCCAGTCCCCTCTCCTTATGAAAAAAAAAATACTTGAAGAAAATATCTCAGTGTTTTTGATGATCAAATGGCACAGGGTGCCAGAGATGATCTAGAAACCCTCCCATCATACACATTCTTCATTTTCCATGTTAGAAAACATTGCTGCAGCAGGCTGGAGATGGAGTAGGACTGGAATATCGACTGGGTCTGCCTGTCCCAGAGACAGTGAAATTTTCACTAAAGCATGATACTTCTCCTAAGTATACCACAGTGTCAATGTCAGGAATTAGGCACTCATATAAACATAAAATACAAAAATTATGTTCATAAGGCTTTATTTCTCTTGCTTACAAGCAACTTACACCTCTATTCTCTTTTAATTTATTTTGAATTCCAGTTAACATAGTATTAAATTAGTTTCAGGTGTGCAATACAGTGACTCAACAACACTTTATTTCTTCTTTCATTTGAGCCTCAGCACAAAGAAAGCAGACACTTGGAAGGATTAAGTGACTTGCACAGTGTCGCTTAGCTAGCCTTGGAAGCCAGCTCCTCCAGCCCTGGTCTTGTATGTTTCCTGGACTTAGCCGTACCTTCCACCAAACAAGCTGATCACCAAAGAATGAAGTAGATCTTTCCTCAGCCTCTGGCTGCTGAGTGATCAACCTGAAAAGGGCTGGTCCAATTGGCAATATACTCCAAACAATTCACATGTTCTAATCTACTAATATTAACACTATAATTAAGTTTACTCTTAGGAAACTCCTGAACAGGAAACCAACCAGAAACCAGATGTTCCAGCTGATTTTTTTTTATTTTTATTTTTTAGTGCTCTGAAATGGCTCATTGCTACACATTTAACCATGTTAACACACAACTGTATGAATGGGTGGTTCACACAGACAAATCACTAAGCTAGTTTTTGATCCAGTTTTTACATCACGTAATATTGATAATTTCTTTGATTTGGAGCAGCAGCACAGTTTTCATGCAGGAGGGCCCTAGTGTTCATATCCCAGTTCAAACCATGCCTCTTTTACTAGCTGGGTAACCTTGGCATTCACAGAATGGAGATAAAATTGTACACATGCATCATAAAGTTAAGAGAATTAAATGTGGTAACACCTACAAAGAATGTAAAATTGTACCAAGCACACAGTAAGGACTTGATCTATGTTAGGTATTATTATTTATATAAAGGAATATCACATTATCCTCATTTTATAAACAGAGAAACAGACATAGAGAAGTTAGTGACTTTTCCTAAAGCTACAATGTCTTAAGTGGCCTTCTAGGAATTTATTTGCTAAAACCTTATTAAAGGTTAATTGATGTCAGGCTGAGAGCAAACACAAGAGTAAGGGAGAAAAGAGGAGGAACAACAGGCTAGCTAGGTGGGAGGGACTCCTTAAGGAGCCACAAGAAACAGCACTGAGTTGAATGTTGCCAATTTCACACTTTTGTTTTATTTAGTCTATTTAGTGATGAGTCTATGCTACCCTGCTTACCTCAAGTCATTTGGCTTTCCCTCAAAGTGTGACAACAGCAGAATAATCAAATCAAACAGAAAGACATATTTTAGGTCAATTATTAAGAGAACCTCTAAACAGAAGGCCTGCTGTGTCTAGGTCTATTCCATGTGACATAATAAATCTGTTTAAATTTGAGAGGTATCAGTTATATGGACACAACCTTCTTTTCTTATGAGGTCTATAATTTAGGGATACTTATTGCTGATAGTAAGTAAAAATAAATAAACAAACAAGCTAAATTAACAACTGAATTATCTATGATGGTGGTGCTGTCGTTCTAATTTCAGATCCACCTTGAATTAGTTGATACCTTGTTCAGTGAGACAAATCTACTGTCACTGGTTTAAGACAATATCAAAGTTCTATAGAGGTATCTAGACACTTACTCTCAATTTCTCAGTATGTGGACTGGCACATACTTCTCACTTTATGCATAGTATTGCATAAATATGAGAATATTTATTGTCAATTTCATGAGAAGGTCAGAAGTGGTCCCAGGGTTAACTTAAGGGCTCTGTGTCATTAAAAAGACCCAGACTCTTTTCTATTATTCCATTTTGCCATCCACACGATATGGGTTTCTATCCTAAAGTTTGTAATCTCACAGCCACAAGCTTCCAGAGCCCCAGATATTGCCTCCTCACTCAACATTCTCTAAAACAGGAAGGGAAGTAAGGGGGTAAGAGGATTTTCTTTCATGTGGCTCTATCTTCACTCAGAAAGGAGTATCTTGTCTAGAAAATCCCCCAAAGATTCCCTGGCTCATCCAACACTATCCCTATACTGAATATGCAAAGGAGAATGGGATGACTATGGCTGAATGAGGCCAATGGAGATCCAGTCTCTTGGGGTTTGACAGTCACCTGAACAAAATCAGAGGCTTCAACAAGAAAACACAAGGAATGGACAGATGTTAGGCAAGAAAGGAAGAATCTGCCACAGAAGTATTAGCTCTTTCCAGACCACACAAGGCTTAAAAAGGCCTACCCCCGGGGAAAATGTGGCATTGTGCAGGAGGATAAAGGATACACACTCAAATTTTTTAATTTTATGTAGACTTCTAATACAGTAGAAACTTCTAGAATTCAGAAAAGACTAGAAGACAATCTCCCACTCATGACCTCCTAAGCAGGGTTCTTAACCTTATAAAGCATCCTTTTCCTTGTTTCTAAAATGGATTTATAATAGGACTTTCCTCAGAGGTGTGTTTTGAGGATTTGAAAAGCTAATAAAGGGCACGCCTGAGTGGCTCAGCAATTGAGCGTCTGCCTTCGGCTCAAGGTGTGATCCTGGAGTCCCAGCATCAAGTCCCACATCGGAAAAAAAAAAAAAAGTCCCACATCGGGTTCCCTGCATGGAGCCTGCTTCTCCCTCTGCCTGGGTCTCTGCCTCTCTCTGTGTGTCTCTCATGAATAAAAAAAAATAAAATAAAATAAAGTTAAAAAGTTAAAAAAAAAAGTTAATAGAAATCACCTAGGTCTTGGCATATGGCAAGCCCTAAATAAATCTTCCCTTATTATTACTACTAAGTGGTTATTGGGATTAAGTTTGAGTTTCTACATAATCCAGGGTTAGAAAATCATGAGAGCTTGAGAATTTGAAGATACTTAGGGCAGCTTCTGGGACTCATTTAACCTAAGTGCACAAGGAAAGAATGGGCAGGTGCAGAGAAATACTATGGGCCATACAGGTGACTTCTGAGAGAAGGATATCAAGGAACGCACTCTGAACCAAGAGATATTCAGTGGACTCAGATCTGTCTCAAGGTCCAGCAACACCCAAGAAGCTAGCAGTATCAAGTCATTGGCCCTTACATAGTCTTGCTCCCATAAGTCACATTGGGGGCCAGTTTGATGAAGCTAAGAGCTTCAAGGGTGAGACCTGTGGAGCAGCGGGCTATGCCTTTAGAAGGGTTGCTGAGGTTGTGATGCTATGCTCTCTCTTGACCGGAGCGGCTGGGAGTTACCATGGCCAGCACGAAGTCACTGCATGCAACAATACAGAGAGGAATGGTCACCAGGGGCTGGGGCCTCTGGCATGCCCTGTCATGGAGGGCCATGAGCCACAAAAGCAGGTATTGTCAACAGTGATTTCGAAAAGATGGTGCTGCAACCTGACAAGACGACTGATGTTCATGATTCAAAGCAGCAGACCCTAAATGGGAACTGGAAGATCTTATCACTCATACGTTCTGGCTCTCCTCACCATCAGTGCAGGGGATCAAAGTGCTGGTTGCTGAACAGCAAACTGTAGAGGGAAGAGCATGGACTTGGGAGTCAAAAGACCTGGACTTAAAAAAAAAAAAAAAAAAAAAAAAAAGACCTGGACTTGAGTTCTGGATTTTCCATTCTGTGATCTTGGGTAAGTCCCTTAACCCTCTGAGCTTCAGAGGATTTAATAAGCCAATATATGTATAAATGCTTTATAACAAAAAAAAAATGCTTTATAACATATAAAGTACCAGGAAAATCAAAATCACTGTTCTCATTTTTTTTTCAGTATATTCTTCAATGAATAGTAAAATTAAGAATTTTGCACATGGGAACCTGAAGGGTAATAGCCCCAGAAAATCTGAGTAGGGGCCCAAACAACTGTGGAAGCCCCCACCTCACCTCCAACAGGAACTTTAGTTACAAAAATTAGTTTGGAGAATGAGAGTCTCACTAACGAATAGGGGGATCAGATTCAAATTTGTGATCTCATCTTTAGGCCTCTGCATAGATGTGGTACAAGTTTTCAGCTGTTTTAATGTGCTTGAAATCCCATTTGTTTCAAATGAAAAACCACCTGAAAGTTTCCTGAAGAGTGTTTTTTTAGGGAAAATTTAAGCATAACATATCTGTGGTTGAACTTCTGTCAGTACAGTCCCTTCCAAAGTTCCTTGAGAAAACCAGAAGGCAACAATATTTCAGCAGTTGGGAGAGAAGGACACATTACAAGATGTGATCACAGCTGCTGTGTTGTCAGGACATCCTTTTGATGCGTGCAGACTAGTCTCTCCACCCCAAGCCACCAGTCTCAAGGATTCCCTGCACACATCAGGGTGGGGGCACCACCTCCTTGTCTCCCTTGCCTTGGGCATTGTCTTCTGTTTTGGCAACTAGTGCACTTCTGACAGACTCCATCTGCCTATCCACTTTGAGTTTCCACTGCACTGACATCTGGGATTCAAAACTATTCAATCTACTGTCAACAGAATCTTCTTTTTAAAAAAATAATAATAATAAGGGGGGGGGGGAAAGTCAAGAAGTAAAGGAATCCAAACACCATCTAAAATGAAACAGAGAAACAGCATTCTTTTGGTCTTGTTTTTTAAATAGAGCTTTCCATCCCCCATGTGTTTATTCTATAATTAGAAAGTATGTTGTAGAAAGGGTGTTATGATCACCCTCTAAAAATCTTGTTTTTGTAACACTGAATTTACCATATGATATTAATTTGGGGAAAGAAAAACACAGGAAAGCAGCCACAGCACAAAGAGTTCGCAATGCAGTGCTATGGAGTTTCAGAGTCAAGAGGAATAGCTAAAAAAATAATAATGTCTATTAATGTTTTCAGGCATGAAAGTGATGAAATTGTCTAATTTGAGTCTACATTGACTCTTGCCTAAACTATGGCAATAGACTGAATTGATTATCCTGCTTCCCAATTTTTCCCTCCTCTGATTCAATCTCCAGAAATCACTGTCCTGAATCCCAAGTCTGATCATGCCCTCGCTCTGGTCAGAACCATTTAGTAGACCCTTATCACTTGCAGAACTAAAGACTGCCCCAAATTTGATAACAATACCTCTAAAGTCATTCTCTACAGAAGGGGTACTGCCTTCCGGGGGGGGGATTCTTTCCAATGGTTGAACTGACATGACTAGCTTTGAGGAAGCTGGGACTAGGGATACACACTCCCTGAGGTGACAAAGAACAATGCACCCCAAAATACTAATGGTGTACCCATTGAAAATCTCAGAGCCTACCTTTTCAAGCTTTCCTTTTTATTTTCTTCTTCTACCTCTGTCATATCCAACACTCCAACCCCCTTGACTAGTCCCACTTCTGACCTCAATGGTTGTACTCAGACAAGTCGCTAGTCTCAAATGTCCTTCCCAGTTCACCAACCTTTACTCCCCTCAATCCTTAAAAACCCAAAATAAACTATTCCTATCATCCAATCAACATTAACTTCTGCCATTTCTGTGGTTCCATATCACTTTGCTTATACTCCTGCTTTAACACTTACTGTATTTTGCTTTAATTAGTGCTATTTTTTTAAGATTTTATTTATTCATGAGAGATACAGAGAGAAAGACAGACATAGGCAGAGGGACAAGTGGGCTCCATACAGGGAGCCAGATGTAGGACTCAATCCCAGGACTCCAGGATCATGCCCTGAGCCAAAGACAGATGCTCAACTGCTGAGCCACCCAGGCATCCCATAATTAGTGCTATTTTTATTACTCTTATCTCTATTACCAAATAATACATTCCTGGAGGACAGGAACTGCCTTATTCATCTTTATATACCTCTAACACTGAGCACTCAGCACCTGGTGCTTTGTAGATTTGTTGAATTTAATTGAATTAAACTCTTTATTTTTGGGGTGCCTGGGTGGCTCAGTCGGTTAAGCACCTGCCTTTAGCTCAGGTCATGATCCCAAGGTCCTGGGCCTGAGCCCCATATTAGGCTCCCTGCTCAGTGGAAAGCCTATTTTTCCCTCTCCCTCTGTTGCTCCTCTTGCTTGTGTCTTCTCTCTATCTCTCTCTCTCTCTCTAATAAATAAAATCTTTTTAAAAAAATAAACTTATTATTTTTAGATATTTTTTCTATCATATATACGTGGGGACATTCTAAATTTTTGTTAAACTACTAGTGGATTTAATATGTAAAGTCTTATTTTATTAGTTCTTCACGGACAAAAATCTGTTTGAGTAAATTGCAAAAATGGTTGGTTTCCTGCCCCTGTAACTTAGGGTTAAATCCTTTCAAAAAAAAAAAAAAAAAAAAACAGCCAAAAGGAGTTAGTCTTCCAAAAGTCACAAGGAAAAGGAAAATGTAATTTTTTGGTGTTACCCAGTGAGATCTTTGTGTACACATAGCTCCCCAAATGACTAAACTTTACAAATTCACTTGATTTTTAATTCAACTTTCAAAAAAAAAAAAAAAAATTCAGTCACCTTTGGACCGGGATGAAACGTGGAAAATTCCAACTCACAGTAAGGTTTTTTTTTCCCCCTAGGAAGCAGTGAGCAAATGAAAACAAGGTTTGGCGGGAGCATTTTACCACCTCTACCATAGGACGGGTCATTGCCAGCGCCATACTTGTTGATGAGACATTTGGCAAAAAGCCTGTTGCAAAAATATAGTCTGTGACTTTATTTTGCTGGAGATTTCATCCGTGAAGATTTTCTTTTCCAGTTACAAAGTTCTCCCAAGAGGGACATAGCTGCTTTTTTGGAAACCTGTGAAGTGTTGGCAAGTCTTGCCCTGTTTACCATGGAAACTTGTACTTGGATAGAATTACAGTGTATGACCTGGTACAAGCATAGATGGATGTTTGATGCCTGCTATTTTCTCTTCATGTTGATTTGGAAATTATAAATCATGGGACGAGATCCAATAAGTTTGATCCTTCCAGTTCATTTGTTCATCATGGCATACGGTCATACCTGCACAGACTTGAAAATACATTGGCAGATGACAGAACATATGTTACAATTAAAATTTATGGGTTTGGTTCTGAGTAATCTGCACAGGGTTGCCTGAAAAGGGAGTAGACTATTGGTAAGCATGGATGATTTAATGTCTGCTTATCTGTTGTTTTTTCTTTAGGAGTTCGAAAATATCATATGGCTTTGAAATTGCATTGATGGGTTTTTTTTTTTTTAATAAGAAAGAAAAAAAGTAATTAGATGGGCCTGCAAGTAGATATTATCTGCTTTCCTCTAGCATCTGGCCCAGGATTGTGTAAGAGATTTGTTTTTATGTCGTTGGGAAATATTTAACAGTCTAGCATAAGACCTCTTTGCTTCTTGCCTGGATTATGGCAATAGTTTCTAACTTGATCCCAGACCACAATTCTTGCACCCCTCCCTCAACCTATTTGCCACAGTCTTACTGGCACTGTGATTCAAATAGCAGATCTGATCACCTCAATCCAAAGGTTAAAACCCGGGGATCCCTGGGTGGCTCAGCGGTTTGATGCCTGCCTTTGGCCCAGGGCGTGATCCTGGGGTCCTGGGGTCCCGGGATCGGGACCTCCATGCAGGAGCCTGCTTCTCCTCCGTCTGTGTCTCTGCCTCTCTATGTGTCTCTCATGAATAAATAAATAAAATCTTTAAAAATTAAGAAAAAACAAAGGTTAAAACCCTTCAAATAATTTAGGAGGGTTTTAAGGAGTAAGTGCGAAATTAGCATAGCATACAACATTCTATCCTAATCTTTTCTCTCACCTCATATGACTATATATACTCCTCTGTATCCCTTGTCACTCACTCAGATATCACTCAATTGTGCCTCTCTGCCTTTGAACCAGCAACTCCCATGCATAGAACATCATCTCTCCCTGCCTTTCCATGGCTTGCTTCTATTCATCTTTCACCCCATGTGCCATTTTCTCTAGAAACCAACCGAAACTTTCTCATCTAGAAAAGCTGACCTGCACAAGTGTTGAAGTAGCACTTGTGCATATCTCTAGAATAGCAGCTATCACATAGTACTGCACTGTAATAACATGCAAGTTCCAAGAGACCACATTTTATCCAGAGCCTACCAAATATCCTGGTATGTAGAAGGTTCTCAATAAAAACTGATCACATTATGAATGAACTAAAAGGATGAATAAAGGAATAAAAGTTTGCATTTATATTATACTTGTTTTTCTGGTTATACTTTTAGACACTCAGAATTCTTGAATTTTCCATCTTGAAAGAATCTTAATGATCAGGAATTATTTTTTCCCTTTTTACCATTTTGAGAAAACAAAGTAATTTAAGAACCAAGTTGAACTATGGTTCAGAAATGGTAAATATGGTAAAGAAAATGTACACAAGCTAAGAACTGAAGAATTCTCATTTCATGACTTTTTACCATTTTGAGAAAACAAAGTAATTTAAGAACCAAGTTGAACTATGGTTCAGAAATGGTAAATATGGTAAAGAAAATGTACACAAGCTAAGAACTGAAGAATTCTCATTTCATGACTAGCACAGCCATGGCTCATGATCCAAAGAAGAATCTGAAGTGTGTATCAGTTCTAAAGCAGTAGATGCTAATAATCTGACTAGTGGGTTTGCTCCTTATCCATCTATCAGTCCCCAGCTGAGAGAATGTCTTCTCCTCATTGTTTTCTAAGGAATACACTTAAGTATGCTCAGATAAGAGATGAAATAAAGATCTGCATTCAGCAGTCCAGTAAAATTGATGGCAAGGTCCAAACTGATATAACCTTCCCTATTGGTTTAGTAGAGGCTATCGGCATTGACAACACTGAAGAGAATTTCTATCTCATCTATATGACACCAAAGGCCCTTTGCTGTTCGTTATATTATACTCTATTATGCCATGTACAAATTGGCAAAGTGAGAAAGGTCTTTTAGGGCACAAAATGAATTCCTTTTCACAGGGATTTCATTTCATAGGGATACCCTATGATGCTCACACCAGCTGTCATCCTGATCCCTCATCAAGGTAAATGAAACCATTCAGGTTGATTTGGAGATTGGCAAGATTACTGATTTCATCAAGTTTGACACTGGTCACCTGTATATAGTGACCAGAGGTGCTAACATAGAAAGAGTTGGTATGACCATCAACCAAGAGAGATATCCTGGTTCTTCTTATATTTTTAAAGATTTATTTATTTTAGACAGAGAGAGAGCATGAGCAGAGGGAGGGGCAGAGGGAGAGGGGGTGAGAGAGAGTCTCATGCAGATTATCCACTGGCCCCTTAATGGACTGAGCCACCCAGGTGCCCCCATCCTGGTTCTTTTGATATGGTTCATGTGAAAGATGCCAAAGGCAACAGCTCTGCCCCTCACCTCAACATTTTTATTATTGGCAAAGGCAAAAAACCAAGGATCTCTTCCCTGAGAAAAAGGAATCCATCTCCCATTGCTGAAGGAGAAACAAAAGACTGGCAGCCAAATAGAACAGTAGGTGAAATGATCTCCATGTGATGTGAGCTGAAGGGTCTTTGTACTTAATTAAAGATAACAAGGCAGAAATAGATCCATAAATACAAAGAACAAACTGATGGTTGCCAAAGAGGAGGTGGGGGGGGCAAAATGGGTGAAAGGCATAGGCTTCCTATTATGGAATAAGTAAGTCATGGGGATGAAAGGCACAGCATAGGCAATATAGTCAATGGTATTAGTTGTATATGTGACAGATGGTAGCTATACTTGAGGTGAACATAGCAAAGCATACAGAGTTGTTAAATCACTATGTTATATACCTGAAACAAATGTAAAGCTGTATGTCAGCTGTATTTCAATTTTTTAAAAAGATGGCAGGATTAGAAAGAAACAAAGAATTGAAGAATGGCACAACTTAAGAACTAAGTATTTATGATTTATGCAGTCATCATTCAAATGATTTTGTGACCCTTCAATGGGGAACATCTAAAATAAAAATCCCAACCTTAGTTTGTGACCAATAAGCTGCCTCCAGTTATCCCATAGATATTGGCAATTTTCAGGATAAAACCATTTTAAATTCACTTGAATACAAAAGGAATTAATATAAAATTCTTTAGCTATTTTGGGAAAAAAGGATGTGATTAATTTGAACCAGTAACAGGGCTTACAAATCCTTCTTATAGTTAAAACAAACTGCTTGCAGGATTGTGATCTAGTGTGACCTTTCTCTTATTCCTACATATGCACTGACAGTTCAAAAAACCCAGTTTAGTGCCATTAAACCCAGCTCCAGTCCAGAACTTAAACTTCATGACATCTTCCACCCAGGCTCCAATGGATAAAACCATCCAGGGTGTGTTACAAAGTATGGCAGACTTTCTAGCCCCCAGACCACAGCCCTCCCCACCCACTGCCCTCACTGGTCAATGTCTGACACTGTTTTAACACAAAGAAACACAAATGAAGAGAGAGAGAATAAGGCTTGAGATGTTGAAGAGAACACCTGCTGACTTAAATTCACACTGTCTAGTATGTTTCCCTTTTACCTTCTTTGCCAGGGAGCTCAGAGTCCAATTTATCATTCGGTTGTAATCAAACAGTTCTACTCTCTCTGTTTCAGTTAGAAGCCTCATTCCTTCTATTATATTTTATGGACTACCTGTTTGTGTCCCCCTCAAAATCATGTGTTGAAGCCCTAACCCTCAGTGTGGTTATATTTGGAGATGGAAGCCTTAGGGAATTAAAGTCAAGTTAGGTCATTATGATGGGGACCTGATTGAACAGGATTAGTGTCTTTACAGCATGAATGCTAGCATGTTCTCTTTTTCTTTCCCTTTTTCCCCCTGCCCTCCCTCCCTGCACACACATTAAAAGAAAGGTCATGTGAGGACACAGTAAGAAGGCAGCCAAAAAGAGAGCTCTCACCAGAAACCAAACAAGCTAAAACCTTGATCTCAGACTCCTAGCCCCCAAAACTCTGAGAAAATAAATTTGTTAAGTCATCCAATCTACAATATTTTGATATGGCAGCCCCAGCTCTTACATATATGATTCTCTCTTTATCTGACTCTTTACTGTTTACCCAGCAACTAGTCCCTAAGCTCTGGTTGCTATAAATTCTGCTGGGCTACATCTCCCATTGTCCATCCATCAATCACAAAAACTTTGAAAAAATAATTCATAAACTTAATGAAATTAAGACAGGTAATAACTTAGCACAATAATTTGGAGGCTACGCTCAAAATATACTTGCAACCTTAAATTCAACCTTCCCTACCACTTTTTAAGGAGTATTGCTATAATTTTATGGGATCCCTGGGTGGCGCAGCGGTTTGGCGCCTGCCTTTGGCCCAGGGCGCGATCCTGGAGACCCGGGATCGAATCCCACGTCGGGCTCCCGGTGCATGGAGCCTGCTTCTCCCTCTGCCTGTGTCTCTGCCTCTCTCTCTCTCTCTCTCTCTGTGACTATCATAAAATTAAAAAAAAAAAAAAATTAAAAAAAAAAAATTTTATAAAAAGCAGGGCACCTGGGTGGCTCAATTGGTTAAAACTTCAACTGTTGGTTTCGGCTCAGGTCATAATCTTGCAATTGGGAGATAGAGCCTTGAGTCAGGCTCCGTACTCAGTGCAGAGTCTGCTTCAGATTCTCTCTCTCTCTCCCTCGGCGCAAGCTCTCTCTCTCTCTCTCTCAAATAAAATCCTAAAAAAAAAAAAAAAAAAAAAAAGGCAACGACAATCTTTTTCCTTCTTATACTTCAGTATCCAGTTTTATAAGTAATGCTTCTATAAAGCTGGCAAAATTTCCAAGTGTGCTCCTGTGGCTTGATTTCATGGGACAGTGAATCCTTATCAAACACTGATAAAAGGGCAGCCCAGGTGGCTCAGCAGTTTAGCGCCACCTCCAGCCCAAGGTGTGATCCTGGAGACCTGGGATTGAGTCCCATGGCAGGCTTCCTGCCTGGAGCCTGTTTCTCCCTCTGCCTGTGTCTCTGCCTCTCTCTCTCTCTCTCTCTCTCTCTCTCTGTCTCTCATGAATAAATAAAATCTCTAAAAAAAAAAAAAAAAGAACACTGATAAAAAAAAAGCCACCTCTACCCCCATTTGCTTTGTTCTTACATTTTTCTCTTTTTTGTAATCTATATCATCCACAATCCATCCCCATTCCTCTATTCTCAAGCTTCTCCCTCATGCCACACTATTAGCAAATGAGTTCATTTCTTGCTGTCATTCAGTTTAATTTATGCAAATTCTTTTCTTCTCATAAGACATAGTCCAGATAGCTATCTTATAAACCTTACAAACTATAAGATCTGGGGCAGCCCCGGTGGTGCAGCGGTTTAGCGCTGCCTGCAGCCCGAGGTGTGATCCTGGAGACCAGGGATCGAGTCCCACATCGGGTTCCCTGCATGGAGCCTGCTTCTCCCTCTGCCTGTGTCTCTGCCTCTCTCTGTGTCTCTATGAATAAATAAAATCTTTAAAAAAAAAAAAAGTAAGATCTTGTAGGAGAAGTATAGATGTTTAGAGCTACAAAAAAGCTAGTTGTTTAAAGAATAGTTTTTGTGTCAAAAAAAAAAATCAGGGGATCCCCGGGTGGCTCTGTGGTTTGGCGCCTGCCTTCAACCCAGGGTGTGATCCTGGAGACCCAGGATCAAGTCATACATCAGGCTCCCTGCATGAAGCCTGCTTCTCCCTCTGCCTGTGTCTCTGCCTCTCTCTCTCTGTATCTCTCATGAATAAATAAATAAAATCTTTTAAAAAAAGAAAGATCACTGATTAAGATAGTACGAGTTTCTAGTGCCTGGGTAGCTTAGTCAGTTAAAAGTCCAACTCTTGATTTTGACTCAGGTCACAATATCAAGGTCATGGGATTGAGCTCCATGTCAGGCTCCACACTCAGCAGGGAGTCTGCTTGGGATTCTCACCCTCTCCCTCTACACCTCTGCTTGCTCTTGCTCTCACTCTCTTTCTCTAAAACAAATAAATAAATCTTCAAAAAACAAAAACAAGTGTTTCTACTACAGCTCACACGTTTAAAACTTTCCTTAAAAATTCTCCTCATGGGGTGGCACCTGGGTTGCTCAGTGGTTGAGCATCTGCCTTTGGCTCAGGTTATGATCCTGGGATCCTGGGATCGAGTCCCACATCAGGCTCCCTGCAGAGAGCCTGCTTCTCCCTCTGCCTATGTCTCTGCCTCTCTCTGTGTGTCTATCATGAATAAATAAATAAAATCTTTTTTTTTTTTAATTCTCCTCATGAGCCAAAATATTTTGAATTTGCATTGAATTAAAAATCATATAGTTAAGAATATTTGAGATGAATCCATTTTGGCTTTTTTTAGGTATAAAAGTAAAGAAATGATACATTTATTTTTTCAAAACTGTATTTGGTCATTTTGGCAAAAACAACTGAAAAGTGGTTGAATCTTACAGATTCCTATACGGACAGACTTAAATGAGAAACAACATTAGTAAAACAGGAAAAATAACAAACTAAAGTTAAATGTGATTTGAAAATACTTTATAAGCAATTAAAAAAAATTCTTAAAAATCTCCTAGATACGCATGTCAAAATTAGACTCTTGGGCATTTAGAAATTGAATAAAGGGGATCCCTGGGTGGTGCAGTGGTTTAGCACCTGCCTTTGGCCCAGGGCGCGATCCTGGAGACCCGGGATCAAATCCCACGTCGGGCTCCCGATGCATGGAGCCTGCTTCTCCTTCTGCCTGTGTCTCTGCCTCTCTCTCTCTCTCTGTGTGTGACTATCATAAATAAAAATAAATAAATAAATAAATAAATAAATAAATAAATAAATAATAGAAATTGAATAAAGTTAAATAATGACTCAAGATGCCAAAATGTCCAAATACAGAATGACCATTTCCATTTAGCTGTCAGGCATAGATACAAATGTATCTCTATACATGGTTCTAGAAAAGACCATTGGTCAGGAAAGTAAGCAACAGTTCTCACTTTGAGAATTGAAGTACTTAGTGTTTCCTAGAAATGTCCAAAAAGAGCTTAGCAGGCCTGACATTCAAGGTGTTTCATGGCATCCTCAATGTTACTTTTCCAGTTTTCTATCCCACAGTCCCATCATAGACTCTATTCTCAAGTCAAACTAAACTCCTCCTTGACCATATACTATCTAATGTTTTCTACCCCACTCACGGTTTATATACCCCTGCTTTGTTTTCTTCATAATAATACATATCTGAAATTACATAATTGATCTTTTTAATGTCTATCCTCTTGTCTCTTAGAATGAAAGCCTCATGCAAGTAAAGATTTTGTCTTGGTTAGTGCTGTATCTCCAGGGTCTAGGATAGTATTTGTCACAAAAGAAGTACTCTATAAATATTAAAGAAATGAGGGGTGCCTGGGTCCAATAAGCATCTGCCTTTAGCTCAGGTCATGATCCCAGGGTCCTAGGATCAACCCCCATGTCGGCTCCCTGCTCAATAAGAAGTCTGCTTTTCCCTCTCCCTCTCCCTCTGTCCCTCCCCATTGCTTATGCTCACTCGCTCTCAAATAAAATCTTTAAAAATATATATTAAAGAAATGAATTAATTAGTAAAATACCTCCCATAAATATCCAAGCTTCATTGAATATTTATGCATTGGCACATATTTTCCTCCACCTCGAAGGCCTTTACTCTCCTTCTATACATCTTCATGGTCCAAATGAAATTTTATAGCATCTAGGCCCATGTTATAGTTGCCAGTGTGCACACTTCAGCCCCCTCCACAGAGTGAAAGATATTTAAAAGATCAGCCTTCAATATTTTCTTTCACTTACACAGATATACTAGCAAAGTATCACTCAGCATTTATTACATTAATGAATGGGACTGAGGTACCATTCAGGTTCTAAATGTGATTTCACCGTAGCTAGAAATTTAACCAGAAAAGTAGACCTATCATTTGGTTAGTGCTGTGGAATGGTAACAGAAACATATCAATTACTAGTTTTCAATCTACACAGAAAGTCAGAATGGCAAAACTTTGATGCAAATTCTGATTAGTAGTTAATAAAGTTGGATTTAATTTGGTCTTATCAAGCTCAGTTGACCCTTGCCTGGCTCCTGGGACATAGCTAGAATTCCCATTCTGATAGGAGTTTGGAAAAAGAGAAGGAAAAAAGATAAAACACAATCTTCCCAAATCTACATAAATCTGAAAGGGCCTCTTGCTTCTGGGTTTATGTCAGGCTGACCTCTCTGCTGCCCTAGTGGGGGAATCTGGCTTGAGTGGGTTAGCTAAGATTTATGGAAGCAGAAGGAGAAGTACTTTTGCTCATTGCTTGAACTGACAGATCTTACTTAGTACCAGGCCAGTCATTCTAGGCCCAGTCATGTTTTCAACCACCAAGTTCCCCTTTCTTGTCCCTCTCCCTGCAGGCACTCAGCCTTGAGCAGCCTATTCAGTAATAAGTTCTTTCCACTACACTCTAAATAAGAATGCTTGTGACATGTGATGACTGACAGAGTGCTCTGACTATAAAAAGTATCAGTGTTTAATCATATGCTTTTTTTCTCTGCATTACCTCTATGCTCACTCTTGGTCTTGTAACACAGAAGTATATCCTTTTTATTTCAACTTGCTCTTTTGTATTCCTTGCTGGATCTAGAGGTGAATGAAATCTGTAGATGATAATATAGCTGGTGCATTTATTTTGTTTGTTTGTTTTTGTAAAGATTTTATTCATTTATTTAAGGCAGAGAGAGAGAGAGAGTGCACATGAGCGAGGAGAGGGGAGCAGAGGGAGAAGCAGATTCACTGCTGAGAAGGGAGCCAGATTCAGGGCTCAGATTCAGGGCTCCATACCAGGACTCCGGGATCATAACCTGAGCCAAAGGCTGATGCTTAACTGACTGAGCCACCCAGACCCCCCACTTTTTTTAAAAGATTTTATTCATTTATATGATATTTTGGTTTTTTGATCAGTATGAATGGTGGGCTACAAATTGACCAGTGATTTCCAAGGCTTATTTTTTCATACCTAGGTTGTGATACCCTCAAGGGTACCATAAAGTTGTTAAAACTAAATTAATCTGGACTTACCTTTAAATTTCTGAAATAGAGCAGCCTGGGTGGCTCAGTGGTTTAGCGCCATCTTCAGCCCAGGGCGTGATCCTGGAAACCCAGGATGGAGTCCCATGTCAGGCTCCCTGCATGGAGCCTGCTTCTCCCTCTGCCTGTGTCTCTGATTCTCTCTCTCTGTGTCTCATGAATAAATAAACAAAATCTTTAAAAATAAATAAATTTCTGAAGTAAATACTGGACAATAGCATTCCTTTACACAAAACATAGCAAAAGTTGCTGTGTCTCCAAACAGATTAGGAACTATTGTTTTCAGAAACAAACCTAGTTGATTTCATGAATACTGTCCAGTTATCACAAAGTTTAGATGTTTTGTGATGATAATAAATTAATTCATATTTGCTGCCTGAAAACTCCTTGAATTTTAAAATATCCACCCTTCTTTAAGCCCTTAGAATTAGAAACTTGACATGTGGGAAGGATACATAGACAACTGTTAGGAACTGCACTAAGCATTACTCCCAGGTTGGCTTGCCAACATTAGAAAACAGTACAAGAATTACCCCATGGGCCAAAATAGACGCATGTTCATTAACACTAATCCATCTCACTGATGCTGGTGATAGTCAGACATGAGTATGGTTTAAAATACCCTATAAAGGACGCCTGGGTGGCTCAGCGGCTTGGCACCTGCCTTCGGCTCGGGGCCTGATCCTGGAGACCCGGGATCGAGTCCCGCATCAGGCTCCCTGCGTGGAGCCTGCTTCTCTCTCTGCCTGTGTCTCTGCCTCTCTCTCTCTCTCTGTCTCTCGTGAGTAAATAAATAAAATCTTAATAAATAAATAAATAAATAAATAAATACATACATACATACATACATACATACATACATACCCTATAAAAATTAGGGCTTAAGTCAGAAACAAGAGGAAGAGATAGGTAAAGGTTAATCACGAATTCTCAATCCCAACTGCAGGTACATAGAACTGGAAAGTATTTTTCTCGGTACCAGCATATCCAATACAAATAACATTAGTACTGATTTACTTAATAATATTTAGAACTTGTTACTTAGTATTTATTTAATACTTGTTATGTGTCAGGAACTTTTTGAAATCCTTTAACACATTAGCCATAGAAACTTCACAGCAGGTGGTTGATGGTAGGCTACTATTACTGTTTTTAATTTACCATCATGCAAATGAAGAAACAGACACACAGAGAAGAGGCAACTTGTCTTAAATCATACATACATTAAGTGGTAGGCAGTGAAGCTGGATTCAAAGCCAGGGATTTATGGCTCCAGAATCCATACTATTTACCACACTATACTACCTGCATAAAGGGTACAAACCATGTTCATAAACTCTAGAGAAAGATATCCCGGAGGTATAAATATTCAAGAAGCACTGCACAGGAACGAGGAAAATGATGCCAATCCAGAAGGTCGTGTTGCGTAAACAACTTCAAAGAGGCAACAGGCTAATCTGATCTATATATGTAGATGTTACCAAAATGGGTACAATACCTGCTTTATCACTAAAGGAAGACATTCAACAATTGCCAAAATAGGAAGATATTAAAAGCCATCCAGAAAAAAAATTATGCATTTGTTGTGAACAAATAAAATTCCCAAGAAATATGGCCAGTACTATAGTGCAGATTTTCCTCAGTTATAAGAGGGAGCTGGATATACCCTTCTTGGCATGTCAGCTGCAAACAGGTGTGCAAGAAAGGAAACTAGCATTGAGTAATTGAACAAATATCAATTACAGCAATGAAGCACCATTGAACTTATGTCACAACCATCATGAAGGCACTGTAGGTGTTCTGAAGAAACATCATTACTCCTTCAAAGTTACTCATTTCTTAAGATTAAGAGAGTCTAGGGGCACCTGGGTGGCTTAGGCAGTTGACCATTCCATTTTTGATTTTGGTTCAGGTCATGATCTCAGAGGTTGTGGGATCAAGCCCTGAGTCAGATCTGTGCTTAGCAGCAAGTCTGCTGGAGATTCTCTCTCTCCTTCTGCCCCTCCCCTCTTGCTCTCTAAATCAATCAATCAATCAATCAATCAATCAATCTTTAAAAAAGAAAAAAGAATAATGAACTATATCCATAGCCAACACAAAAACTTCAGACAACGTGAGGAGCTGTACATCAGTGAAGATGAGATTAGAACTCCATTACTAGTTATTTATTTTCTTTGTTGTTGTTTTTTTTTTTTTTTACTAGCATCATCATTTCCTATTTGTTCATTCTTCTTTCTTCTCATGGCATTAACATATGTGGTAATGAAACACAGTTTTTTAATAAGACGTCTAGGCACTCTACCTAAACCAGGTATGCCCAAATGAGGCACCTAGACATGCCTGGATTGGTGAATCCTACCATATATTAGCATCAACTTAGTAGAAACAAACAAAATTTCAGAAATTACTTCAAGGAGCCAGTTCTAGGGGATTATGGCTTAAAAACCAATGCTTTGAGCCTATCTGAACCTCAAAACTATGGATATTATTAAATAACTAAGTTCAGGGGCACCTGAGTAGCTCAGTCAGTTAAGTGTCTGCCTTTAGTTCAGGTCATGATCTCAGGGTCCTGGGATCAAGCCCCACATCTAGCTCCCTGCTCAGTGGGGAGTCTGCTTCTCCCTCTGCTCATGTTCTTTCTCTCTTTCTCTCTCACATGTGCTCTCTCTCTCTCTCAAATAAATAAATAAAATCTTTTTAAAAATTAAGTTCAACTATTTCAGCAACAGGAAATGTCACAACCATCATTCTAGTTCACACTGAAAATAATACCCAAGTGTCCATGTTAACATACAAGATTATAAATAAAAGGAACTGCTTGCCTTATGAGATATAGGTTTGATGTTAATAGTCAATGAGATGATCACATGAAATGCAGCATTTCTAATTTATTCAATTCTTAGTAAATCAATTGGACAAAGAGCTTTAACTAAAAAATCTTTTTTTGTATGTAATAACTACAAATATTTCACTAATACAAATTCATTTTTATAAAGGAAAATACAAAATTAAAAATTAAATTAAACCTGCAAATGGAAAGCAAATGTGATAGCATATTTAATCATCTAGAAGCAATATTAAGAAACTTGAAGGAGAACATGTAACCATATCTTCAAATAACACCTTTGTTAATGGTACATGAGTTGCTAGTGAAAATTACATTTAAGTCTTCTTATTTTTAACAAATCCACACAGTTGAAGCTTCAGCAACACAGTGTTCTAGCATTTACTACCTTACTCATGCCAGTGATTATACAAATAAAAATATAAAACAATAAATATTGTATTATTAGAATCCACTAAGACAATACTCCATCATTCTGACATTTATTTCTTTATAAAAGTAATTAAAAAGTAATAATAATACTGAATTATGTAATATTACAATTAAGAAAACTGGAATATTGCATTCAGATTAAACTGCCTAAGCTAAAAATGTTATGTTATAAAACCTGAGGAAATAAAAATATTTCATTTGTTCATTTGTTCATTCATTCAACTAATATTATTAAGTACCCATAAAACAGTGTAACATGTGTTGTACTACCCACTTTTAATAAGTATTAATATATTAACTTATTTATGTCTTATTCACATAGTCTATTATAAGGCCAATAAATACTATTCTTAGATATATTTAATGAACTCAGTGATAAAACTCTTGAGAAAATCTCACAGTATTCTCCAAATGTCCCTAAGACCAATTTTTATTTGAAGAAAATACACATTAAAAAATTGGAGGCCACATCAAGAACTTACTTACTCCGAAATGTTTCAAAGGAAAAAAAATTGTTCTACTGTATTTGAACCTTTTCTGTGTAAGATTTCTTTTTCAAAATAGATTTTTTTAATATTGAAAAAAAGTTATAAAAAGACAGGCTAGAAATTGCATCCTTTGAGACTTTTGAAGGGTTCTACTGCAGAGTTAAGCCTTAAATCTCTAAGGCTTCTTGCTTTGCCTTCCACTTGATAAATCCTTTTCCACTTTAGAGTCTTCGCACTTGCATTCCCTCTGCCAGAAATGCCTTACCCTGAATATGCCCATGGCTTTGTTCCTCACTGCATTCATGTCTCTGCCCAAATAGCATCTCCTCTGATGGCACACTCCTCCATCACTCTGCATCCTTTTCCCCACTGCAATAGACTATTAGGTGAATCTGCTTTGGATCCTCGTGATTGAAATAACAAAAAGAAATTCATTTGTAATAGACTCAGTATTAAGATGGCTCCGTGACATGGATCCTGAAATAAATCATAGCATTACTCATCCTCACACTTCAATAAATGTTCTGTTCCCAGGCATAATGACATTTACTGATTTGGAAACTATTTGCACCTTAATATTAAAGAATATTACTTTCATTAGAAATTTCTTGGAGGTCTGATGACATTTGCTGATTGAATTTGAAAGTTGAGTAAAACAGGATGTTCCATCTCAGACACTATATATATATAGCTTTTAAAGTTTCACAGACCTGGCTTCAGACTCAGGTCTTCAACTAACTACGTGAACATACCTCTGCAACTACTCTAATTAAAAGCATCAAAAGCCTCCAAAAATCCAATAGACATATTCCAGTTCTTATGTTATTAGACTACTGAATCATTTGGTGCCAATAACAACTCCTTTTTCTCAAGAAACTATGTTTTCTTCCTACATTTTTGGCTATTCCTTATCAGTCACCTTTACAGACTTCCCCTTTTTTGTCTACCAAATACTGATGTCTCTCAGAGTTCTGGACTAGGCACTCTTTTCTCCTCACTCCTCACTCTTTCTTGGTGCTACCATCCTCTTCCATGCTATGGCAGTTTGGCAGTCTCTCAAGGTCCAGATCCAGGTACACAATTATCTACTCAATATCACCACATAAGTTTCCCAGAGACACTTCCAATGGATCATGTTCAAGCAGGAACTTGGCACTTACTGAATAGCTAGCCTATATTCTCTTGTTCCTTGTGCTAAGAAGGCACCATGATCCATTCAGGCACACATTTCATAAAATATCACCCTTTATTCCACTCTCACCTTCCTCCATCCCCATTCAGATCAGTTACCAAATCTTGTCATAACTATTTCCCATGTGTCTCTCAAATCTGTCCATGTCCCTTCATCTCCACTGTAATCGCCCTATTTCAGGGGGGAAAAAAATCATCCCTGTAGAGGATTATGTCTAGAGAACAGAGGCTTAAACCTGCAACATAGCTATGACAAATGGTTAATGAACAACTTCGGGTATTTGAAGTAAATTAATATTTTACTATAGTGATTCCTTTTTCTTTTCTTTTTTTTAAGCAAGGGAGAACAAAGAGAGAGGGAGAAATCTTAAGCAGGCTCCATGCACACAGCAGGGAGCCAAACATGGAGCTCAATCTCACAATCCTGAGATCATGACCTGAGCCCAAATCAAGAGTCAGACACTTAACCAACTAAGCCACCCAGGTTCACCTACTCCAGTGATTCTTGACTCTCAGGGAAAGTAAAGGTCATATCCTTTTTCCCTTGGGTGTCAGAGACTATGGGCGTTCACAAGGTATTTCATTAATTAATGCTAAGCCATAAAATACAAGCATTTACTATTTGGGGGCACTGACCATGATACTATGATAGCCAAGTGACCCCATGCAAGTCCAGAAAAAAAAGTCTAGCCAATTTTATTCTATGTTGTCCAAAGTCTAAACTGAGAACATTAAGAGTTAAGATTTAATAAGAGATTTAGGAACAAACACATTTATAATAAAATACTAGTACTAATGAAGTATTATAATGTCATATTAATAAATATGTAATGCCTATGCCTCTTATGACAGACCTGAAAGCATAACAATAACAATTTGTAAATATCCTACTTGGTTTAGGGCAGCCCAGGTGGCTCAGCAGTTTAGCGCCGCCTTCAGCTCAGGGCATGATCCTGGAGACCCAGGATCAAGTCCCACATTGGGCTTCCTGCATGGAGTCTGCTTCTCCCTATGCCTGTGTCTCTGCTTCTCTCTCTCGGTGTCTCTCATGAATAAATAAATAAAATCTTTTTTAAAAAATCCTACTTGGTTTATAGTATATTAAGTTTTAGTATATTATGTTTATTAAGTAATTATTTAAATAGCTAGTACTCTTAGAGCTTGGGCAGAGCCTGATGTGAAGCTTGATCTCACAACCCTGAGATAAGACCTGACCCAAAATCAATCAGTTAGATGCTTAACCTACTGAGTTACCAGGTGCCCCACTACTCTTACAATTTAATATAAAAAGACAACCCAATTAAAAAATAAGCAAAGAGGGAAACCTGGGAGGCTCAGTGATTGAGTGTCTGCCTTTGGCTCAGGTCATGATCCCGGGGTCTTGGGATCGAGCCCCCCAATAGGCTCCCCACAGAAAGCCTGCTTCTCCCTCTGCCTATGTCTCTGCCTTTCTCTCTGTGTCTCTCATGAATAAATAAAATCTTTTTCAAAAAAATAAAAATAAAAAATAGGCAAAGGACCTGAATAGACATTTCCCCAATGAAGACACATATAAACAGCCAATAAGTCCATGAAAATATGTTCAACATCAGTAGGTATTAAAGAAAGGCAAATCAGGGATCCCTTGGCGGCTCAGTGGTTTAGCACCTGCCTTTGGCCCAGGGCATGATCCTGGAGTCCCAGGATCAATTCCCACATCGGGCTCCTTGCATGGAGCCTGCTTCTCCCTCTGCCTGTGTCTCTGCCTCTTTCTCTCTCTTTCTCTGTGTGTGTGTGTGTGTGTGTGTCTAATGAATAAATGAATAAAATCTAAAAAAAAAAAAAAAAAGAAAGAAAGAAAGGCAAATCAAAACCACACTGAAGGGACACCTGGGTAGCTCAGCAGTTGAGCATCTGCTTTTTGGCTCAGGACATGATCCCTGGGTCCAGGAATTGAGTCCCAGTTCAGCCTCCCTGCAAGGAGCCTGCTTCTCCCTCTGCCTATGTCTCTGCTTCTCTCTTGGTGTCTCTCACGAATAAATAAATAAAATATTAAAAAAAAACACACACTGAAGATACCACTTCACATCTACTAGGCTATTATCAAAGGAATGGACAATAGCAAGTGTTGGTGAGGATGTGGAGAAACTGGAACCCTCATATATTGCTGGTGGGAATGTTAAATGGTACAGCTGCTTTGGAAAACAGTTTGGTAATTCCTCAAAATATTACCATATGAAATAGTACCATACCAGCAACTTCACTTCTAGGTATCTACACAAGAGTAATGAAAACAGATGTCTATGGGCAGCCCCACTGGCTCAGCGGTTTAGCGCCACCTTCAGTCCAGGGCATGGTCCTGGGGACCTAGTCCCACATCGGGCTCCCTGCATGGATCCTGCCCCTCCCTCTGCCTACGTCTCTGTCTCTGTCTCTGTCTCTCTCTCTCTGTGTCTCTCATGAATAAATAAAATCTTTAAATTAAAAAAAAAAAAAGAAAACAGATGTCTACACAAAAACCTCATACACTAATGCTTAGCTGGGTAAGTGTCGTCTGCCTTCGGCTCAGGTCAAGATCAGAAGGTCATGTGATTGAGCCCAGCATAGGGCTCCCTGCTCAGCGGTAAGCCTGCCTCTCCATCTGCTTGCTGCTCTGCCTGTTTGTGCTCTTTCTTCCTTTCTCTTGCTCACTTAGTCAAATAAATAAATAAAATCTTTATTAAAAAAACAGAAAAGTCTAGAAATAGAAATAGTTTTAGGCATGATTTGACAAAAGTCCAAAAGATGTAATCCAGCATCTTTCCTGTCTGTCTTTTGATTCTGGCTTCCCTCTACAAATTGATCTTCCCTTCTAACCACAATCTTCTTCCCTGTGATTGGGAAAAATGGGCACTGGCAGCAGCAAACTCATAATATCCTAGTACTATTATAGTAAAGGAAAGAGACAGTCTTCCTCAACTTCTCCTAGCACAAAGTCCCAATTTGGTTTATGAGTTTGGCTAACATATCAACCCTTCTAAGAAGTTGGGATCTAAAACATAGTGGCTGAAAGTTCTTATAGGACCCCATAGAATAGGAAAGAATGGTTTTCCCAAAAAAGTTAGATGCTAGGTAAACAAATAAGATTTATGCATACATTTATTTGTGTCTTCCTCAACTTCTTTTATAAATATTCTATAGTCTTCAGAGTACAGATCCTTTACTTCTCTGGTTAGGTTTATTTCTAGGTATCTTTTGGTACAATTATAAATGGGATTGATTCCTTGATTTCTCTTTCTTCTGCCTCATTCTTAGTGTATAGAAATGAAACTGACTTTTGTACGCTGATTTTATATCTTGTGGATTAGAAGAACAAATACTGTTAAAATGTCTATGCTACCCAAAGCAATCTACACATTCAATCCAATCCCTATCAAAATACCATCAATATTTTTCACAGAGCTGGAACAAAACAATCCTAAAATTTGTACAGAACCAGGAAAGACCCTAAATAGCCAAAGGAAGATTGAAAAAGAAAACCAAGGGATCCCTGGGTGGCGCAGCGGTTTAGCGCCTGCCTTTGGCCCAGGGCGCGATCCTGGAGACCCGGGATCGAATCCCACATCGGGCTCCCAGTGCATGGAGCCTGCTTCTCCCTCTGCCTATGTCTCTGCCTCTCTCTCTCTCTGTGTGACTATTATAAATAAATAAAAAAAAAAAATTAAAAAAAAAAAAAAAGAAAAAGAAAACCAAAACTGGAGGGATCACAATTCCAGACATCAAGTTGTATTATAAATCTGTAATCATCAAGACAGTATGGCATTGGTATAAAAACAGATGCAAAGAACAATGGAATAGAATAGAGAATCCAGAAATGGGGGCACCTAAGTGGCTCAGTAGTTAAGCATCTACCTTTGCTCAGGTCATGATCCCCAAGATCAAGTCCTGCATGAGGTTCCCCATAGGGAGCCTGCTTCTCCCTCTGCCTATATCTCTGCCTCTCTCCCTGTGTCTCTTATGAATAAATGAATAAAATATTTAATATAAATAAATAAATAGATTTTTAAAATTAAAAAAAAAGAACCCAGAAATGAACACTCAACTCTATGGTCAACCAATCTTTGACAGAGCAGGAAAGAATATTCAATAAAAATAAATAAATAATAGACTCAACAAATGGTGCTGGGAAAATTGGACAGCCACATGCAGAATGAATAAAACTGGACTACTTTCTTACAACATACACAACAATAAACTCAAAATGGATGAAAGACCTAAATGTGGGACAGGAATCCATCAAAATCCTAGAGGAGAACACAGGCAGCAACCTCTTTGATGTTGGCTGCAGTAACTTCTTCCTAGACACTTCTCCAAAGGCAAGAGAAACAAAAGCAAAAATGAAGTACTGGGACTTCATCAAGATAAAAAGCTTTTTGCAAAGCAAAGAGCGAACAAAATTAAAGGCAACCTGCAGAATGGGAGAAGAACTTTGCAAATGTCTTATGAGATAAAGGGCTAGTATCCAAAATCTATAAAGAACTTATCAAACTCAACACCCAAAAAACAAAAAATCCAGTCAAGAAATGGGCAGAAGACATGAGCAGATATTTCTCCAAAGACGACATCAAATGGCCAACAAATATATGAAAAGACGCTCAAAATCACTCAACATCAGGGAAATACAAATCAAAACCACAATGAGATACCACTTTCCACTGGTCAGAATGGCTACAAGTAACAATCCAGGAAACAACAGATGTTAGCAAGGATGTAGAGAAAGGGGAAACCTCTTACACTGTGGGTGGGAAGGCAAACTGGTGCAGCCACTCTGGAAAACAGTATGAAGGTTCTTTAAAAAAGTTAATATGTCATTTAAAACTGTCTCACAAAAAAAAAAAAAAAAAAAAAACTGTCTCACAAAATAAACATTACAGATTCAGATGACTCCACTGCTGAATTCTACCAAATATTCCAAAAAGAAGGAACACCAATCTTACCTAAACCTTTTTCATAGAGGAAAAAAAAAAAACAATATGAAGCTAGCATAACTCTGATTTTAAAAACTAAAAGCACATTTTTTAAAACTACAAACCAATATTTTTCATGAACACGGATTTAAAAATCCTCATTAAGTATTAGCTAATGGAATTCAACAACACAAAACAAGGATAATACACCATAACCAAGTAGAATGTGGCTAAGGAAGGCAAAGTTGGGTCAACATAAAAAATCAATCACTGTAATTCACCACATTTACAGATTAAGAGAGGGAAAAAACATAATTATCTCAATAAAATGCAGAAAAAGCATTTTAAAAAACTCAGTACTTATTCCTGCTAAAAATCACAGAAACTAGGAATTAAAAATAATCTTGATCTGATAAAGGACAACTAAAATCCAATAGGGATACACTGAATGCTTTCATTGGAAGATTATGAATAAGACAACAATATCTGCTCTCATCACTTCTATTCAACACTATATTTGAAGTCCTAGATAGCACAATAAAATGTTTTTGTTACATTAAATGAAAGGAATTGTGATTTGGGATTGATGTGCTGGTTTCCCTGTTACTTTGATACTCTACACTCTTGAATCTGTCAACTCACCCATCTGATCCACAAACTTATGGTTTAGGGAAGCTATTCACTACAACAATTTTCAGAGAGAGGATATGGGATTATTTTGGAAGCACATATGATCCTATGTGATTATCTAGAAGGTGAAGAAAAAATAATGCTTCCAAGAATAGACTGACCTGCAATTGTCTCTTTTTTAAGGCACACTCACATTGCCTTTGGTTACTAGGGACCCATAATGACCATTCAAATTCTCTTTCCATTTCTCCTTTTCAGCCTTTTTCAAAGCTTCAAATCTCCACCTTATTTGAAGAGCAACAGTTCATTATCGAAAATAGTCTTGTTTTTTATTGTAAAATATTTTCTGCATTTTATAACAAATTTACTTATGGCTTGTGTTTATTGTTGTTTGTTGTGAATATAAAGTTTATGGTAGCACATAAACTTTATATGTTACTACATTCAAAGCAATTGCTTGTTAACAACCACATTAGCTATTTGGTGATTGGGAAGATGTTGTAAGCATTTTATATCCTAATGTGGTAGTCTGTTATGTGTGTGTAAACAATGGCCCAAAATATGTTACTGAAGATAGATAGATGATAGATAGATAGATAGATAGATAGATAGATAGATAATAGATAGATAATGTGCAGTATGGTCTTAACATTGGACAGATACACAGATACATACATGGAAACAGAGAGGGACACAGAGGTAAAGACAGACGTATAGAGAGACCCAGAGATGGATAAGTAGATGGGCAGATGGAGATGGAGACAGACAGAGAAGAAGAGACAAAGGTAGACACAGGCAGATAGAGACAGAGACATCCTGGGCAGATGGTGGCACTGCTGCTATGCTGGAAAGTCCTTGAACCACGAGCAAGCCAGCAGTGCCTGGCACTGCCAGGCACTCCCACCAGCACTAAAGTGAATTCCAAGAGCCTGTCTGCACCAACTTCTTGTGCACTCAAATAGGAACTTTCCTTCTTGCTGATCTTATATTGCGCCCAGTGATTCTCAACTGCTTCAATACCCTTGCACAATCTCAAGGGCCCTCCTCCCTGTAAGTGGTTGAGATGGTCCTTGCTTTCCTCCTTGTCATCTACATATGTGACCTGCACATCAAGATGCAGTTCATCTACTAGCCCTGAAGTGTTTTCTTTCAAATCTGCATAGTCGTCAACCACTACCTGATCATGTCCATTGTTGTTCTGTTAAACAAGGAAACCCCTCCAAAAATGTCACCTACGTACCTAATCATCAAGGATCTCTTTGGCTATAATGTCTACCTCACCTTTCTCTTATAGCAAAAAAACATACAGTAGCCTCCACTAACTCCACAGATGAACAGACTAATACCCCTCACTTCTCTGCAACCTGCAAGTAACTCCTCCTTCCAAATAACTCCTTCCAGTGCCAACAATACTCCGTGCCAACTGCCAGCCCCTTAGTGAGTTAAAAGTGTCTTGATCAGGATTATTCAGCTTCTGGTCTGCTGACCAACCCTATCCTCCTGGGTTTAACTACCTTCAGGGCCACTTTCTGCAGTACCCAAAAGACGACACCAGTTCTAACTGGTTCATGCCCTACCTAAGCCATAAAGTAAAGGGAGAGGGTACCTCAGATTTTAGACTCCAAAACCCAGGCTGTGACACCACTCCAAATAACCTTCTCTGTGTAGAGAGTAGCTCTAGGGAAGGATAAATAAAAAATAAATAGATGGTTAGGAAACAGGATAATAAATAATTTTTGATGTTAAAAAAAAGAGGCATTCTACCAAAGAAAATTCAACCAGGAAGATATTCATTAAGGTATGTCTGATAAACTTTTGGGATTACACAAAAATAAAAAGCTTTTGCACAGCCAAGGAAACAATCAACAAAACAAAAAGACAACCTACTGAATGGGAGAAGACAGTTGCAAATGATATATCCAATAAGCGTTAATATCCAAAATATATAAAGACCTTATACCAAAAAAACCACAAATAATCCAATTAAAAAATAGGCAGAGAATCTCAGTAGCCATGTTTCCAAAGAAGACCCACAGGTGGCCAACAATACATAGAAAGATGATCATCACTAATCATCAGCAAAATGCAAATTAAAACCGCAATGAGATATCACCCTACACATGTCAGAATGGCTAGAATCAAAAAGACAAGAAATAACAAGTGTTGGTGAGGATGTGGAGAAAAAGAAACCCTTGTGCACTGTTGGTGGGAATGTAAATTGAGGTGGTCATTACAGAAAACAGTATGGAGGTTTCTCAAAAATTAAAAACAGAAATACAATATGATCCAGTAATTCCACTAGTAGGTATTTACCCGAAGAAAATAAAAACACTAATTCAAAAAGATATATGCACCCCTATGTTTATTGAAGCAATATTTACAATAGCCAAGATACGGAAGCAACCCAAGGGTCCATCAATAGATGAATGGATAAAGAAGAGGTGGCATATATATACAATGGAGTATTAGTCAGCCATAAAAAATTATATTTTTGCCATTTGCAGCAATGTGGATGGACCTAAAGGGTATGATGCTAAGTGAAATAAGAGAGAGAGAGAGAGAGAGAGAGAGAGACAAATACCATATGATTTCATGTGTATGTAGAATGTACAAACCAAATGAATAAACAAATCAAAAACAGAAACAGACCCATAAATACAGAGAAAAAACTGATGGCTACTAGCAGGGAGGAGGGCAAGGAGGATGGACAAAATGGATAAAGGTGAGAGCGAGATACAGGCTTCCAGGTATGGAATTAATAAGTCATGGGTATAAAAGACACAGCACAGGAAATATATAAGGAATATACTGTAATAGCATTGCAGGGTGTCAGATGGTAGCTACACTTGTGAGCATAGCATAACATACAGATTTGTGGAATCCTCATGTTACATTCCTAAGACATGTATCCATTATACTTCAGTTAAAAAAAAAAAAAAAAACCTGGGATCCCTGGTGGCGCAGCGGTTTGGCGCCTGCCTTTGGCCCAGGGCGTGATCCTGGAGACCCGGGATCGAATCCCACATCGGGCTCCCGGTGCATGGAGCCTGCTTCTCCCTCTGCCTGTGTCTCTGCCTCTCTCTCTCTCTCTGTAACTATCATAAATAAATAAAAATTTAAAAAAAAAATGTTAGCTATTATTAAAAAAAATAATAATAAAAATAAAAAAATAAAAAAATAAAAAAAAAAAACCTAGTATGCCTGAACTGCAAGCAGCTTGAGGAAGGTGGAGAAAGATTAGGAAGTAGAAAGAAGCAAAAAAATACATAATCTAAAACTGCAAACTATTGTGACTGAAAAACTGCCTTTTTTTGTTTTATATGTCTACTTTAAAAAAAAAAAAAAAAAAAAAAGGTTTCAATGGCAGGATGACTTACCTACAAGAAAAAACTTGTTTAAGATAAATTCCATTTTCAGAAGCTGAATTCAATCAAATGCCAATCCCCCCCCCCTTTTGAGTTCATATTCCTCACACTAAAAGAGATGGCTATGTCATCATATATATATATCCCTAAAGCACACACATCTCCCCCTCTATCATCTCTATTTCAAATTTCAAGTCTCCCTAACAATAGGGCAATGTTTGCAGTCCAATGGCTAATCCCCACTTTGGTCCTGAAATAACCTCCCATAGGCTGCCACCAAAGTCAGATAATGACACTTAACATACAGACTTTCTTCACCTCTCTCTATCATTAGCACTCTCACCCCACCTTCTTATCTGCAGGATTTTCTCCTCTGCAGAACCACACCAAAAGTGAGCTTATTCTACAAGTCAGAGGGGAAACAGGATTAGGGTAAAAAGTCTGGTCTTACACTTCAAAGTCCATTTCTGGCAAACCCAAATGCATATTTGGTCAAGTAGAAAGTGAACCAGAGAAACTATACAATCACAAATGTATAAATGAGTCACTGAGATATTTTATGGTGTGCTTTATTTGGAGAGCAGCCATTCTGTAAAAGGTTAGAAGGATGGCTTCTCCCCACAGGACACCAGACTTCCTTCGATGATCCGTATTGTCAAGAGCAATTTACTGTTCTTCCTTTCTTTTTTTGTAATAAAATAGCATATATGCAGGGGAAAAACTTTAAACAGAACAGGGAGTTCCTTCCTACTACAGCCCTTGGCCAGTTCTTTCTCAAAATTACCTCCAGGGGCTCCTGGGTGGCTCAGTCAGTCAAGTATCTACCTTCAGCTCAGGTAATGATGCCAGGGTCTTAGGTTGGAGCCTCGCATCAATCTCCCCATTGGGAGCCTGCTTCTCCCTCTCATTCTACCTGCTGCTCATCCTGCTTGTGCTCACTCTCTCTGTCAAAGAGATAAATAAAAATCTTTTTTTAAAAATTACCTCCATTAGGAGTCTCTTACTTTCCAGAATCTCCATGCATTTATATATGTATATGTGCTTTAACAGTAATCTAATTCTGTTGTTTGACACAAATGGAGGAATATGGTTTATTCTGTACTTTTTAACAATATATCAATCTCATTTTTTAAGGGCTGAATGGTATTTCTCTATTGTATATTTAGGTTGTCCCCAAATTTTCTATCATTATAAATTATGCTGCAACAACTTGCATACAATCTTTTCTGACTTGTGGATATATATTCATTTACATAAATTTCTAAAAGTAGAACATCTGCATGAGAAGTTTTCCATATGGTTAATTTTAATAGACATTGCTAATTGTCCTTCACAGGGTTATGTGTACCAATTTGTCCTCACAATAACAGTAGACCAAAGTACCTCCTTCCCATGCAAATCAAAACTATAATGTGATATTACCTCACACCTGTCAGAATGGCTAAAATCAACAACACAAGAAATAACTGGTATTGGCGAGGATGTGGAGAAAGGGGACCCCTCTTGCACTGTTGGTGGGAATGCAAACTGACGCAACCACTCTGGAAAACAGTATGGAGGTTCCTCAAAAGGCTAAAAGTAGAACTACCCTACAATCCAGCCACAGCACTACTAGGTATTTACCAAAAAAATACAAAAATACTAATTCAAAGGGATACATGCACCCCAATGTTTATAGTAATCTACAATAGCCAAATTATGGAAACAGCCAAAGTGACCATCAACTGGTAGTGAATGGATAAAGAAAATGTGATACAGATATACAATGAATATTACTCAGCCATAAAAACAAATGAAATCTTGCCTGCAATGACATGGATGAAGCTAGAGAGTATTTTATGCTAAGTGAAATAAGTCAGTCAGAGAAAGACTAATACCATATGATTGCACTCATATGTGGAACTTTAGAAAATAAAACAAACAAGCAAAGGGAAAAGAGAGAGAGAGAAAAGCAAACCAAGAAACAGACTCTTAAATATGGAGAACTGATGGTTATCAGAGGGAGGGGGATGGAAGGGTGGGTGAAATACGTGATAGGGATTAAGGAGTGTACCTGTTGTGATGAGCACAGGGTGTTGTATGGAAGGGTTGAATCACTGTACTGTACACCTCAAACTAGTATTACACTGCATTAGCTGGAATTTAAATAAAAACTTAAAAAAAGAGAGAAAGTATTTCCTTGCCCATAGCCTCATTGTTACTGTATTACTCAATTTTTAATTCTTTTGAATAATCTGATAAGTAAAATATAACTCCTTTTGTGTTTTGTTTCAATATGCATTTGTTTATAAATGAGGTTGAGCACTTTGATATTTACATCTATTTGTATATATTTTTCTGTAAAGTGCTGATTTATATTATTTGCAAATTATTTTTTCTTTGTGTCACTTGCATTTTTCCTATTAATTTATAAGAGTACTTCTGTATTAAGAAAGTTAGTGTTTTGCCTGAAATGTCACATGTATTTTTACAATTTGCCAACTGTCTTTTGATTGCTTGGAGTAATTATTACTACACAGAAAGCTTTTTATAAAAAAAAAAAAAAAAAAGGTAGGCTCCATGCACAGGATAGAGACAACATGGGGCTTAAACTCATGACCCTGAAATCAAGAGCTGAGCTGAGATCAAGAGCTAGTTGCTTATGCAGCACCTGGGTGACTGGGCTGGTTAAGCTTCCAACTCTGCTTTTCTGCTCAGATCATGATCTCAGGGTCCTAAGATAGAGTATGTTGAGCCACTCACTGTGCGTGGAGCCTAATTAGAATTCTCTTCCTCCCTCTGAGCTCCCCATCCTACCCATTTGCTCACTCTCTATCTTAAAAAAAAAAAAAATGGGATGCCTGGGTGGCTCAGCAGTTGAGGGTCTGCCTTCAATTTTAGGGCTTGGGCTGCCTCAGTCGTGATCTCATGGTCCTGGGATGGAGTCCCACATCGAGCTCTCTGTGAGGAGCCTGCTTCTCCCTCTGCCTATGTCTCTGCCTCTCTCTGTGTGTCTCTCATGAATAAATAAAATCTTAAAAAAAAAAAAGGTTTAGATGCTTAACCAACCAAGTCACCCAGGCACCCCAGAAAGCTTCTTTCTCTTTGGTATATAGATATTTATGAGTATTTTTTTCTACCTTTGTGCTTTTATATCATAGAAAATTCTTCCTTACACCAAAATTATTAATATTTTAAACATATACATTTTCCTTACTTTCTTTTTTCCACTTATTTCTGACAACTTAGAAGTTGACAGATTCAGCTATGTTTTTCCCCAAACAGAAAGTTCCAATTCCAAATTAATAAATAATCCCTTTTTACCGCATTGATTTGAAATGTCTCCTTTACCACATAGAATTTCCCTAATATTTTTTTTTGCAGTTTTATACCTTTATTTGACAATCAGCAATTAGTTCTCATCCACATTAACAGTCTGTAGATTTTTGAAAGTGGTGACAAGTACGTAGGTAACCAGCGTGTAGAGCTTCTTTGGTGAATCTTCATTTTTGTTTCGGTTTCTGGACAACTGCACACGGATACAGTATGGAACATTCCTTATTCCTTTGGCCCAGACAGCTTTGGTGAGCCTGGTGTCAATGCAGACATCTGGAGTTCCCATCTCCTTCATGGCAAATTTCTGGATCTCTTTGAGTGCCAAAGGGGCACGCTTCTTGAAACCCACTCCATGGATACGTTTGTGAATGTTGATGGTGTATTCTCTGGTCAATACCTCATTGATGGCAGAACGGCCCTTCTTCTCACCACCCTTCTTTGCGGGAGCCATTCTGCCGGGCCCTAGTTGGAAAGAATTCCCCTAATATTTTAAGTCTATATGTATAGTCAATAACCTCTTCAAGTTACAGATGTGCCAAAATATTGACTCTTTAGTCCATGAGGCAGTATAGTCAGAACTGAGGCAGCCCAAGCCCTAAGCTGGTGGTTCTACAAGCAGCCTTGCTTTGATTTCCCAGTGTGCCACAAAAATATTTTCAATTCTTATGTGTACCAAAACATGAAGAAGTCTGGGAAGCACTAGTGTTTGCAGGGGTATAAGATTAAGTGACCTCTGCACAAAGGCCCAAACCCAACTCCATCTTTACTGCTTCTGTGACCTTAGGTGAATTATTAATTTACCTTGTTTAAAATAGAATTAAAATCTTGCTATTATTGTCTTTTTGTTTTTGTTTTCTTATGAATGGATGTTGAATTACCAAATGCCCGGATCCCTGGATGGCTCAGCGGTTTAGTGCCTGCCTTCTGCCCAGGGTGTGTCCTGGAGTCCTGGGATCGAGTCCCACATTGGGCTCCCTGCATGGAGCCTGCTTCTCTCTCTGCCTCTGTCTCTGCCACTCTCTCTCTGTGACTCTCATGAATAAATAAATAAAATCTTTAAAAAAATAAAATAAATAAAATAAAATAAAAAGAATTACCAAATGCCTCTCAGCATCTATAAAGATAGCACTCTGTGGGAGCACCTGAGTTGATCTGCACTCAGGTCTTGATCTCATGGTTTTAAGTTCAAGCCCTGCATTGGACTCCACAATGAGTGTGGAGCCTACTTTAAAAAAGAAAAAAAGATAGCACTATGTTTTTAAACCCTTTAACTTATTAATGTATGAATTAAATCAGAAGATTTCTTAATATTCAACCAATGATCATTCCTGACAGGAACTTTGCTTGTTATATATTATTCTTTTAAATCACTAATGGATGCTACTAGGACTTTTTTAAAGTTTTGATATCCAAAAGTTACATTTGTCAATGACTTTCTTTTTTTACTGTACCACCTTTATCAAGTTTGGAATAATTGCTTTCTGGCACCATAGAGAATACCTGAAAGCTTTTGTTCTCTGTACATTGGAACAAGTGAAATACACTGGGATTATTTATTCTTCAGAGGTTTGAAAAATACCACATGTGAGCATCTCTATTTCTTCCAAGAAAAGCAGTCTGTTTACATTTTATGTCTTCTCTCTCATTAATTTTGGCGATTTACGTTTTCCTTAAAAAAACTCTAATCTGAACAGATTTTCAAATTGATTTGTTCAGATTTGATCAAGGAAGTCTATAATAATTCTTTTAATTTCCTCTAATCATGGTGATTTTTCCACTCTTGTATATAGCGAAGTTGCATACCCGATCATATAATTTATAAGCTAACATTGACTCTAACCCCTCAACAAACTGAGATTACAAAACCTAGCATTGTAATTGAGCAGAGTAAGCCAAGCAAAACTCTGAAATTTTCCATGTATCCCTTTAATCTTTCAGGATCTAATAATCATCTTAGTTAACAAAAATTTGAGCATCCACTCAATATTGTTGTAGGCAAGTAATGTAGTACAGAATGTGGTTTAAATACCCAAATATAATGAGAACTTTACCCACAGCACTCCAATAATCACATTCATATATATCACTTTACTGAGAGATATTCAAATTCAAACAAATTTAAAATAGGGCAATAAAAGATGTTCAATGACTGGATTTAGCTTGGTGTTAACATCTTCATGTCCCTACATACCACAAAGACACACTACTTGGTGAACCTCAACGTTAGCCATTTGCCCAAAACAAGACCTATAATATCTAAGGATCTACCTACTGCCTCCCTCAAATGACTTTTCCCTTTCCTTGCATGTAAAGTACAACTAAGACCTTTCTTAAATAATATGTTTGATTACATAAAATTACTTTGTGCATGAACAAGTCAATTCAACAGAACACATACATAGTATATACTCCTATAATTTGTTGAATGCCTGTCCTTGAAGGGTTTGCCCCTCTTCTACATTTTCTGTCCCATTTGTTGCCATTTCTTCTTCAGGGATACCAATGGTAAATAAGATGGAACATCCTCTGCCTCTACTCTCCAGATTTATCCTTTACCACCTGTTCTGTAATAATGAAGATGGACCCTATAAACATTTCTCCTTCATTGGCCGGCACCATGTTAGTAGAGGATTGCTACACAACTCCACAGCCTTGGTGAACTTCCCCTTACACTGAACCACAGCACATCCTCTCCACAATATTTGGACCTTGGACTTGGGTGAAAGAGAAGGTTTTCCAGAGTTTGGATAACCTATCTTTCTTGACTAACAACATACCTTATTCCTAGGGATGGTAGCTGCTACCTATATCCATTATTTACGTATTTAGCATTCTTTTTACTCCTTACTAGCTGTTACGGGCTGAACTGTGTTCTACCAAAATTCATACTGTTAAGTCTTAACTATCAATATCTCAGAATGTGAACATATTTGAAAATATGGTCTTTAGAGAGGTAATTAATTAAAATAAGGTCATTAGGGTGGGTGCTAATCAAATATGACTGGTGTCCTTATAAGAAGAGGAAATTTGGACACAGACACAGAAGGAAGACCATGTGAAGACAGGGAGAGAAGACAGCCATCTATAATCCAAGGAGAATGGCCTTGAAATGAATCAACTCTGCTGATTTCTCCAGAAATATGTGAGAAAATGAATTTCTGGGGGCGTCTAGGTAGCTCAGTCAGTTAAGCCTCTGCATTTTGGCTCTGGTTATGATCCCAGAGTCCTGGGGTGGAGCTCCACATCAAGCTCTCTGTTCAGTGGGGAGCATGCTTCTCCCTCTGCCCCTCCCTCTCTCTCTCTTCCAAATAAATAAATAAATAAAATCTTTAAAAAAAAATTTCTGTTGTGAAGCCAACCAGTCTGTGGTACCTGTTATGTCAGCCCTAGCTGACTATACACTAACCAATTCCCCATTATTATAACCCATTGTTATGGTTAATAACTCATTGTATTATACTTTCCTGGTTGTTGATTACTGTCTATTTTCTGTCTCCATTCATACTGTTTTCTTGAACATTCTTAACTCTTTATTCTTTTTATTTATCTATATCTAATATTGCAAAACTATCTCAAACCTGTCTTCCATATACCTAATTGTTTTCTCTGCTTTTTAATACTAATCTCTGGAATATTTTTTTCCCTTCCATTTCTTTCTTGCAGGCTTCCAGATCACTTTTTATCTATGTTGTCTTAGTAACTATTTCTTTAAAGTTGAGCCACCCAGGGACACCTAAGTGGGGGATCAGCGGTTGAGCATCTATCTGCCTTTGGCTCAGGGCATGATCCGGGATCTGGGATCAAGTCCCACATTGAGCTCCCTGCATGGAGCCTGCTTCTCCCTCTGCCTATGTCTCTGCCTCTCTCTATGTCTCTCATGAATAAATAAATTTTTAAAAATCTTAGTAAGTAAGTAAATAAATAAAGTTGGTATCTCTTCTTGTGCTCTTTTTTTGCAAACACCTTTCTAAAAATTTCTTAAGGAGCATCTGGCTGACTTAGTCAGTAGAGCCTTGATCTCAGGGGTCATAAGTACAAGTCCCATCTTGGGTATATAGATATTACTTAAAAATAATTTTTTTAAAAAATCTCTTTGATATCACTGACAAGTGTTGATAAGAAATATTCAACTACTGCTTAACATATTTTCTTCTGATGTATATTCACCCTCTAACTTTAGTGCATTTGATTCCTTTCCTCCCTTCCTTACTGTACTTCAGCTACAGTCTGGTGTTGGCTCACTTTTAAGCCATTCTTTCTATGTTTGTTATTTGCTGAAGAAAAAAACAGGGAAGAAAGGCACGTGATATAATAAGCACTGGGTGTCATAAGCAACTGATAAATCACTGAACTCTACCTCTGAAACTAGTAATAAGCTGTATGTTAATTAACTGAATTTAAATAAATTAATTTTTTTTAAAAGAGAAAAAGGGGGCACTTGGATGGCTCAGTGGTTGGGTGCCTGCCTTCGGCTCAGGTCGTGATCCTGGGATCCAGGATCAAGTCCTGCATCCGGCTGCCTGAGAAGAGCCTGCTTCTCCCTCTGCCTATGTCTCTGCCTCTCTGTCTCTCTGTGTCTCTCATGAATAAATAAATAAAATCTTAAAAAAAAAAAAAGAAAGAAAAAGAAAAACAGAGAAGTTGGTAAAACAGAGAAGTTCAATAACTAACTGTTTTTCTCAGATATTTGTCCATGCTACTGGGTACTCTACAGCACATCTCCATGTTCTCACTATGCCTCATTCCACATAAATAGGATGATTTCTCTATGATAACATCATTTACTAATTCAGCTCATTGATGAGCTGATACAAAGCTTTCACTCCTTCACCATGTCATAGTGATATTCTTCTCCATGCAATGATGACTTTGCTTTCAAGTTCCTTAATTCTGCCTCCCCTGCTACTCTGTCAGTATAGAACAAAGTTCAGGGTTCCACCTAAGCCTGTCTACATTTAAGGCTTTGCCATGTCAATTAAAAGATTTGTTTGTACTGTTCAAGCCTGAGCTATCTATGTTGGGAAACCTTGAACACTGTTCAAAATATAGAGATATACACCCCTGTGACATTTTTCCTTTGGTTTGATTTTACTCATTTGTCAGTTATCCTTTATCATTAGGGTATGAGTTACTGCTATTTCCATCAAAATTGTTAGCTACTCTTTATTTAACCTTTGTATTACTTTTAATTATTTCAGAGACAAGAGTGGAGCAGAATTACCTTTACTCTATCATTGCTTAACCATAATTTCCTCATATAAAGCATTTCAAACATCATGGATACTTCAAACCTTTTTTTTTTAAGATTTTATTTATTTATTCATGAGAGACACAGAGAGAGAGAGAGAGAGAGAGGCAGAGATATAGGCAGAGAAACAAGCAGAGAGAGAAGCAGGCTCCACGCAGGAAGCCCGATGTAGGACTCGATCCCGGGACTCCAGGATCATGCCCTGGGACAAAGGCAGGCACTCAACCACTGAGCCACCCAGGTGTCCCCACTTCAAACATTCTAATCACGGTTGAGCAAATGATGGAATGTAAGTATGCTATCTCCCCAATGCCATGTGCTGCCTCTGATCAGCCATATAGCACTGGGACTGGATTTAGTCTCAAAATCCTTCTCAGTTTAGCTTTCCAGGGACCACTATCAACTAATCAAAGTTGGCATATGACAAGAAAATCATTTGCCACAGGCACCTGGATGATTCAGTTCGTAGAGCGTGTAACTCTTCTTTTTAAAGATTTATTTATTTATTTATTTATTTGAGAGAGAGAGAGTGCTCTAGAGAGTACTTGAGTGGGAGGAGGATTTAGAGGGAGAGGAAGAGAATCCTCAAGCAGACTCCCCACTGAGCACAGAGCGTGACTCAGGACTCTTGATTCCAAAACCCTAAGATCATGACCCGAGCCAAAACCAAGATTTGGACACTGAGCCGACTGAGCCACCCAGGGACCCCAAGTATATGACTCTTGATTTCAGGGTTGTGAGTCTGAGCCCCACACTGGAGGTGATTACTTTTAAAAAATGTTTTAAATCCTTAAAAAAAAAATAATTTGCCATTCTGTGTCTACATTTGTGATTCTAGCATAAATAAAAAATTTTCTTGTGAAATCCCTCCTTTGTAACCACTAATAGTACCTTATCCAGTTAATCTTAGGGAAATTTTTCCAATGACATCACTGGTAGATCATCTATGTTTAGACTACCAAAAGTCCAAACTGATTCACAGCCTTTACTTCCAACATGATCCATAATCAGAACACGTTTTAAAACTTGTGACTGAAAGGCACAGACACATATAAGAGAAATCTGAGAGAGGAATATTACCAGATGCTAACCCTAAAACGTCTCTTCATCTGTGAGCCATAGTCTAGTAAATTACACTTGAGCATACTCTTCCTGTGAAGGTTTTAGCTGGAATTTATAATCTGCAAATGGATGGAAGAAATTACTAAAATAAATCAAATTTCCTATTCATTCTGGACTGCCTAAGATTAGTCAAACTTTTAGCTTTGAATTTATAGCCTTTGCTCTCTGAAAAAATACATGTATTTTTGAACATCACAACCGGGTGATAATCTAAAAACTTTGCATTTATTTCCTTTGTAAACACAATTGTAAAATAGTTTATTTTATTTTATTTTATTTTATTTTATTTTTTAAAGATTTTTTTAAATTAATTTATTTGATATATATAGAGAGAAAGCATGAGAGAAAACAAGTCAGGAGGAAAGGCAGAAGGAAAGGGAAAAGCAGGCTCCCTGCTCTGCAGGGATGTGGGGCTCCATCTCAGGACCATGGGATCATTACCTAAGCTGAAGGCAGACACTTAACTGACTGAGTCACCAAGTCACTGAGTTACCTTAAAATAGTTTTAATAGGGTATTAAATCTGACATTTCTTGTTTTTTGGTTTCTCCTTTTTTTTTACACACCAGATGTCATATATACATGATAAAACAAGGTGCTTGAGTACTTTTTCATTCATTCATTCATATATTCAAGATACAACTACCAAGTGCTTCCTATGTGTCATGTACTCTTTTAAAACCTAATGATACAAAAAAAAAAAAACTAATGATACAACAACATACAAAACAGACAAAAACTTCTGCTTTATTGCTACTTAACACCGCAATGGACATCAAAGACACTGTGAACCCAGTTCTTCAATCACTTATTTCTTGACTGTCTAAGAGATGGCTAAGAATCATTGAGGGGGGTGAAGTTGCTAATGAGGATTTTGTTGTTGTCGTTCTTCTTAGAGTGTTACACATTTCCTTTTCCCCATGAAAGAGAAGTTCCCTGGTCACCTCAACCCACTTGAAGTTTCAAAAGGACCACTTGAAAAGCTAAAATGCATTTTCTGGAATTTGAGGGGCATAAGGGAAGTTACCTGATACATGAATGAACAAAGAAGCAAAGGTAAGTATAGCTAAGAACTATCTATAGAAGATAAAGTTTGTATCAACAGTAAGTTGTATATCTGTTGAGAGCAAGGCAAAAGGGTCTGATGATCAGCTACAGACCCTGTAGAATGGAGCTGCCTGATAGTCAAGCTGATTAGTTGACCTTGAGTCTCACCAAAATCTCTGGCCAAGAGTAAGGCAGTCTCAACAAGAGGATGAGAGGTATCCCATGGATGCAGAAGTGGAGTGGAGGGATGGAACCGGCCAAAAGGAAGCAGCATCACTCGTGTCAGGAACTATAGATTAAAATCTGTAAAGACACAATTACTAAACTGAAAGAAGCAGCACAGGGGAAAAAAGGGCAAGCCTTGGTTTCTATCATGCTCTGATGGCATCACTGCCACCTTGTAACTTCACCAGACCAGAAGGACTCTTCTGCCCCTTACTTCTCACTCCTCTATTCTAATATTAAAGGGCTCTGAAACAGCAACTATTAAGTGGAGAATGCAGTGAAGCAAGAAAAGATAAAAATCAGGTCAAAACCTCTCCCTACCTCATCCTTTCAATCCCTTTCAATCCTCTAAGTCTGAGGCAGACAACTAGGGGAGAAGAGATTTTAAAAGGAATGAGATTTTGGACTTTTGATACTTGTCTATGATGTACTTTTAATTATTTAGTGAGCCAGAAAAACCTTGGGACCTAACTGAGACTTAACCCCAGGGACTAGAAAAAACTAATCCAAAGAACAAGTAAAGAAGAATGAAAGGGCTTTCAGCCTCCCTCAATTGAGTGCAGCTCATTCAGTAAACCAACTAAGTTTAGCTTATCTTAAGTAGGAAGAAATCCACAGTTAAGAAAATTTCTGAATTAGATTTACTGGGAGAACAGAGTGATGCAGTTGTGGATTCTTTGATACCAAAAATAAAGCTAAATGATGCCTCCTTGACCAGTTTCTAATTACCTATGGCAACAGAAAATTAGAGGTTTGTAGAAAAATAATAATTTTTACTACACTATTCAGCATCTTCCCAAAGTTTTCCCAAATACGTCTAATTCCTTCTATTATCTAATCTCAGAGCAAGGAGATTATGACCTGTGAATTACAGAGTTCCTAGGTGAATAATTGTTTTTCTTTTTTTCTAAAGTTGAATCTGAGTATGAAGCCTATAAAAAGTTCAACTGTGATCAAATAAAGTTTCAACCACCAAAGTTTCAACCACCTTACAATAGAAATACAAAGTTCATCCAGAACCAAAGGTAAAATGAGTCAGAGATTAAACATAGTCGCTGTTTTCAGATCACTTTGCCCTGTAGCATGAATCCAGGAATATTTAAGACATGTCCTCAACTTGTCAGAGAAACAATCTTTCTGAACACATGATGGACAACTGTGAAGCTTAAAAACAGAGAAAGGACATGTGTAAGGTCTAACCTTGAAAGAAAATAAACTAATAACTCTAAAAATTATAGCTTGGTCTTCTTTACTTTGATACCTGAAAAGACCAAACCATCAATCATTTCATTTATAAAATACTAAAAGATCACAGGGTGCCAGTGAATCGTAAGTGGGACTCTGGGAAGGACAAATCAATCAGGCCCCTATGGTATCTGTCCATGACAGACAGCTAGGCATTACTGATGGAATGAGAAGAAAAAAGACTTTAATCCTAGTTTTAAAGGACATACTCATAAAGTTGGGAAAATATTTTCAAAGTACATCACTATATGAATTCTCAACTTATTTGAAAGCAGAATAGATGGGAGTGTTATTCACTTCTTTTCTTTCCTGGAGAAAGGACAAGAGGGGTGATTAATCAAATTAAATTAATTAAATATATGGGAACAACAATAACAAAAAGCCCTTTACCCAATTTTTATAAACTGGGAGTGTGTCATTCTGCAAGTGGAGAAAACACGCTTTCTTCATGATGTTTCATATATATATGATATTAAATAATTATTATTATATTAAATAATATATAATTTATAATTATATTATTTAATATATATTTCTATATAAGGAATATATATATATTTCTCTCCCCTAGTCAACAGCATCTCTGCACTTTGAATCTGTAAATTTACAATATTCAAAATCTGTACTATCCATCTGTAAATGGCTTTGCAGATGAATTTCTTTTATACTACATTCATCCAAAAGGAAACAAAAGCTAGGGGATTTTGCTCCCCCTGCAAAATTGACAGAGGGTCAAGGGATGCAGAAAAAGTAAGCTAGCTTGTTACAACCAAGATAGTCTAAACAAAAATGAAGGAATTCATGGGCTCTGACTTTTTCATACCAAGGAAATGGTAAGAAGTTTAATCCATGTAGACAGAATCACAAGAAGACAGGAATTGAGTGCATGATTCCATTGACTTTCAGATGGCTTTGACCTGAAGCCAAGGGGTACACTCCCACAAGAACCAAAGAAGCCTCAAGGGGATTACTCAAATTATGAGAAACTTCTATAAAATCTCAGAACTTTCCACAAATGTTGCCTCAACTGAAACACTGCTTTGCTATGATAACATAACTACCTCAATAATCTTTTCTACCAGTGGAAGCCATTCGTTTTCAATGTCCCTTTCATTAACTGCTCAAGAGGAAATATGGCTCTGAATGTTCCTTGCTCCAAACTGTTCTATTAACAACTCATGACAGCTTTTTACCACTCCTGTTACCATTACTTATAGGTCATACCACCATTCCTGATGACTTACTGACTTAACACCCAGTTAGTTCCCTGGCTACAAAATGCCTCAATTGCAAAGATATCTAAAACATTTCACTTCAGTTACAAGATAACATAGTCAACTTTGGATTTATTTGTAAAATGGCTTCAAATTCATAAAATCTGGGTTTCCTATATACAATATTTTCATTCCCTCACTTGTGTTGAACTTTTTTTTTCTTAGAGAGATTGAGAGCAGTATGTAAGCAAGGCAGAGGGTGGAAGGAGCAGAGGGACAGGGAGAGAGAATCTTAAGCAGGCTCCATGCCCAGCAGAGTCCCATGCGGGGCTCCATCTCACAGCCCTGAGACCATGACCCAAGCCAAAATCAAGAGTCAGACGTCCAACCAACTAAAACACCCAGGCACCCGTGAACTCTCTTAAACTTCATTATGATCCCAGAATTGCAGAAAAAACAAAACTAACTTTAAATATAAACTTTCATATTTATAGGTCACATGATTCTACAAGAGTTATTCCACAAACCTCAAGCTGTTTCCTGGTATAGCAACATACTGGCATTGCCTTATACAACTCAGCTCACATTCAACTCACCATTAAAAATCCATCACAACACACAACATGACAAAAATTGGCTATAACATTGTAAGCTAAAAATAAGAAGACCACATGACATTTCCAAGGGGAATTTCCATTAGCTGCATTGTCAGTCAAAATGGATTAAGAAACATTCTTGAACTATAAATCACATTTTCCACAATCTAAATAAAATATCATAGAAAATGCCAAAAAAGGCATTATGTGCCTCTCACTCTGGATACAGGGCATATAATAATCAGCAAAAAATTACCATCTTTCAACTATATCCACAAAAGCCAGAATAAAAAATAGCTATGTTCTTTGATTCTCTTATTTATTATTTCCTTTCTTTCTATATCTATTCAATATCTATTTCTATATCGATACCATAATTATTTTTTTAAGATTTTATTTATTTATTCATGAGAGACACAGAGAGAGAGAGAAGCACAGACACAGGCAGAGGGAGAAGCAGGCTCCATGCAGGGAGCCTGATGTGGGCCTCGATCCCAAGTCTCCAGGATCACACCCTGGGCTGAAAGCAGCACTAAACCGCTGAGCCACCCAGGCTGCCCAAGAAATAATTATATTAACAGATATTTAAATCATCTGATCATTTCATTAGATACAGAAAAAGCATCAAACAAAATTCAACATCCATTCAAGATTTAAAAAAAAAATCTTAGCAACTTTAAGAACAGAACTTCCTTAATATAATAAAAGGCATCTACAAAATATCTACCACTTGGCTCACCACTCTTACTTGATACCATGTTAAGTGGTGAAAGACTTAAGTGTTTTCTCTGAAGGTAAGGAAAAGGTAAGATGTTATCCCTCACCACTCCTATATCACACCATACTGGGATTCTTCCCAGTGCAATAAGGCAAGAAAAATAATTTTTGAAAAGGCATATAGATTGAAAAAAAAAGAAATAAGGGGTGCCTGGATGGCTCAGTCAGTTGAGCATCCAACTCTTGATTTCAGCTCAGGATATAATGTCAAGGTCCTATGATTGGTCCTGCACTGGGCTCTGTGCTCAGCATGGAGTCTGCTTGTTCCTCTCCCTCTGCTCCCCCCCAACAACCTACTGGCTCATTCTCTCTCTCTCTCTCAAAGAAACAGATAAAATCTTAGAAAAAAAAAAGAAAAGGAAAAAAGTAATAAAACTGTCTCTAGGGTGCCTGGGTGGCTCAGTCAGTTAAGCCTCTGCCTTCAGCTTCAGTCATGATCCTGGTGTCCTGGGATGGAGTCCCGCATCAGGCTCCTTGCTCAGCGGGGAGTCTGCTTCTCCCTCTGCCCTTCGCCCCTGCTCATGATCTCTCTCTCTTTCTCTCTCAAATAGATTTTTTTAAAAACAGGGGCAACCCCGGTGGCGCAGCGGTTTGGCGCCGCCTGCAGCCTGGGGTGTGATCCTGGAGACCCGGGATTGAGTCCCACGTCGGGTTCCCTGCATGGAGCCTGCTTCTCCTTCTGCCTGTGTCTCTGCCTCTCTCTCTGTGTGTCTATGAATGGATAAATAAAATCTTAAAAAAAAAATTTTTTTTTTAAAAACGGTCTCTACTTGCCACAATTATGTAGAAAATCTCAATCTATGAAACATCTCTTAGAACTAAGAAGTAGGGATCCCTGGGTGGCACAGTGGTTTGGCGCCTGCCTTTGGCTCAGGGCGCAATCCTGGAGACCCGGGATCGAATCCCACGTCGCGCTCCCGGTGCATGGAGCCTGCTTCTCCCTCTGCCTATGTCTCTGCCTCTCTTTCTCTATGTGTGACTATCATAAATAAATAAAAATTTAAAAAAGAAAAAAAAAAAGAACTAAGAAGTAAATGTAGCAAGATCATAGAATTCAAGGTGAATATACAAAAGTCAACTATAGGGCAGCCCAGGTGGCTCAATGGTTTAGCACTGCCTTTAGCCCAGGTGTGTGATCCTGCAAACCTGGGATTGAGTCCCATATAGGGCTCCCTGCATGGAGCCTGCTTCTCCCTCTGCCTCTATCTGCCTCTCTCTCTCTGTATGTCTCTTATGAGTACATAAATAAAACCTTTAAAAAAAAAGTCAACTATATTCCTATATGTCATCAATGAATGGTTGGAATTTCAAATTAATAAAAATACCAATGACCCTATCACACAAGAAATGAAATACTTAGGAATAAATTTAAGAAAATATAAATAGGTTCTGTATATTGAAAACTACAAATCATCAGTAAAAGAAATCAAAGAAGATTAAACAAATGGACAGATAGGCCACATTAGTGAACTAGAAATCTCAATTTTTTAAAAAGGATATACTTATTTGAGAGAGAAAGTGCATGAGCAAAAGGAGTGAAGGGAGAGGGAGAGAAAATCCCAGGCAGACTCTACACCAAACATGGAGCCCAGCTGAGGGCCTGATAACACAATCCTGAGATTATGACTTGAATCAACATCAAGAGTTAGACAATCAACTGACTGTGCCACCCAGGTGCCCCAGAAGACTCAATATTGGGCAGCCTGGGTAGCTCAGTGGTTTAGTGCTGCCTTCACCCCAGAGCCTGATCCTGGAGATCCGGGATCGAATCCCTCGTTAGGCTCCCTGCATGGAGCCTGCTTCTCCCTCTGTGTCTCTGCCTCTCTCTGTCTCTCATGAATAAAAAAAAATGGAATCTTTAAGAAAAAAAAAAGGCTCAGTATTATAAAGACACCAATTCTCTACAATTTGATCTATAGGTACAGTGCAATTCCAGTAGACAGCCCAGCAAGCTTTTTTATAGGTATTAACATACTTCTTCTAAAAGTTTTATGGAAAAGCAAAGGAACTAGGATTGCCAAAACAATTCTGAAAAGATGAACAAAGTTGGAGGAGTCAAAATTACAGTAAATCAAGATAGTTTAATATTGGCAAAAAGAATAGAATTATGATAACTGGACAGATGCTGGAGACATAAGGTCCAGTTTCCCCATCTTCCCAGACATACAAGGAAAGCCATTAGACACTCTTCACTGCCCTAGCCACATAAGTAAGCCCAGGAAAGACCAGCAGAGCCATTCAGGAGAGACCAGGCAAAATTGCCCACCCACAGAATTTTGAACTATAAATGATTGTTGTTTTAATTTTGGAGGACGGTATCTTTACATAGCAATAAATAACTGATACACCAAAGTAATTCCAATGCCAACTGGCAGTAGCACAATTATCCTGGAGGGGAAGCCAACATGAAAAGAAATGGTGGCAATCTTAGCAAACTGTGTTTAAATATTTTACTGTTGCTTGTTGTGATAAGCATTGAGTGTTGTATGTAAGTGACAAATCCCTGAATTCTACTCCAGAAACAAATAGTAAACTGCATGTTAATTAAAATTCAGATTTTAAAAAAATTTTAGTAAGTATTTTACAAAATAAGTAAATATTTTGCAAAAGTCAGTAATCATGTGAACACATTGTCCAGAACCTTGGAAGAGGCATATTTAAGTGAAAATCCCTGAATCTAAAGCATCATTCAAGGTAATCCTTCTCTGGTAAGCATGATGCATAATTCTGAAATACTAACATCCTCTTTAGTGTCATAGAGAATAAAGAAATACCTGCTATAACCTGACTATATAACATTGTTCTAGATGTCTTGCTCATAAAATAACAGTATTTAATGTTTATTACGTATCATGCACTACACTAAGCATTTCACATAGATTATTTAATCATTACAACACCTCATAAGGTAGGGAATACAATAACACTCTCCAGATACAGAAACTGAGCCTCACAGTGGCTGCTAATTGCCCAGAGTTACATGGTTATTAAATATCAAGTTTGAGGGACATCTGGATGGCTCAGTGGTTGAGCGCCTACCTTTAGCCCAGGGCATGATCCTGGAGTCCCAGGACTGAGTCCCACATTGGGCTTCCTGCAGGGAGCCTGCTCCTCTCTCTGCCTATTTCTCTGCCTCTCTCTTTTTGTCTCTCTCATGAATAAATAAATAAATAAATAAATAATCTAAAATTTAAAAATAATAAATAATAAAATAAAAAATAAAAATAAATGTAAAGTTTGTATAAAGTTTGTGCTCTCGGTAACTAAACTCTGTAATACAGGAAAGATTTTAAAAATAACATTAAATAGAAGGAGAGTATTTTATTTTTGGTTTTTATATATTTTTCCTAGATATACACAGATTCTCTAATATATTTTCTAAATATAAAGGAAAACCATCTATGCCTATATTCATTTTAGAGATAACCACCTTACTGATCTCTCCAATAATCTTAAATTGATGTTCTAGGATTATATTGGTATATCTAAATATATCATCTGGAAACAGAGATCAGTGTATATATTTTCTTCCATGCAGACAATCCTATAGAAACAATTGGAAAATATATTAGAAATGTTATAAGTAATAGAGTTCACCAAAGTGAAATACACAATACAGAATTTTTTTAACACAATTTTCCTTAAAGCCAGCAAAAAACAGTAAGACAATGTAATAGGGACATACAGTATTTAGAATAGCAATTAAATATACTGTACCAGGGATCCCTGGGTGGCTCAGTGGTTTAGTACCTGCCTTTGGCCCAGGGAGCGATCCTGGAGTCCTGGGATCGAGACCCGCGTTGGGCTCCCGGCATGGAGCCTGCTTCTCCCTCCTCCTGTGTCTCTGCCTTTCTCTCTCTCTCTCTGTGTCTATCATAAATAAATAAATCTTTTAAATAAATAAGTAAACAAACAAACATACTGTACCTAGGAATAATGAAACATGTAAATCCTGTACAGAAATTTTTCAAATATTTAATCAGCTACATTAGAAAAACCTATGAATAAATAAATTTACATAATAGTTTCCTACATGTGAAGTTTGAATACTACAAAATTGCCAATTCTTTCCAAATGATTGTATTAGTTTAATTCCATCCCAATAAGAGCCTCAAAGGTGTATCTTTATTGAGGTTTTTGGAGGTGATACACTGACAGGGTTCAACAAGTCAAAGATACCAAATGATAAATCAAACAAACTACACAGAAAAGCTAAAACAATAAAACTCTTAGAAGAATCACAGGGAAAAAACCTTCATCATATTGGATTTGGTAATAATTTCTTGAATATACAGCAAAAGCACAGACAACAAAAGTAAAAATAAATTGGAATAATTAAAAATTTAAAACTTTCGGGCAGGGCAGCCCCAGTGGCTCAGCGGTTTAGCGCCACCTTCAGCCCAGGGCGTGATCCTGGAGACCCAGAACCGGGTCCCACGACCGGCTCCCTGCATGGAGCCTGTTTCTCCCTCTGCCTGTGTCTCTGTCCCCCTCTCTCTTTCTCTCTGTGTCTCTCATGAATAAATAAATAAAATCTTAAAAAAAAAAACTAAACAAAACAAAAAAAATTTAAAACTTTGGGCACCAAAACACAATTAAAAAAACCTATGAAATGGGAGCAATATTTGCAAATCATATATTTGATGAAAGGTTAAGATCTAGAATCTATAAAGAACTCCTACAACTCAATCACAACAAAAAACCTTATTTAAAAATGGGCAAAAGGGATCCCTGGGTGGCGCCGTGGTTTGGCGCCTGCCTTTGGCCCAGGGCGCGATCCTGGAGACCCCGGATCGAATCCCATGTCGGGTTCTTGGTGCATGGAGCCTGCTTCTCCCTCTGCCTGTGTCTCTGCCTCTCTCTCTCTCTCCCTCTGTTACTATCATAAATAAATAAAAATTTAAAAATAAATAAATAAATAAATAAATAAATAAATAAATAAAAATGGGCAAAGGATTTGTTTTTTTTTTTTTTTAATTTTTTTTTTTTTATTTATTTATGATAGTCACACACAGAGAGAGAGAGGCAGAGACACAGGCAGAGGGAGAAGCAGGCTCCATGCACCGGGAGCCCGATGTGGGATTCGATCCCGGGTCTCCAGGATCGCGCCCTGGGCCAAAGGCAGGCGCCAAACCGCTGCGCCACCCAGGGATCCCGTGGGCAAAGGATTTGAATAAACATTTCTCCAAAGAAGATACACAAATGGCTAACAAGCACATGACAAGAGGCCCAACATTACTAATCATTGGATAAATGCAAACAAAAACCACAAGGGGATACCATCTCAAACTCATTATGATGCCAATTATCAAAAAGAAGAAGAAGGAGGAGGAGGAGGAGGAGGAGGAGGAGACGACGACGAAGACAACGACAGCAAGTGTCAGCAAGGACATGGAAAAATTACAAACCCTGTGTAGTTAGTATATAAAATGGAATAGTCAGGGCTCCTGGATGGCTCAGTCACTTAAGTGTCTGCCTTTACTTCAGGTCATGATCCCAGGGTCCAGGGATCAAGCCCTACATTGGGCTCCCTACTTAGTGGGGGAGTCTGCTTCTCCCTCTTCTGTCCACCCACTTGTGCTTGCTCTCTCTCTCTGTCTCTCATGAATAAATAAAATATTTAAATGATTTTATTTATTTGAGAGACACAGAGAGAGAGGCAGAGACATAGGCAGAGGGAGAAGCAGGCTCCCAATGGGGAGCCTGATGCAGGACTCAATCCAGGACCTTGGATCACACCCTGAGCCCAAGGCAGATGGTCAACCACTGAGACACCCAGGCGTCCCACAAATAAAATCCTTAAAAAAAAATAATTAAAATGAAATAAAATGGTACACCCATTATGGAAAACAGTATGGTGTTTCATCAAAAAATTAAAAGTAGAATTACCATATGATTCAGCAATTTCATTTCTGCATATTTGCCCCAATGCATTGAAAACAAAGTACTAAAAAGATATTCATGCACACACATGTTCAAAGCAGCATTATTCACAATAGTCAAGAGGTGGTCACAATCCAAGTGTCCATTGACAGATGGACAAATAAATGCTGTACATGCATACAATGGACTATTATTCAGCTTCTAAGATGAAGAAAAATATGACATATACTTCAATATGACGACCCTAGAGGACATTATGCTAAATGCAAAAGCCAGTCACGATTCCTCTTACATAAGGTATGTAATCAAATTCACAGAAAGTAGAATAGTGCTTGCCAGGGGCTGGAAAAAGGGGCAAGTGTGGAGTTTATGAATTCACTTATGAAAGCATTTTTGAAATTATGAAACTATAGAAATGGTGAACAGATTGGTAGCTGACAAATGTTGAGTGATAGCATGAAGGAGGGAGATACTGATCACTACAAAAGAATAACGTAAGCCAGTTCTTGGATAGAACTTCTTTGTATCTTCACTGTAGGTGGTAATCACACAAATCTACACATGTAATAAAACTGCACAGAACTAATATACATACACATATGAACACAAATACGAGTATAAAACTGGTGAAAGGTCAATAAATAAGGTCAATAGATTAGAATAAGGCCAATAGATTATAAAGGTTAATAGATTACATTAGTTATCAATTTCTTGATTATGATATTATACTATAGATGTGTAATATGCATGATTCCTGGACCATAGCATTATCTGGAACTTGTTAGAAAAAAACCTTGGGCTGGACTCCAGACCTACTGAATTAAACCACATCTGGACCAGATAGAATTCTTTATCACTCAGAGATGAAGGTTTTCAAGTTGGAAGCGGTAATTGTACATGACTTCAGGATTGTTAAACTTGGGGAAGAGATGGGAACCCTAGGTGGCTCAGTCAGCTAAGCACTCAAATCTTAATTTCAGCCCAGATCATGCTGGGCATGGAGCCTGTTTAAAATTCTCTTTCCAAGGACACCTGGGTGGCTCAGTGGTTGAGCATCTGCCTTTGGCTCAAGGTGTGATCACAGAGTCCCTGAATTGAGTCCCACATCGGGATCCCCACAGGGAGCCTGCTTCTCCCTCTCCGTCTCCTTATGTCTCTGCCTCTCTCTGTGTGTCTCTCATGAATAAATAAATAAAATCTTTAAAAAAAAAAAAAAGATCTTGCCTCTCCCTCTCCCTCTGTCCCCCTTTCCCAAAAAAGCCTTGTAGAAGACTGTGCTCCATGAAAAAGAATAAAGAGTGCTATGAGACTGTATAGGAAATACTGCTTGAGAACTAGCAAAAGCACTAGAAGTTAGAGATGGTGGAGCTGCAGATCAGCTTGAAGCAGTATGACCCTCACAAGGACAAACATTTCTTGAGCACAATCAGGCTTAAGTTCACTCCCCTCCCCAAGTTCTCCACGTGAGCCCTAGGAAACCAGAAGCATTGTGAGGACACCAAGGCTTTTTCCACAAGAATATCCCCCACGTGGACACTGAAGTGCTGAAGGAACTCAACAGGAATAAGAAGCTGGGGCAGCCCCAGTGGCGCAGCAGTTTAGCGCCGCCTGCAGCCCAGGGTGTGATCCTGGAGACCCTGGATCGAGTCCCACATCAGGCTCTCTGTATGATGCCTGCTTCTCCCTCCGTCTGTGTCTCTGCCTCTCTCTCTCTGTCTCTGTGAATAAATAAATAAAATCTTTAAAAAAAAAAAAAATAAGAAGCTGGTTTGATCTGTTTGATCAGAATTTTTTATTGGGATGCCTGGGTGTCTCAGTGGTTGAGTGTCTATCTTCAGCTCAGGTAGTGATCCAGGGGTCTTGGGATCAAGTCCTGCAACAGGCTCCCCTTAGGGAGCCTGCCTCTCTCTCTGCCTATGTCTCTGCCTTTCTCTGTCTCTCATGAATAAATAAATAAAATCTTAAAAAAAAAAGAATTTTTGATCAAACAGATCCCGTGAATCCTAGGCCCAAGCCTGAATAAGGCTAGCAAGTTCCCTTCCTTGCTAACCTACAATGAGAACATGATGGTCAAAGTCAATTAAGTGAATACCATGATCAAGATCCCAATGAAGAAGGTGCTATGTCTGGCAGTGGTCCCTAAGCCAAATGAAGATGACAGATGATGAGCTGGTATACAACATCTACTTAGTTTTCAATTTCTTGATGTCATTGCTCAAGAAAAATTGGCAGAACCTCTAACCTCTGTCCTTTATACATTAAGAGCACCATGGGCAAGCCCAGCACCCAACCTGAGGCACGGCTTAAGAAACCCTAGTGCCACCATTAAAAAAAAAAAAAAAGGGATCCCTGGGTGGCGCAGCAGTTTGGCGCCTGCCTTTGACCCAGGGCGCGATCCTGGAGACCCGGGATCGAATCCCACATCGGGCTCCCGGTGCATGGAGCCTGCTTCTCCCTCTGCCTGTGTCTCTGCCTCTCTCTCTCACTGTGTGCCTATCATAAATAAATTAAAAAAATAAAAAAAAATGTTAAAAAAAAAATAAAAAAAAGAACAAATAATGTGTAGAAAAACTGTATAGCAGTAAGGATGGACTCCATTTGTTGGCTCACTCAACATTTTCTCCCTTTTGATCTTCTATTAAGGAATGTCCATTTTACACTGTTATGGTAGATGAGATATAAGACGAAATCTGTTGTGAGGTTCCTAGGAAAGCCTTTTTTTTTTCTAATTTAAAGATTTTATTTCTAAGTAATCTCTACACCCAACATGAGCTCGAACTCACAACCCCAAAATCACAAGATGCATACTCTACCAACTGAGCCAGGCAGGTGTCCTGGAAAACAGTTTCCTTCCCTTTCCTTTTTTTTTTTTTTAAAAAAAAGAGATCAAGGGCAGCCCTGGTGGAGCAGCGATTTAGTGCCGCCTGCAGCCCGGGGTGCGATCCTGGAGACCCAGGATCCAGTCCCGCGTCGGGCTCCCTGCAGGGAGCCCGCTTCTCCCTCTGCCCTGTGTCTCTGCCTCTCTCTCTCTCTCTGTGTCTCTATGAATAAATAAATAAATAAATAAATAAATAAATAAATAAATAAATATTTAAAAAAGAATGAAAAGAGATCAAGAGTGAGAGAAAGAGCATGAGCGTGGGGAAGGGTAGAGGGGGAGGAAGAGAGACAATCCCAAGCAGGCCCCACCCCCAGCATGGAGCAGAGCGCAACACAGGGCTCCATCCTACAACCATGAGATTATGACCTGAGCCAAAGTACAAACTCGGACACTTAACCAACTGAGTCACCCGAGCACCTCATATGTTTTCCTTTTTCTCACTCTTTTAAGATTTTATTTATTTGAGAGAGACAGAGTGCGCACATGAGACAGTGGGGGAGAAGGACAGGAACTAGCTAACTAACAAGGATAATGACTGATATGGAACATGCCCCTGAAAAAAAAAAAAAAAAAAAAAGGAACATGCCCCTGAGATTGTGACTTGATCCAAAATCAAGAGTCAAATGCTTAATGGACTGAGCAACCCAATCACACCACCCCCACATGTTTTCTTGATCCAGATGTTGCCCCTTCCTCTTTTGGATCTAGTTAATACACATCTAAGGAAATTATCCTAAGGAAATAAGCAGATGTATGCCTACAGATTTAGCTCATGATGCTCATTATTGTGTATTTATTGCAAATAATGTTCAATGATAAGAGAGTAAATTTAAAAAAAAGGAATTTTTGGTGTTTTCACAGGGTGGAATTTTTATGGTCATCAAGGGTAATGATTACTAAGAATTTTGATGACATGGAAATACTTATTAAGTGAAAAATCAAAATAAATTTCATTTACATAAAATTGTATACATGTATATTCACATATACACACTCTAAAACTTAATGTAACTTGAAAATAAGTATATATTATTAATCTTTTGAGGAAACAATAATGATTATTCTTTAAATATTGTTTAAATGACTAGCATTTCGGGCAGCCCGGGTGGCTCAGAGGTTTAGTGCCACCTGATTCAGCCCAGGGCCTGGTCCTGGAGACCTGGGATCAGGTCCCACGTTGGGATCCCTGTGTGGAGCCTGTTTTTCCCTCTGCCTATGTCTCTGCTTCTCTCTGTGCGTCTCTCATGAATAAATAAATAAATCTTAAAAAATAAAATAAAATAAAAATAAAAAATAAATGACTAGCGTTTCAATTCTTTTTTCTTACAAAAGCACATTGATGAGTTCTAATGTGCAGCAAGGACTGAGAATCCTCAATACACTTGTGTAGGAGTATGTGTGTGATATTTTTTAATGTAAGAATACTCCAAATGTTAAGAAAGCTGCAATTGAGTATAACTGCCCCATTACAATGCATTTTATTTTTTGTGTACTTTTACAATTTTATACCCCATAACTATTACTTTTAATACAAAAATGTTCTTTACGTTTTTAAAACAAAAAATATTTTTTTATGTTGAAAGGGAAGAAAATAATTCAAGCTCAAGCTACACCAACACAGAGCTGGAGAAGCCACTCAGATAATGAAACAAACTACCTGAGGTGTCTTGAACACCTACCTTCCAATGGGGATATCGCCTCATCAGGCTCCAGTTTGCAGATGCACAGCTGCATGCCTGTTTGCTTGTTCCTCCCTTGGTCCAGACAGTGATACTAGGTTAATTTCCTGAGCCTTTCCAAAGACTACAATATACGTGTACACACACATTTAGAAGTTCCTTTTATTTACACATAACTTTTTCTACAATAAGAGATAAATCTTTTCACTGTCCCATGTGTTTTGTCTTTGGGAGCCTCTATTTTAAGACTCACAGAAAGGAGGGACGCCTGGATGGCTCAGTGGTTGAGCATCTGCCTTCAACTCAGGTCATGATCCTGGAGTCCTGGGATTGAGTTTCTCTCTCTCTCTCATGAATAAGTAAATAAAAATCTAAAAAAAAAAAAAAAATTCAAAGAAAGCAAAAAACTAAAAAAAATTGGGAAAGAGTATTTAGTTTTTCAAGGAGTGGTATGATCGATGTTCTTTCTATGCACCACCTCTCAGCTCCATTTCCACTTAGAAGATGCGATAGAGGGGGAATCCCTGGGTGGCTCAGTGGTTTAGTGCCTGCCTTTGGCCCAGGATGCGATCTTGCAGTCCCGGGATTGAGTCCTGCGTCGGCCTCCTGGCATGGGGCCTGCTTCTCCCTCCTCCTGTGTCTCTGCCTCTCTCTCTCTTTATGTCTATCATAATAAATAAATAAATTTTAAAAAAAAAAAAAGAAGAAGAAGAAGAAGATGCGATAGCGCAGGAGAAACCGGCTCTATCTTCACATTTTACCAGATGTTTTTCAGTTTATGATTCTCGAGTTCAAATTAAATGTTTTTATTTTAGAATAAGAATTTAAAACCATTAAAATTCTTCATTAGTTTCCACTCCAGAGCTGGGGATAATGACTAATCATGGACAGAACAGCTGTCACTCCCAAGGCAACACTCCAGCCACATTCAATTCATTTCATGACCACAGGAGCATGCCCTTTGTTACCTTAACCACCATGTATTCCAATACAGTTGAACCCAAAAGGAGTGAAGTTCATGGCCTACTTTTTGCCATTGATAGAATACAGAATATATATTGAAGAGAATATGTAGTTTCTACAATGAGCTCTGTTGATGAATTTATAAAAACATTGAGTTATGAGATGGCTGGTAGGAAATCAAAGTAAGTCACTTTACTGAACACAGAGCACAAACCAGAATTTCAAAGGGAAAAAAAGATAATAAGAAACTATGCAGGGCAGCCCTGGTGGCTCAGTGGTTTAGCACCGCCTTCAGCCCAGGGCCTGATCCTAGAGACCCAGGATCAAGTCCCATGTCAGGCTCCCTTCATGGAGCCTGCTTCTCCCTCTGCCTGTGTCTCTGCCTCTCTCTCTCTCTCTCTCTCTGTCTGATGAATAAATAAATAAAATCTTAAAAGAGAAAGAAAGAAAGAAAGAAAGAAAGAAAGAAAGAAAGAAAGAAAGAAAGAAAGAAAGAAAGAAAGAAAAAGAAAGAAAGAAAGAAAGAAAGAAAAGAAAGAAGAAAGAAAGAAAGAAAGAAAAGAAAGAAAGAAAGAAAGAAAGAAAGAAAAGAAAGAAAAAGAAAAAGAAAGAAAGAAAGAAAGAAAGAAAGAAAGAAAGAAAGAAAGAAAGAAAGAAAGAAAGAAAGAAAGAAAGAAAGAAAGAAAGAAAGAAAGAAAGAAAGAAAGAAAGAAAGAAAGAAAGAAGAAAGAAAGATACTATGCATGTTGAACAGAGTTAGGATTCTATGTTGGTTTATATAGCTCTCTAGAGCCACATAATTCAACTGGCTCTTCTGTTCTTTCTTGGAAAAGATGACTTTCAGTTTCTAAATGGCAATGTGGCCAAAAACTACCTAGCTTTTGAGCAAGAGTAATGCAATTTGTTAACAGACACATTATTTTTAGAAAATAAGTACAATTTTGCAAACTTTCAAGGCAGATATAATCAAAGTCACCTGAAGGCCAAATGGTTGCTGCCATTTCCACAGTCCAAGTCATGGGGCCCAACAAGATAGTTTGAAGGCCATTTTTTCAAGGCCAGAGCTCTCTCAGAAGCCAAATCACCCAATATTTGGCTGAGGCTTTTGACAGGCCTTAACCCTTAACAAGGGATTTATAAGACCAGTTCATGAGAAGATATTTCAGACACTAAATTCAGTATGCCATCCATCCCTGTTATGCTTGGTCTCTGCCTTGGATGCACTGCTGGTAATCTATGCATTCCTCTATTGCTTAGAGCCTCCTCCCTGCTGATTCAATTCCCACTGCCAACCTTTCTTCCAAACTTTACACCTGTGCCCTCAGAAAACTGCATGCCATGGTAATCAGCCTTTTTTACATTACCAACAGTCAACATTCCTCATGGACATTTCTTCTCTTGAATCCTTCATCCTTGTTTTGAATCTTTCTCAAATGGGGGTTTCTCATACTCCAGTAACCCCAAAATTGTGTGTAAAATTAGTGTTCTCAGGCAGCCTGGGTGGCTTAGCGGTTTAGCGCCACCTTCAGCCTGGCATGGGATCATGGAGACCAGGGACTGAGTCCCACATCGGGCTCCCTGCAGGAAGCCTGATTCTCCCTCTGCCTGTGACTCTGCCTCTCTCTCTGTCTCTCATGAATAAATAAATAAAACATTTTTTAGGGGATCCCTGGGTGGCGCAGCAGTTTGGCGCCTGCTTTGGCCCAGGGCGTGATCCTGGAGACCTGGGATCGAATCCCACATCAGGCTCCCTGTGCATGGAGCCTGCTTCTCCCTCTGCCTGTGTCTCTGCCTCTCTCTCTCTCTCTCCGTGACTATCATAAATAAATAAAAATTTTAAAAAAAAACATTTTTTAAAAAGAAAATTAGTGTTCTCCTTACTCCTTAAATGCTTATAGACATTTTTTTCTTCACCCTATTGTAACACACCCTTCCTTTTGTGTAACGGATCAAGGAATACTGGTATGTGTTCATGATAAAAGGCAGTATAAGGAGACCACAAAATTCAGGAAAATGGTATATCCTTCTTTGGAACATATTAACCATTTTTTACCATTCGATGAATTTATAAATTATATATTGTTTCTGTATTTTTTTGAAGATTTTATTTATTTATTCATGAGAGAGAGAGAGAGAGAGAGAGGCAGAAACACAGGCAGAAGGAGAAGCAGGCTCCATGCAGGGAGCCCGATGTGGGACTTGATCCCTGGTCTCCAGGATCACGCCCTGGGCTAAAGGCGGCGCTAAACCGCTGAGCCACCCGGACTGTTGTGTTTCTGTATTTTTTAAAGTTACACTAGACATTACAACATGCATCCTTCACTCACCAAAGTTTGATAATAACTTTAACTTCCAGGACAATGCAAAGGCCTGAGAATGTAGGTAAACTACATTTACCCTCATTCCAATTTACATGTTTATTGCAATTATGTGGTTTTGTCTCTCTAGCTAGCTAAATCCTTAACACCATAAAAGTTTTTTTACTGTTTTATAAAGTGTTCCTTTAAATTGACTCCTTTTGTTGTTTCTTCATTTCTTTCTGTACCTCTGACATATATCCATGGTCATTTTCCTTCAATCTGAAGAATATCCATTAGAATTCCCTTTCATATGATTAACTTGGTCTCTGTTTATCTAAACATTTTTATGTATCCTTTATTATATCCAAAGGATACTCTCACTTTGTAGAGCCTTCTAGGTTGGCTGTTTTTCATCACCTTGTAGCTACCATTCATCTGTTTTCTGGTCAATATTGTTCCTATTGAGAAGTTATCTATAAATCTAACTCCTTTAGGTAATCTATTCCTATTTGATTTGTTTTATGCAAATATTTGAAAAGATAATGTCTGAGATTTTCTAGAAGTATAAAAAATATATAGAAGTGCAATTAATTTCATGCTAAAAAATAAAAATAAATATGCATATAGACATTTCATATAGAAATTGCAAAACGCCACTTCTAAAAAAAATCTTTATTTGCTTGAGAGCAAGCAAGAACAGTGGGAAGGACAGAGGGAGAAGGAGAAAGTCTTAAGCCAACTCCATGCTGAAGGTGAAGCCTGATGCGGGGCTCAATCTCAGGACGATGAGAACACGACCTGAGCCAAAACCAAGAGGACACTAAATTATCTATGCTGCCCAGGTGCCCCACAAAACGTCACTTTTTATAGTTGCTAGTATATTATATTTTTAGATGACACTTTTATATATTTATGTGTATATTGTATAGTTTATTAGTTGTCTCTAGTGGGAGTGTTTGTCCAAATTATCTTGTCTCACATATACCTGACCTTTCTTCTCTAAAATAAAAACTCATCCTAATTTGAGCCTCAAGGCTAGGTAGTGAAATGCAGTAAAAAGAAGTAACTTAAAATTTCTCATTAAAACTATCTTGGTCTCTTTGGCTTTAAAAGAATAAATTAGGGCAGCCCGGGTGACTCAGCGGTTTAGTGCCTGCCTTCAGCCCAGGGCGTGATCCGGGAGACCCGGGATCAAGTCCCACATCGGGCTCTCTGCATGGAACCTGCTTCTCTGTCTGTGTCTCTGCCTCTCTCTCTCTCTCTCTCTCTCTGACTCTCATGAATAAATAAATAAAAATTGTTGAAATTAATTAATTAATCTTTTTTGAAAAAAAATTATCTATGGAGAATTAATATTGAGTATGTTAGAATTTCTCCCCACTTGGGGCACCTGGGTGACTCAGTCAGTTACAGGTTGGACTCTTGGTTTTGACTCAAGTCATGATCTAGGGGTTGTGAGATCAAGTCCCACACTGGGCTCTGCACTCAGCACAGAGTCTGCTTAGGATGCTCACTCTCCCTCGCCCCCTCCCCACATACCCACACGTGCATGCATGCCTGAGCTTGATCACTCTCTCCCTCTCAATAAATAAGTAAATAAAATCTTTTGAAAAAATAGAATTTCTAACCACTGTCTCTACTCAAGATGTAATAAAGTGTGTTTAGAAGCTTATAAATCCTTAAAGAAATGAGGGAGGTACACCATACACAAAGATAAACTCAAAATGGATGAAAGATCTAAATGTGAGACAAGATTCCATCAAAGTACTGGAGAAGAACACAGGCAACACCCTTTTTGAACTTGGCCACAGTAACTTCTTGCAAGATACATCTATGAAGGCAAGAGAAACAAAAGCAAAAATGAATTATTGGGACTTAATCAAGATAAAAAGCTTCTGCACAGCACAAGAAACCGTCAACAAAACTAAAAGACAACCTACAGAATGGGAGAAGATATTTGCAAATGACATATCAGATAAAGGGCTAGTATCCAAGATCTATAAAGAACTTATTAAACTCAACACCCAAGAAACAAACAATCCAATCATGAAATGGGCAAAAGACATGAACAGAAATCTCACAGAGGAAGACATAGACATGGCCAACATGCACATGAGAAAATGCTCTGCATCACTTGCCATCAGGGAAATACAAATCAAAAGCACAAGGAGATACCACCTCACACCAGTGAGAATGGGGAAAATTAACAAGGCAGGAAACAACAAATGTTGGAGAGGATGTGGAGAAAGGGGAACCCTCTTGCACTGTTGGTGGGAATGTGAACTGGTGCAGCCCCTCTGGAAAACTGTGTGGAGGTTCCTCAAAGAGTTAAAAATAAATCTGCCCTAAGACCCAGCAATTGCACTGCTGGGGATTTACCCCAAAGTTACAGATGCAGTGAAACGCCGGGACACCTGCACCACGATGTTTCTAGCAGCAATGTCCACAATAGCCAAACTGGAAGGAGCCTCGGTGTCCATCGAAAGATGAATGGATAAAGAAGATGTGGTCTATGTATACAATGGAATATTACTCAGCCATTAGAAACGACAAATATTTAAAAAATAAAAGGGGGGGGCAGCCCCAGTGGCTCAGCGGCTTAGCGTCATCTTCAGCCCAGGGCGTGATCCTGGAGACCCGGGATCGAGTCCCACGTCGGGCTCCCTGCATGGAGCCTGCCTCTCCCTCTGCCTGTGCCTCTGCCTCTCTCTCTCTCCCTCTCTCTGTGTCTTTCATGATTAAATAAACTAAATCTTAAAAAAAAAAAATAAAGAAAGAAACGACAAATACCCACCATTTGCTTCGACGTGGATGGAACTGGAGGGTATTATGCTGAGTGAAGTAAGTCAATCGGAGAAGGACAAACATTATATGGTCTCATTCTTTTGGGGAATATAAAAAATAGTGACAGGGAGTAAAGGGGAAAGGAGAGAAAATGACTGGGAGATATCAATGAGGGTGACTGAACATGAGAGATTCCTAACTCTGGGAAACACACAAGGGGTAGTGGAAGGGGAGGTGGGCAGGGGTTTGGGGTGACTGGGTGACAGGCATTGAGGGGGGCACTTGATGGGATGAGCACTGGGTGATATGCTATATGTTGGCAAATTGAACTCCAATTTAAAAATAAATAAAAAATAAAAATAAATAAAAATAAAAATAAAAATAAATAAATAGCCCCACTGGCTGCTCTGAAAAGCCATCTTTGCATCGTTCCTGTGTCTGGCTCCCTGTCGTCGCAACTACCTCCGCTGCGCACCTCCTCCACCACCGCGGACTCCGGCAGCTCCCTCGCCAGAGTCCTCGAACTCTTGCTCTTTTTAATCGCTGCATGGGATCACCGGCGTGCCCCATCATGTCAGAAGCGTCTGTGGACACCAGCTCCGAGATCACCACCAAGGACTTAAAGGAGAAGAAGGAAGTTGTGGAGGAGGCAGAGAATGGAAGAGACGCGCCTGCTAATGGGAACGCTAATGAGGAAAATGGGGAGCAGGAGGCTGACAATGAGGTAGAGGAAGGAGGGGAGGAAGAGGAGGAGGAGGAAGAGGAAGGCGATGGAGAGGAAGAGGATGGAGATGAAGATGAGGAGGCCGAGGCAGGTACGGGCAAACGGGCAGCTGAAGACGATGAGGATGACAACATCAACCCCAAGAAGCAGAAGACTGATGAGGATGACTAGACAGCAAAAAAAAAAGGAAAAGTTAAACTTAACAAAAAAAAAACAAAAAACAAAAAACAAAAGGCCACCGTGACCTATTCACCCTCCACTTCCCATCTCAGAATCTAAACGTGGTCACCTTGGAGTAGAGAGTCCCACCCGCCTGCCCAACACGGGCCGTGCCACCCGCAGATGACTCACGCTCTCCGCCACCCAACCAAAATCAACAAGCACATGAGGAAATGCTCCGCATCACTTGCCATCAGGAAAATACAAATCAAAAGCACAAGGAGATACTACATCACACCAGCAACAACATCATGTCTAAAGGAACAATGTATATACCTTAATTAAAATATACTCTATTGGGCAGCCCCAGTGGCACAGCGGTTTAGCGTCACCTGCAGCCCAGGGTGTGATCCTGGAGACCTGGGATCGAGTCCCATGTCAGGCTCCCTCATGGAGCCTGCTTTTCCCTCTGCCTGTGTCTCTGCCTCTCTCTCTCTCTCGTGAATAAATAAATAAAATCTTAAAATAATAATAATAAATAAAATAAAATAAAATATACTCTATTGATAGAGTGCCGGGGTAGCTCAGTCAGTTGAGCATCTGAATCTTGATTTTGGCTCAGGTCAGTATCTCAGGGTGGTAAGATCAAGACCCACAATAGGCTCTACACTCAATGCAGAGTCTGCTTGTCCCTCTCCCTCTGCCCATTTATTATTTAAATAAAATCTTAAGAGAAAGAAATACTCTATTGCTAAAAAAAAAAAAAGCTAGCCATCATCTGAGCTTTTAGCAAGTCAAAAACACTAATCATAGATCACTATAACAAACATATAATGAAAAGCGCAAAATATTGTGAGAATTACCAAAATGTGACACAGTCACAAAGGGAGCAAATGATGTTGGAAAACAGCACCAACAGACTTGTTTGATACAGGGTTGCCACAATCTTCAATTTGCAAAAAGCAAAATATCTCTGAAGCACAATAAAGTGAAATGCAACAAAAGGAGGTATTCCTATAGTAAACTATTATAGCAAGGCTATAGGATACAAGATTAATACATAGAGAAGTCCATCGCTTTCCTATATATCAGCAATGAACTGGAATTTTTATTTTTTAAAAAACTTTTTAAAAACTAATAATAGCACCCCATCCTGCCAAAAAAAAATCCCAAAAAGTTGGGTGTAAACCTATAAAAATATTTGCAAATTCTATATGCAGAAACTATAAAAATATCAAAGGTCAAAATAAACAGATATTCCATGCTCATTTATTTTTTAAAATTTATTTTTTGTACATTTTTTTATTGAAGTTGAATTTACCAACATATAGCATATCACCCAGTGCTCATCCCATCAAGTGCCCCCCTCAATGCCTGTCACCCAGTCACCCCAAACCCCTGCCCACCTCCCCTTCCAATACCCCTTGTTTGTTTCCCAGAGTTAGGAATCTCTCATATTCAGTCACCCTCGTTGTTATCTCCCACTCATTTTCTCTTCTTTCCCCTTTACTCCCTGTCACTATTTCTTATATTCCCCAAAATAATGAGACCATATAATGTTTGTCCTTCTCCTATTGACTTACTTCACTCAGCATAATACCCACCAGTTCCATCCACGTCGAAGCAAATGGTGGGTATTTGTCGTTTCTAATGGCTGAGTGATATTCCATTGTATACATAGACCACATCTTCTTTATCCATTCATCTTTCGATGGACACCGAGGCTCCTTCCAGTTTGGCTATTGTGGACATTGCTGCTAGAAACATCGCGGTGCAGGTGTCCCGGCGTTTCACTGCATCTGTAACTTTGGGGTAAATCCCCAGCAGTGCAATTGCTGGGTCTTAGGGCAGATTTATTTTTAACTCTTTGAGGAACCTCCACACAGTTTTCCAGAGGGGCTGCACCAGTTCACATTCCCACCAACAGTGCAAGAGGGTTCCCCTTTCTCCACATCCTCTCCAACATTTGTTGTTTCCTGCCTTGTTAATTTTCCCCATTCTCACTGGTGTGAGGTGGTATCTCCTTGTGCTTTTGATTTGTATTTCCCTGATGGCAAGTGATGCAGAGCATTTTCTCATGTGCATGTTGGCCATGTCTATGTCTTCCTCTGTGAGATTTCTGTTCATGTCTTTTGCCCATTTCATGATTGGATTGTTTGTTTCTTGGGTGTTGAGTTTAATAAGTTCTTTATAGATCTTGGATACTAGCCCTTTATCTGATATGTCATTTGCAAATATCTTCTCCCATTCTGTAGGTTGTCTTTTAGTTTTGTTGACGGTTTCTTGTGCTGTGCAGAAGCTTTTTATCTTGATTAAGTCCCAATAATTCATTTTTGCTTTTGTTTCTCTTGCCTTCATAGATGTATCTTGCAAGAAGTTACTGTGGCCAAGTTCAAAAAGGGTGTTGCCTGTGTTCTTCTCCAGTACTTTGATGGAATCTTGTCTCACATTTAGATCTTTCATCCATTTTGAGTTTATCTTTGTGTATGGTGTAAGAGAATGTCTAGTTTCATTCTTCTGCATGTGGCTCTCCAATTTTCCCAGCACCATTTATTAAAGATACTGTCCTTTTTCCAGTGGATAGTCTTTCCTGCATTGTCGAATATTAGGTGACCATAGAGTTGAGGGCCCATTTCTGGATTCTCTATTCTGTTCCATTGATCTATAGGTCTGTTTGTGTGCCAGTACCAGTCTTGATGACCACAGCTTTGTAGTACAACCTGAAATCTGGCATTGTGATGTCCCCAGCTATGGTTTTCTTTTTCAATATTCCCCTGGCTATCCGGGGTCTTTTCTGATGCCACAAAAATTCTAAGATGATTTGTTCCAACTCTCTGAAGAAAGTCCATGGTATTTTGATAGGGATTGCATTAAATGTGTAAATTTCCCTGGGTAGCATTGACATTTTCACAATATTAATTCTGCCAATCCATGAGCACGGAATATTTTTCCATCTCTTTGTGCCTTCCTCAATTTCTTTCAGAAGTGTTCTGTAGTTTTTAGGGTATAGATCCTTTACCTCTCTGGTTAGGTTTATTCCTAGGTATCTTATGCTTTTGGGTGCAATTGTAAATGGGATTGACTCCTTAATTTCTCTTTCTTCAGTCTCATTGTTAGTGTATAGAAATGCCACTGACTTCTGGGCATTGATTTTGTATCCTGCCACACTGCCGAATTGCTGTATGAGTTCTAGCAATCTTGAGGTGGAGTCTTTTGGGTATTCTATGTACAGAATCATGTCATCTGCAAAGAGGGAGAGTTTGACTTCTTCTTTGCCAATTTGAATGCCTTTTATTTCTTTTTGTTGCCTGGTTGCTGAGGCTAGGACTTCTAGTACTATGTTGAATAGCAGTGGTGAGAGTGGACATCCCTGTCTTGTTCCTGATCTTAGGGGAAAGGCTCCCAAAGGCTCCCAGTGTTTCCCCATTGAGAATGATATTTGCTGTGGGCTTTTCATAGATGGCTTTTAAGACACTGAGGAATGGTATCCCTGGGTGGCGCAGTGGTTTAGCGCCCGCCTTTGGCCCAGGGCGTGATCCTGGAGACCCGGGATCGAATCCCACGTCGGGCTCCCAGTGCATGGAGCCTGCTTCTCCCTCTGCCTGTGTCTCTGCCTCTCTCTCTCCGTGTGTGACTATCATAAAAAAAAAAAAAAAAAAGACACTGAGGAATGCTCCCTCTACCCCTATACTCTGAAGAGTTTTGATCAGGAATGGATGCTGTATTTTGTCAAATGCTTTCTCTGCATCTATGGAGAGGATCATATGGTTCTTGTTTTTTCTCTTGTTGATATAATTTATCACCTTGATTGCTTTATGAGTGTTGAACCAGACTTGCATTCCCAGGGATAAATCCCATTTTGTCATGGTGAATAATCTTCTTAATATACTGTTGGATCCTATTGGCTAGTATCTTGTTAGAATATTTGCATCTGTGTTCATCAGGGATATTGGTCTATAATTCTCCTTTTTGGTGGGGTTTTTGTCTGGTTTTGGAATTAAGGTGATGCTGGCCTCATAGGAGGAGTTTGGAAGTATTCCATCCCTTTCTATCTTTCAGAACAGCTTTAGTAGAATAGGTATGGTTTTCTTCTTTAAACGTTTGATAGAGTTCCCCTGGGAAGCCATCTGACTCTGGACTTCTGTGTTTTAGGAGGTTTTTGATGACTGCTTCAATTTCCTCTCTGGTTATTGGCCTGTTCAGGTTTTCTATTTCTTCCTATTCCAGTTTTGGTAGTTTGTTGTTTTCCAGAAATGTGTCCATTTCTTCATGATTGCCTAATTTATTGGCATATAGGTGCTCATAATATGTTTTAAAATCATTTGTATTTCCTTGGTATTGGTTGTGATCTCTCCTTTTTCATTTGTGATTAGAGTCTTTTTTTTTCTTTTGTTTTTTAATAAGAATGGCTAATGGTTTATCTATCTTATTCTTTCAAAGAACCAACTCCTGGTTTTGTTGATCTATTTCACAGTTCTTCTGGTCTCTATTTCATTGAGTTCTGCTTGAATCTTTATTAACTCTCGTCTTCTGCTGGGTGTAGGTTTTATTTACTGTTCTTTCTCCAGTTCCTTTAGGTGCAAGGTTAGCTTCTGTATTTGAGTTTTTTCCAATTTTTTGGAGGGATGCTCATATTGCAATGTATTTCCCTCTCAGGACTGCTTTTGCTGTATCCCAAATATTTTGAACGGTTGTATCTTCATTCTCATTAGTTTCCATGAATCTTTTTAATTCTTCCCTAATTTCCTGGTTGACTCTTTCATCTTTTAGCAGGATGGTCTTTAACTTCCATGTGTTTGAATTTCTTCCAAATTTCTTCTTGTGATTTAGTTCAAATTTCAAAGCATTATGGTCTGAAAATATGCAGGGGACAATCCCAATCTTTTGGTATTGGTTAAGACCTGAATTGTGACCCAGTATGTGGTCTATTCTGGAGAAAGTTCTATGTGCACTTGAGAAGAATGTGTATTAAGCTGCGTTTGGATGTAAAGTTCTGTAAATATCTGTGAAATCCATCTGGTCCAGTGTATCATTTAAAGCTCTTGTTTCGGGGATCCCTGGGTGGCGCAGCGGTTTGGCGCCTGCCTTTGGCCCAGGGCGCGATCCTGGAGACCTGGAATCGAATCCCACGTCGGGCTCCCGGTGCATGGAGCCTGCTTCTCCCTCTACCTGTGTCTCTGCCTCTCTCTCTCTCTCTCTGTGACTATCATAAATAAATAAAAATTTAAAATAAAATAAAATAAAATAAAATAAAATAAAATAAAATAAAATAAAATAAATAAAATAAAATAAAGCTCTTGTTTCTTTGGAGATGTTGTGCTTAAAAGATCTGTCGTTTGCAGAAAGTGCCGTTTAAAGTCTCCCAGTATAAGTGTATTATTATCTAAGTATGTCTTTACTTTGGTTGTTAATTGAATGATATACTTGGCAGCTCCCACATTAGGGGCATAAATATTCATGATTGTTAGGTCCTCTTGTTGGATAGATCCTTTAAGTATGATATAGTGTCCCTCTTCATCTCTTACTACAGTTTTTGGGATAAACTTTAATTTATCTGATATGAGGATGGCTACCCCTGCTTACTTTTGAGGATCATTTGAATGGTAAATGGTTCTCCAGCCTTTCATTTTCAGACTGTAGGTGTCCTTAGGTCTAAAATGAGTCTCTTGTAGACAGCAAATAGATGAGTCTTGCTTTTTTATCCAGTCTGAAACCCTGTGTCTTTTGATGGGATCATTAAGCCCATTCACGTTCAGAGTTACTATTGAAAGATATTAATTTGGGCAGCCCCGGTGGTGCAGTGGTTTAGCGCCGCCTGCAGCCCGGGTTGTGATCCTGGAGACCCGGGATTGAGTCCCACGTCAGGCTCCCTGCATGGAGCCTCCTTCTCCCTCTGCCTATGTGTCTGCCTCTCTCTCTCTCTCTCCCTCTCTGAATAAATAAATAAAAACTTTAAAAAAATAAATGTTTAAAAAAAAGATATTAATTTAGTGTCATCATAGTACCTATTCAGTCCCTGTTTTTATGGCTTATTTTTGGGGGCTTCCTCTTTCTTTTTTTTTTTTTTTTATTTTTTTTTTTTATTTATTTATGATAGTTACAGAGAGAGAGAGAGAGAGGCAGAGACACAGGCAGAGGGAGAAGCAGGCTCCATGCACCGGGAGCCCGATGTGGGATTCGATCCCGGGTCTCCAGGATCACGCCCTGGGCCAAAGGCAGGCGCCAAACCACTGCGCCACCAGGGATCCCAGCTTCCTTTTTCTTTTACAGAGTCTCCCTTAATATTTCTTGCAGAGCTGGTTTGGTGGTCACATATTCTTTCAGTTTCTGCCTATCTTGGAAGCTCTTTATTTTCTGAATGAGACCCTTACTGGATATAGTATTCTTGGCTGCGTGTTCTTCTCATTTAGGACCCTGAATATATCCTGCCAGCCCTTTCTGGCTTGCCAGGTCTCTGTGGAAAGGTCTGCTGTTAACCTAATACTTCTCCCCATATAAGTTAGGGATCTCTTGTCTCTTGCTACTTTAAGGATTTTCTCTTATCTTTGGAATTTACAAGTTTCACTGTTAAATGTCAAGTGTTGAATGTTTTTTATTGATTTTAGGGGGGGGAATCTCTCTATCTCCTGGATCTGAATGTCTGTTTCCCTCCCTAAGTTAGGGAAGTTCTCAGCTATGATTTGTTCAAGGGCAACCCAGGCGGCTCAGCGGTTTAGCACTGCCTTCAGCCCAGGGCCTGATCCTGGGGACCTGGGATGGAGACCCATGTCGGGCTCCCTGCATGGAGCCTGCTTCTCCCTCTGCCTCTGCCTCTCTGTCTCTGTCTCTCATGAATAAATAAAATCTTTTTAAAAATAAATAAATAAAGTAAATAAATAAATAAATAAATAAATAAAAATAAATTAATTAAAAAAAAAATGCTTCCTGGTCCTCTGTCCCTCTCGGCACCCTCTGGAACCCCGATTAAATGTAGATTTTTCCTTCTGAGGCTGTCATTTATTTCCCTTAACCTTTCCTCATGATCTTTTAATTGTTTTTCTCTTTTTGCCTCAGCTTCCTTCCTTGCCATCAACTTGTCTTCTATGTCACTCACTCTTTCTTCCACATCATTAACTCTCATTGTTAGGACCTCCAGTTTGGAATGCATCTCATTCAATTGATTTTTAATTTTGGCCTGATTAGATCTATATTCTGCAGTCATGAAGTCTCTTGAATCCTTTATACTTTTTTCCAGAGCCACCAGTAGTTTTATAATCGTGCTTCTGAATTGGTTTTCTGACATCGAATGGTAATCCAAATTCTGTAACTCTATAGCAGAGAGTACT